>NC_058087.1:138412882-138747654 GCF_014858855.1 Bufo gargarizans | reverse complement strand
ACATCATGATGACGCGGCGTGCTATCTTTCAAACTTAATCTTTAATCAAGATGAAAGCGGCAGGCTCTTCGAGATCAAATGGATGAGATAAGTATGATTTTATTTTTTTATTATAGACCTAAAAGGGGTTGTCTCATCACAGACGATGAGGGCATGTTGCTAGGATATGCCCCCATTGTCTTATAGGTGCGGGGTCCACCACTGGGACCTGCACCTATATCGAGAACGGAGCCCCGGAAGTGGTGGAGAGCGCACTGTACATGCGCAGCCTCCCTCTCTTAATTTTCTATGGGGCCGCCAAAAATAGCTGAGCACTGGCTCGGCTATTTCGGTCGGGCCTATAGAAGTGAATGGGAGCAGTTGCCAGTCATGCGCGGTGCGCTCCCATTCACTTTTATGGGGCGTGCACTTGGTGGTGGCTGGATCGGAGTCCTCCATTCCCGATATGGGTGCGGGTCCCAGCGGTGGGATCCACACTTATAAGACAATGGGGACATATCCTAGTGATATGCCCTCATTGTCTCAGATGAGACAACACCTTAATTATGTCAGATGCCGCGATCAGCGATGAACGCGGCATCTAAGGGGTACAATGACAGGGAGCAGCGCAATCGCCGTTTCCTGTCATTTCACCGACTACTTACAAAGAAATGTGCTTTGAGACAAAGTAATTCGTTCCGAAGCTAATTCTTTTGTAAAATTCGGCGAAGCAGCCAAATCGAATTTTCAAGAACTTCTCTCATCTCCAACTGATCACCAACAGTTCCCCATTTAGAGAAGGAGTTTTCTAAACGGGCAGGCTCTTTGACTTCTAAAGCCTCTTACCTCTAGCTAATATCTAGAAAAAACATTAAAGATGGGGTAATGCACATATCTCCAATTACCAGTGCATTTCCTGAATTGCTTCCATCTTAATAAATAGTTTCCCAAGGAAAATATTCAATGCATCTCAGTAAATGAAAGCTCTGC
This sequence comes from Bufo gargarizans, assembly GCF_014858855.1. Taxonomy (NCBI): domain Eukaryota; kingdom Metazoa; phylum Chordata; class Amphibia; order Anura; family Bufonidae; genus Bufo; species Bufo gargarizans. Next base: position 138,746,685 of record NC_058087.1, on the reverse strand, counting down.
CGCTTAAAGAAAACTATGAAATATGGTTATACACTAGAGAAAACTGCTATATTTCTATTTTTTATGTATCTTATGCCTCTGCTCTTGACCGCACCTGACCCTATAATAAAATATACTTGTTCTTGAATACACTGTAACACATAATGGCTCTACGAAACAGAATGTATCAGGCAATGCAGCAGATCTGTCCTTCATGCAATCCGCGGTATGAAATATATTTTTCCCATGCCGCGGCGTGCATACCTAACTATACTATCCTTTTCAGAGGAGAATAACGGTTTACTCCAGCCGCAGTAAGGGGAGTACTATAGAAATGTGGATTTATGTGCAAAAACACTGCTGTATCTCATTTCTGCATCACACTGCGCTTACAGGGAAGATGAGAGGTGAGCAATCTGCAGTCCTCCATCTGGTCTTCAATAAATCAGTCATAATGTTTGTGCCGGTTGTGTTCCTTCAGTGTATTCTCATTTAACAATGATATCCTAGCAGAGTCAGGATGTGCTAGGGATCTTACAAGACAAATATAATATCACATGTGTAACCATTTTACCCCCTTACTAACCTCTATTGCCATTAAAGTGTGCCTACATTTTTAAATACATTTCCTTATAGGAAATGGTCCAAAAATATTTGGAATTCACTTTTATTATTTGTTTTCATGCAAAATAGGCACCTGGGGGCAGATGTACCATAGCCTGGTGGCGTACGGTGGGCTATGATAACCAGGCGCTCTGCCGGATGCTGAGCCTGATTTATGAAGAGGCGTACACCTCATTATAAATTAGACACAGAATCCAGCAGTCCATGCAGCCCACCACATTTATCATCTTCTACATCAGTTTTCTACTCCAGGGGCTGGCGTAGATTTCAGTAGATAAATGTGGTGGGTCCACACTTTCTCCCTGTGGTTGTAAATGATGTATGGGCAGGAGGAGCCCTTTTCCGCACTCCGTTCTAGTAGTTCTGCTAGAATGAACGAATATTGATTATAGCCAACTCACCTATATCCTCCAAGGATCTCTGCTGCTCGGACTCTGCTTGTGAACAAACCACACTATAAAAATAGAAGTGTCCAGCGTCTTGAAGATCCTAAAATTGGGGCTTTATTCAGACATAAATCCATAACCATTCAAGTTGCCAAAAGACAGTCAATACAACGAATAAGAACATGGTGAGTGTCCGAAATGCGTAAGCATTGTTTGGGCTGTCTTTTGGCTACTTGTACAGTTATGGATTTATGTCTGAATAAAGCCCCAATTTTAGGATCCTCAAGACACTGGACGCTTCTTTTTGTATAGTGCTACCTAACAAAGCCATCTTTTCCACAGGCTGTTTTAAATTAGTGCAGTATTGTAGCTATAGTCTGCTCCCCCCCCCCCCCCCCCCCCCCGAATTCATTTGAAGCCTGCTGGCACAGAGAGGAGTCATATAGAGCAGATTCAGTATACGTGGGGAGTCTGCTCTCTAAAAATTAATTTGAGGCCATTGGCACAGAGAGAGATATCATACAGAGTAGGTTTCCATGCAGAAAGAGGTCACCTTGCCATGGTGGATCGGAACAAATGATTTTAATCAAAATATATTTAAGTACCTCATATTCATTTTATATAGTTAATATAGCAGTAGTTCACATATTCTATATTTGCAGAGTGCCGTTGCATTTTATTTGCTTTTACTTTTGAAGTTTCAGCCATGGCGACGTGCGTATTCACTTCATTTTACAGGAACTGCTGACTTTTTCTTTAGTTTTTTGTCTATGAGCTTGTGTACGTCAGATGCGATGGCTCTGAGATCCCATCTAACGTACACAAGCTCAGAGATCTCCATCAAGAGCGAAAAGGCAAGATGGGGGCAATGCAACCTTGACTTGGAAAGTCATTACCGCTGCCCACTTGACTTCAATCGGTCCATCTGCATACAGCATGCAGTAGAGTTAAGTAATTTGGACAACCTACCCAAAAACATCATTGATGATCATAGCTGTGAAGTACTCTGGGCAGTTGTAGAGCCATTATGGTGGTGACAAGTTGCCTTAAAATTTTAAGGGACGTCTCTGGCACTATTTGTGTAAAAATAATTGTTGCATTTTGTTCCCCCAGGAAGAATACCCAAAAACACTGATTATATAAAGTGTGGACAGACACTTTTTTTGGTCTCCCAAGAAGTATTACAACAACTCTCCCCACCCAGCTGTTTGCCTGCTGAAACACTTACTGTAGCTGTCACAAGACTGACTGCAACATAACGTGAATTCAAAAGAATTGAGAATGAATACGCTTATACAGGCTAAGTGAATAAATACATTTACTAAGTGTGATTAAATATATGATAACACAAACAAATCACATACTGAATAATAAAAAGTAAATACATCACTAGCCTAAATATGCAACATACAATATGGGCAAGCCTATGGGGTGAGACTCCATTGGTTATGCTATAACACATGGCTGTCTACCACGTGACAACACTTAATTGACACCCTAGGGTGTACAAGAGATAGGGCAAATAAATACTTACATCCTACCTACCTAGGATGAAGTCTTCAATGGAGTCTCCTAAATGAATGTGTGTTACAGATTTTAAACTTTTAGACCCTCCTCCAGTGTGCAGCATGCATGTCTCTGAGATCACTCAAGAATGTGGTCTTAGCAGCATAATGGGGGATGGGTACTAGACTACAAGGCCTAACATTACAAAGAATGGTAATAATAAAAGGGAACAGAATTAAAGGGACAAAACCAATCAGTAGTGTTGATTGAGCACCAAAGTACTCGGGTGTTCGGGTGCTCGGGCTGAACACTTCGGAATGCTCGGGCCGAACACCTCAGCACAATAGAAGTCAATGGGAGAACACGAGCATTAAACCAGGCACCCCCTGCTCTAAAAAGGGGAGGGTGTCTGGTTCATAAGAAAATGTAAGAAATTGATGGAAACACCACTGAAATGGTTCGGGAACAGCATGGGGAGGATGTCTGGATGCATCTTGGACTCCCAGGTCGCTGCTGGGAACGATGTTGTCAGAGTAGTACGCCACTTTTACAGACTGACAATAATACGCACCAAACCAAATATAAAATCGATTTTAGAGAAAAAATTGTTAGGAAACATTCTTTCCTGTATATAAAGTGCAAGTGCTGCCAAAAATTACACGGAAGAGGCACTCCGATACAACCTGTATATCACGTAATGGAGGGCCTCATTCACATTGTGGTACAATTGTTCAGGTAGTGGGCCAACATGTGGAATGTCAAGTCCCAGCGCGTGCTCACGTCGCACAACAGTCGGTGAGCTGGCAATTGTAAGTGCTGCTGCAGCGTTGACAGACTGGCGGAAGCTGTCGATGACTTGCGGAAATAGGCATACACACGGCGCACCTTCACCAGTAGTTCAGGCAATTTGGGGTAGGTTACCGCTGAACCACTAAGTTTAAGACATGGGCTAGGCATGAGATGTGTGTGAGCTTGCCGAGCTCCAAAGCTGCCACCAAGTTACGGCCATTATCAGACACAACCATGCCTGGTTCTAGGTTTAGTGGTGAGAGCCACAGCTCAGTCTGGTGTCTTATCCCCTGCCACAGCTCTGCGGCGGTGTGCTGTTTGTCACCTAAGCAGATCAGTTTAAGCACGGCCTGTTGACGCTTCCCCACTGCAGTGCTACACTGCTTCCAGCTACGGACTGATGGCTGTCACCACCAGACATCTGAGAAGCTCTGACAGATGTCTTTCAGAACCTCCTCCTTGAGCTTCCCTTTGTTTTGCTTTCATTTTCTCATCTCGTTAGCCTCTCTCAGCTGTCATGTAGTTGCACTGATTGCTTCCCTTTAAATCCCTTCCCAGACTGCTTCACTTTGCGGTTTATATTCCTTCCTGGAGTGTGTGCATGCTGATCCTACTTCTGAGTCTTCTACAGATAAGTTTTGTTCATTCATTTGTGTTTTTCTGTTTGCTGGATCCCAGGTGACCCTGACTCCCTCCGTATCAAGTGTAGGGAGCCGGTGGCCGTGTCCCCTCACTATTATAGGGTGTTCAGGTGTTATACAGTCGAGGTACGAGGATATACGATCATCTACCATTGGGATTTTCGCATAGGCTGAGCAGTCAGGGAGAGAGCCAGGTCTGATGCAGGGCTCTCCACTTTGTTCCTTAGTTTTGGATCCAGTGAGTCGGATATTCATTTTGTGTCTTCTAGTTTCCTGTACACCTTCCGGTTTCACTTTTGACTGAACGCATGCAGGGTCTTTCATTGGAGGAAGCAGATCTCCGTAAGACTCTTTTTCAGTTTCAAGTGACCGGTTCAGCTTGCGTTCATGGAGTTTGTTCTGAGCCTAAGTCTCGCTCCCGGATACGTTCTCCGGGGGTAGTGAGAATTTTGTTTGTTTTAGAGAGGCTTGCAAACTCCATTTTTGCCTACTTCCCCATTCCTCTGGTGATGAGGAACGGAGGGTGGGGATCATCATCTCGCTGCTCAGGGATAACGCTCAGTCCTGGGCCTTTTCGCTGCCGGTGGGGGCACGGCCCCTCCGTTCAGTGGATGAATTCTTTTTAGCCCTGGGTCAGATATATGATGATCCGGATCGTATTGCTAGACTACGTCTTTTATGTCTGGGTAAACAATCCGCAGAGATATACTGCTCAGAATTTCGGAGATGGGCAGCTGATACTGGTTGGAATGATGCTGCACTCTGAAGTCAATTTCTCCATGGTCTTTCAGAGGGATTGAAAGCAGGGCCGGTGCTACCATAAGGCAGACCAAGCGGCCGCCTTAGGGCGCACCCTGGGGGAGGGCGGAAAAAATGTGATAATGGAGGGGGAGAAATGTGACATTGGGGGCTGATGGCTGGGGGATGATGTCTGACATGGGGTTCTGATCTGAGGTCTGATTAACATTGGGGGTCTGATTGGGGCTGTGAGCCTGAGGTGTAATGGAAAATATTTTTTTCTTATTATCCTCCTCTAAAACCTAGGTGTGTCTTAGAGGACGAAAAATATGGTCCTTAAACCAGCCATTGTCTGAAGCAGAGAGAAGATACCAGGACCACAGAGAGGAGAAGCGGGGGGGGGGGGGCAAAATGTAGCTTCGCTTGTGTTGGCAAAAAACCTTGCACCGGCCCTGATTGAAAGATGCATTTGCCTTTCATGAGAGACCTACCTCCTTGGACTCTGCCATGTCTCGGGCCGTTCGTATTGACAGGCGTCTTAGAGAGAGAGGAGAGATCACTCCTTCCTGTCATACTCAGTCCCAGGACAGTGCGGCGGTCTCATTCAGTGCACAGGGGTCTCAGTCGCTCTCAATCCCTTCTGAGCAGGAGCCCATGCAGCTCGGTTTGATTGCCTCTGACAGTGGAAGATTCAGTCCTCGGATAGGAAGGTTTGTTTCTGTTGTGGGGGTATAAATCATTTGGCAAATGTTTGTCCCTCTAGGAGATTCAGACAGTCTTTTGAGAGTAATAAAGAAACTAAAAGAAAAAAATCCTTTAAAAATTTTCCATCTGTTACCATTGGCAAGGTTGATGCGGAAATTGAAGGTTTTCCGTTTGCTTGTAATTCCCGTTTTGTCCTACCTGCCAGGATGGCGCTAGAGAGCAAAGACATTTTTTGTGAGATTTTTGTAGATAATGGAGCAGCTGTCAATCTTATTGATAATCAATTTGCTATAACTCATGGTTTCCAGGTATGCACTTTGGGAAAGGATATACCTGTTTTTGCTATTGATTCCGCTCCACTCGTTAAAGGGCATAGTTCAGAATATACGTTTGATTGTGAGTGATGCTCATGTTGAGGATGTGTCATGTTTCGTCCTTAGCGGGTTGCCTACTCCTCTTGTGTTGGTGCTACCCTGGCTCACTAAACATAACCCCACCATTGATTGGCAAGCGAGGCAAATAAATGGTTGGAGTGACTTTTGCAGAGAGAATTGCCTCACGACATCTGTTTCTGAGGTTTCTACTAATACTGTACCATCTTTTCTCTCTGAATTTTCGGATGTCTTCTCTGAGAGTGGTGTTCAGGACTTGCCCCTGCACAGGGAGTACGATTGCCCTATTAATCTCACCCCAGGCGCCAAGCTGCCTAAATCTCGTTTATACAATCTCTCCCAACCTGAAAGGGTCGCTATGCGTGCTTATATCTCTGAGAGTCTGAGAAAGGTACACATACGACCCTCGAAGTCACCTGTTGCCGCTGGTTTTTTCTTTGTTAAGAAAAAAGATGGTTCTTTAAGATCATGTCTGGATTTCAGGGAACTGAACAGTATCATAATTCGTGACCCTTATCCGCTTCCTCTGATCTCGGACCTGTTTAACTAGATTGTTGGGGCTAAAGTTTTTTCCAAGTTGGATCTAAGAGGGGCATACAACCTGGTCAGGGTCAGAGAAGGAGACGAATGGAAGACGGCCTTCAATACCCCTGAGGGCCATTTTGAGAATTTGGTTATGCCTTTTGGTTTGATGAATGCTCCAGCCGTCTTTCAGCATTTTGTGAACAGCATTTTTGATCATTTAATGGGGAAATTTGTATTAGTGTATCTAGATGACATTTTGATTTTTTCTCCTGATTTCAAAACTCATAAGGAACACTTACGTCAGGTCTTGCTCATCCTGCGGGAGAATAAATTGTACGCTAAACTGGAAAAATGTGTGTTTGCGGTTCCAGAAATTCAATTTCTGGGGTTTCTTCTCTCCGCTTCTGGTTTTCGCATGGACCCCGAGAAGGTCCGCGCTGTGCTTGAGTGGGAGCTTCCTGAGAATCAGAAGGCGCTGATGCGTTTTTTGGGCTTTGCCAATTATTACAGGAAGTTTATTTTGAATTATTCCTCTGTTAAACCACTCACTGATATGACTAGAAAGGGGGTAGATTTTTCCTCCTGGTCGGTAGAGGCACGTAAGGCCTTTTCTAATATCAAGGAGAGTTTTGCTTCCGCTCCCATCTTGGTACAACCTGATATTTCTCTACCCTTCATAGTTGAGGTTGATGCTTCTGAGGTGGGTCTGGGTGCGGTCTTGTCTCAGGGTCCCTCTCCTGCCAAATGGCGACCGTGTGCCTTTTTCTCGAAGAAACTCTCCTCCGCAGAGAGAAATTACGATGTGGGAGATAGGGAGTTGTTGGCCATCAAGTTGGCTTTTGAGGAATGGCGCCATTGGCTAGAGAGAGCCAGACACCCTATTACCGTGTTTACTGACCATAAGAATCTGGCCTACTTGGAGTCAGCCAAGCGTCTGGACCCGAGACAGGCCCGATGGTCTTTGTTCTTTTCCAGGTTTAATTTTGTTGTCACGTTCCGCCCTGGGGTTAAGAATGTGAAGGCGGATGCCCTGTCACGTTGTTTTCCGGGAGGCGGGAATTTTGAAGACCGGGTCCCATTTTGGCTGAAGGTGTGGTGGTCTCTGCTCTTTATCCTGAATTGGAGGCAGAGGTTCAGGTAGCCCAGTCAGAGGCTCCTGATCTTTGTCCTCCTGGGAGGTTGTTTGTGCCTCTCGCTTTAAGACACAAGATTTTTAAGGAACACCACGATACTGTCCTTGCTGGGCACCCGGGGGCAAGAGCCACAGTGGATCTCATCGCTCGGAGATTCTGGTGGCCGGCACTTCGTAAGTCGGTTGAGGGTTTTGTGGCAGCCTGCGAGACCTGCGCTCGTGCCAAAGTCCCTCATTCACGGCCATCAGGTCCTCTCCTTCCCTTACCCATTCCTTCCCGTCCTTGGACACATCTGTCCATGGACTTTATTATGGACCTGCCTCGTTCCTCGGGGAAGACTGTGATTCTGGTGGTGGTGGACCGTTTTAGCAAAATGGTGCATTTCATTCCTTTTCCTGGCTTGCCCAATGCTAAGACGCTGGCGCAGGCATTTATTGATCACATTGTCAAATTGCATGGTATTCCTTCAGACATAATCTCTGATAGGGGCACGCAGTTTGTTTCCAGATTCTGCAAGGCTTTCTGTTCTCGCTTGGGGGTTCGGTTGTCATTCTCTTCTGCTTTCCACCCGCAGTCGAATGGCCAGACAGAGCGCGTCAATCAGAATCTGGAGACATATCTGCGCTGTTTTGTGGCGGAGAATCAGGAGGATTGGTGTTCTTTTTTGTCCCTTGCTAAGTTTGCTTTAAATAACCGTCGTCAGGAGTCCTCTGATAAGTCACAATTTTTTGGTGCATATGGGTTTCATCCGCAGTTTGGGACATTCTCTGGAGAGGGGTCTTCTGTAGAGTTGAGCGAACACCTGGATGTTCGGGTTCGAGAAGTTCGGCCGAACATCCCGGAAATGTTCGGGTTCGGGATCCGAACCCGATCCGAACTTCGTCCCGAACCCGAACCCCATTGAAGTCAATGGGGACCCGAACTTTTCGGCACTAAAAAGGCTGTAAAACAGCCCAGGAAAGAGCTAGAGGGCTGCAAAAGGCAGCAACATGTAGGTAAATCCCCTGCAAACAAATGTGGATAGGGAAATGAATTAAAATAAAAATTAAATAAATAAAAATTAACCAAAATCAATTGGAGAGAGGTTCCATAGCAGAGAATCTGGCTTCCCGTCACCCACCACTGGAACAGTCCATTCTCAGATATTTAGGCCCCGGCACCCAGGCAGAGGAGAGAGGTCCCGTAACAGAGAATCTGTCTTCATGTCAGCAGAGAATTAGTCTGCATGTCATAGCAGAGAATGAGGCTTCACGTCAGCCACCACTGCAACAGTCCATTGGCATATATTTAGGCCCAGCACCCAGGCAGAGGAGGGAGGTCCCGTAACAGAGAATCTGTCTTCATGTCAGCAGAGAATTAGTCTGCATGTCATAGCAGAGAATCAGGCTTCACGTCAGCCACCACTGCAACAGTCCATTGGCATATATTTAGGCCCAGCACACACACAGGCAGAGGAGAGAGGTCCCGTAACAGAGAATCTGGCTTCATGTCAGCAGAGAATCAGTCTGCATGTCATAGCAGAGAATGAGGCTTCACGTCAGCCACCACTGCAACAGTCCATTGGCATATATTTAGGCCCAGCACACACACAGGCAGAGGAGAGAGGTCCCGTAACAGAGAATCTGGCTTCATGTCAGCAGAGAATCAGTCTGCATGTCATAGCAGAGAATGAGGCTTCACGTCAGCCACCACTGCAACAGTCCATTGGCATATATTTAGGCCCAGCACCCAGGCAGAGGAGGGAGGTCCCGTAACAGAGAATCTGTCTTCATGTCAGCAGAGAATTAGTCTGCATGTCATAGCAGAGAATGAGGCTTCACGTCAGCCACCACTGCAACAGTCCATTGGCATATATTTAGGCCCAGCACACACACAGGCAGAGGAGAGAGGTCCCGTAACAGAGAATCTGGCTTCATGTCAGCAGAGAATCAGTCTGCATGTCATAGCAGAGAATGAGGCTTCACGTCAGCCACCACTGCAACAGTCCATTGGCATATATTTAGGCCCAGCACACACACAGGCAGAGGAGAGAGGTCCCGTAACAGAGAATCTGGCTTCATGTCAGCAGAGAATCAGTCTGCATGTCATAGCAGAGAATGAGGCTTCACGTCAGCCACCACTGCAACAGTCCATTGGCATATATTTAGGCCCAGCACCCAGGCAGAGGAGGGAGGTCCCGTAACAGAGAATCTGTCTTCATGTCAGCAGAGAATTAGTCTGCATGTCATAGCAGAGAATGAGGCTTCACGTCAGCCACCACTGCAACAGTCCATTGGCATATATTTAGGCCCAGCACCCAGGCAGAGGAGGGAGGTCCCGTAACAGAGAATCTGTCTTCATGTCAGCAGAGAATTAGTCTGCATGTCATAGCAGAGAATGAGGCTTCACGTCAGCCACCACTGGAACAGTCCATTCTCAGATATTTAGGCCCCGGCACCCAGGCAGAGGAGAGAGGTCCCGTAACAGAGAATCTGTCTTCATGTCAGCAGAGAATTAGTCTGCATGTCATAGCAGAGAATGAGGCTTCACGTCAGCCACCACTGCAACAGTCCATTGGCATATATTTAGGCCCAGCACCCAGGCAGAGGAGAGAGGTCCCGTAACAGACAATCTGGCTTCATGTCAGCAGAGAATCAGTCTGCATGTCATAGCAGAGAATCAGGCTTCACGTCACCCACCACTGCAACAGTCCATTGTCATAAATTTAGGCCCAGCACTAGTGTTGAGCGGCATGTCCCATATTCGAATTCGCGAAATTTTGTGAATATTCGAAAGAATATTCGTAAAATATTCGCGATTATTCAAATTCGTTATTATTTCGCATATGCGATAATTCGAATTATCGCATAATACATATGCTATGCAAAATTCACATGTGCGCTAATGAAATCGCCTTACGAAGATTCGCAACTCAATTCAATCACTAATGTATGAATGCAATGCCCTTTGCCTCTGTTCTGGGACAAGTGTAGATATTCGCATGTGCGCTAATAAAATCGCCTTACGAAGATTCGCACCTCAATCACTTTCTAGGGAATGTGAGACTTTTGGGAATCAATCGAGATACAGTGGGGGGTGATGACAGTAGTTGACAGAGTACAGATCAATGTAATCTGTAAGGTGGAAAGTAAAATAAAAAATACGAATATTCGTAAATCGAATTTTACGAAGTTCTACGTATTCGCGAATATGGTGCTATACTATATGAATGCACAGGCCTTTGCCTCTCTGTTCTGGGGACAAGTGTAGATATTTGCATTTGCGTTAATAAAATCGCCTTACGAAGATTCGCAGCTCAATTCAATCACTAATGTATGAATGCAAAGCCCTTTGCCTCTGTTCTGGGACAAGTGTAGATATTCGCATGTGCGCTAATAAAATCGCCTTACGAAGATTCGCAACTCAATTCACTAATGTATGAATGCAAAGCCCTTTGCCTCTGTTCTGGGACGTGCCGATATTCGCATGTGCGCTAATAAAATCGCCTTACGAAGATTCGCGCCTCAATCACTTTCTAGGCAATGTGAGTAAGATCTGAGCTGTTGGACCTTTGGGAAACAATCAATTATATGTGTACTGTAATTTTGTGGGGGGGGGGGGGGAAACAAAAAACGAATATTCGTTTTTACGAATATATAGCACTATATTCGAAATATTCGCGAAATCGCGAAGTTGCGATATTCGCGAAAAAAATTTGCTTTTCGAATATTCGCGCTCAACACTACCCAGCACCCAGGCAGAGGAGAGAGGTCCCGTAACAGAGAATCTGGCTTCATGTCAGCAGAGAATCAGTCTTCATATCATAGCAGAGAATCAGGCTTCACGTCACCCACCACTGTAAGAGTCAATTTTCATAAATTTAGGCCCAGAACCCAGGCAGAGGAGAAAGGTCCCGTAACAGACAATCTGGCTTCATGTCAGCAGAGAATCAGTCTTCATATCATAGCAGAGAATCAGGCTTCACGTCACCCACCACTGCAACAGTCAATTGTCATAAATTTAGGCCCAGCACCCAGGCAGAGGAGAGAGCTCCCGTAACAGAGGATCTGGCTTCATGTCAGCAGAGAATCAGTCTGCATGTCATAGCAGAGAATGAGGCTTCACGTCACCCACCACTGCAACAGTCCATTGGCATATATTTAGGCCTAGCACACAGGCAGAGGAGAGGTTCATTCAACTTTGGGTAGCCTCGCAATATAATGGTAAAATGAAAATAAAAATAGGATTGAATGAGGAAGTGCCCTGGAGTCCAATAATATATGGTTATGGGGAGGTAGTTAATGTCTAATCTGGACAAGGGACGGACAGGTCCTGTGGGATCCATGCCTGGTTCATTTTTATGAACGTCAGCTTGTCCACATTGGCTGTAGACAGGCGGCTGCGTTTGTCTGTAATGACGCCCCCTGCCGTGCTGAATACACGTTCAGACAAAACGCTGGCCGCCGGGCAGGCCAGCACCTCCAAGGCATAAAAGGCTAGCTCTGGCCACGTGGACAATTTAGAGACCCAGAAGTTGAATGGGGCCGAACCATCAGTCAGTACGTGGAGGGGTGTGCACACGTACTGTTCCACCATGTTAGTGAAATGTTGCCTCCTGCTAACACGTTGCGTATCAGGTGGTGGTGCAGTTAGCTGTGGCGTGTTGACAAAAGTTTTCCACATCTCTGCCATGCTAACCCTGCCCTCAGAGGAGCTGGCCGTGACACAGCTGCCTTGGCGACCTCTTGCTCCTCCTCTGCCTTGGCCTTGGGCTTCCACTTGTTCCCCTGTGACATTTGGGAATGCTCTCAGTAGCGTGTCTACCAACGTGCGCTTGTACTCGCGCATCTTCCTATCACGCTCCAGTGCAGGAAGTAAGGTGGGCACATTGTCTTTGTAGCGTGGATCCAGCAGGGTGGCAACCCAGTAGTCCGCACAGGTTAAAATGTGGGCAACTCTGCTGTCGTTGCGCAGGCACTGCAGCATGTAGTCGCTCATGTGTGCCAGGCTGCCCAGGGATAAGGACAAGCTGTCCTCTGTGGGAGGCGTATCGTCATCGTCCTGCCTTTCCCCCCAGCCACGCACCAGTGATGGACCCGAGCTGCGTTGGGTGCCACCCCGCTGTGACCATGCTTCATCCTCATCCTCCTCCACCTCCTCCTCATCCTCGTCCTCCTCGTCCTCCAGTAGTGGGCCCTGGCTGGCCACATTTGTACCTGGCCTCTGCTGTTGCCAAAAACCTCCCTCTGAGTCACTTCGAAGAGACTGGCCTGAAAGTGCTAAAAATGACCCCTCTTCCTCCTCCTCCTCCTCCTCCTCCTGGGCCACCTCCTCTTCCATCATCGCCCTAAGTGTTTTCTCAAGGAGACATAGAAGTGGTATTGTAACGCTGATAACGGTGTCATCGCCACTGGCCATGTTGGTGGAGTACTCGAAACAGCGCAACAGGGCACACAGGTCTCGCATGGAGGCCCAGTCATTGGTGGTGAAGTGGTGCTGTTCTGTAGTGCGACTGACCCGTGCGTGCTGCAGCTGAAACTCCACTATGGCCTGCTGCTGCTCGCACAGTCTGTCCAGCATGTGCAAGGTGGAGTTCCACCTGGTGGGCACGTCGCATATGAGGCGGTGAGCGGGAAGGCCGAAGTTACGCTGTAGCGCAGACAGGCGAGCAGCAGCAGGATGTGAACGCCGGAAGCGCGAACAGACGGCCCGCACTTTATGCAGCAGCTCTGACATGTCGGGGTAGTTGTGAATGAACTTCTGCACCACCAAATTCAGCACATGCGCCAAGCAAGGGATGTGCGTCAAATTGGCTAGTCCCAGAGCTGCAACGAGATTTCGCCCATTATCACACACCACCAGGCCGGGCTTGAGGCTCACCGGCAGCAACCACTCGTCGGTCTGTTGTTCTATACCCCGCCACAACTCCTGTGCGGTGTGGGGCCTGTCCCCCAAACATATGAGTTTCAGAATGGCCTGCTGACGTTTACCCCGGGCTGTGCTGAAGTTGGTGGTGAAGGTGTGTGGCTGACTGGATGAGCAGGTGGAAGAAGAGGAGGAGGAAGCCGAGAAGGAGGAGGTGGCAACAGGAGGCAAAGAATGTTGCCCTGCGATCCTTGGCGGCGGAAGGACGTGCGCCAAACAGCTCTCCGCCTGGGGCCCAGCTGCCACTACATTTACCCAGTGTGCAGTTAGGGAGATATAGCGTCCCTGGCCGTGCTTACTGGTCCACGTATCTGTGGTTAGGTGGACCTTGCTACAGATGGCGTTGCGCAGTGCACACTTGATTTTATGGGATACTTGGTTGTGCAGGGAAGGCACGGCTCTCTTGGAGAAGTAGTGCCGGCTGGGAACAACATACTGTGGGACAGCAAGCGACATGAGCTGTTTGAAGCTGTCTGTGTCCACCAGCCTAAATGACAGCATTTCATAGGCCAGTAGTTTAGAAATGCTGGCATTCAGGGCCAGGGATCGAGGGTGGCTAGGTGGGAATTTACGCTTTCTATCAAATGTTTGTGAGATGGAGAGCTGAACGCTGGCGTGTGACATGGTTGAGACGCTTGGTGACGGAGGTGGTGGTGGTGGTGGTGTTGGTGGTACATCCCCTGTTTGCTGGGCGGCAGGTGCCAACGTTCCTCCAGAGGCGGAGGAAGAGGCCGAGGCGGCAGCAGCAGAATAGGCCGAGGCGGCAGCAGCAGAAGAGGTAGCAGGGGGAGCCTGAGTGACTTCCTTGGTTTTAAGGTGTTTACTCCACTGCAGTTCATGCTTTGCATGCAGGTGCCTGGTCATGCAGGTTGTGCTCAGGTTCAGAACGTTAATGCCTCGCTTCAGGCTCTGATGGCACAGCGTGCAAACCACTCGGGTCTTGTCGTCAGCACATTGTTTGAAGAAGTGCCATGCCAGGGAACTCCTTGAAGCTGCCTTTGGGGTGCTCGGTCCCAGATGGCGGCGGTCAGTAGCAGGCGGAGTCTCTTGGCGGCGGGTGTTCTGCTTTTGCCCACTGCTCCCTCTTTTGCTACGCTGTTGGCTCGGTCTCACCACTGCCTCTTCCTCCGAACTGTGAAAGTCAGTGGCACGACCTTCATTCCATGTGGGGTCTAGGACCTCATCGTCCCCTGCATCGTCTTCCACCCAGTCTTGATCCCTGACCTCCTGTTCAGTCTGCACACTGCAGAAAGACGCAGCAGTTGGCACCTGTGTTTCGTCATCATCAGAGACATGCTGAGGTGGTATTCCCATGTCCTCATCATCAGGAAACATAAGTGGTTGTGCGTCAGTGCATTCTATGTCTTTCACCGCTGGGGAAGGGCTAGGTGGATGCCCTTGGGAAACCCTGCCAGCGGAGTCTTCAAACAGCATAAGAGACTGCTGCATAACTTGAGGCTGAGACAGTTTCCCTGGTATGCATGGGGGTGATGTGACAGACTGATGGGGTTGGTTTTCAGGCGCCATCTGTGCGCTTTCTGCAGAAGACTGGGTGGGAGATAATGTGAACGTGCTGGATCCACTGTCGGCCACCCAATTGACTAATGCCTGTACCTGCTCAGGCCTTACCATCCTTAGAACGGCATTGGGCCCCACCATATATCGCTGTAAATTCTGGCGGCTACTGGGACCTGAGGTAGTTGGTACACTAGGACGTGTGGATGTGGCAGAACGGCCACGTCCTCTCCCAGCACCAGAGGGTCCACTAACACCACCACGACCATGTCCACGTCCGCGTCCCTTACTAGATGTTTTTCTCATTGTTATGGTTCACCACAACAACAAATATATTATTTGGCCCAATGTATTGTATTCAAATTCAGCGGGATATAAATTTGAGGCCTAGTATTTAGGCGCTGGGTGACCGGTATGGATTTAGTGACAGAATTAGACTTGGAAATGCACAGAAGCGTGTGTGTGTGAAGTTATTCTGAATGACCCAATGTGCACCTTGAATATTATATACTCTTTTAGGGATAGATTTCAAATAGCTCTGATATAGCAGAAACCACTAAATTATGAAATTGCTAAATTGGGAATTGTACTTCAACCCAGAACAAAAAATGTGCTTTGACGGACACTAAATATCTTGCCCAGCAACAACAGTACAGCGGTGGGTAACGAGAGATTTAGAGGGATTTAAATTTGAGGCCTAGTATTTAGGCGCTGGGTCACCGGTATGGATTTAGTGACAGAATTAGACTTGGAAATACACAGTAGCGGGTGTGTGTGAAGTTATTCTGAATGACCCTATGTGCACCTTCAATATTATATACCCTTTTTGGGATAGATTTCAAATAGCTCTGATATAGCAGGAACCACTAAATTATGAAATTGCTAAATTGGGAATTGTACTTCAACCCAGAACAAAAAATGTGCTTTGACGGGCACTAAATAACTTTCCCAGCTACAACAGGACAACGGTAACGAGAGATTTAGAGGGATTTAAATTTGAGGCCTAGTATTTAGGCGCTGGGTGACAGGTATGGGTTTAGTGACAGAATTAGACTTGGAAATACACAGTAGCGGGTGTGTGTGAAGTTATTCTGAATGACCCTATGTGCACCTTCAATATTATATACCCTTTTTGGGATAGATTTCAAATAGCTCTGATATAGCAGAAACCACTAAATTATGAAATTGCTAAATTGGGAATTGTACTTCAACCCAGAACAAAAAATGTGCTTTGACGGACACTAAATATCTTGCCCAGCAACAACAGTACAGCGGTGGGTAACGAGAGATTTAGAGGGAATTAAATTTGAGGCCTAGTATTTAGGCGCTGGGTCACCGGTATGGATTTAGTGACAGAATTAGACTTGGAAATACACAGTAGCGGGTGTGTGTGAAGTTACTCTGAATGACCCTATGTGCACCTTCAATATTATATACCCTTTTTGGGATAGATTTCAAAGAGCTCTGATATAGCAGGAACCACTAAATTATGAAATTGCTAAATTGGGAATTGTATTTCAACCCAGAACAAGAAATGTGCTTGAACGGACACTAAATAACTCGCCCAGCTACAGCACTAGGGACAGATTTAGCTGGATATAAATTTGAGGCCTAGTATTTAGGCGCTGGGTGACAGGTATGGGTTTAGTGACAGAATTAGACTTGGAAATACACAGTAGCGGGTGTGTGTGAAGTTATTCTGAATGACCCTATGTGCACCTTCAATATTATATACCCTTTTAGGGATAGATTTCAAATAGCTCTGATATAGCAGAAACCACTAAATTATGAAATTGCTAAATTGGGAATTGTACTTCAACCCAGAACAAAAAATGTGCTTTGACGGACACTAAATATCTTGCCCAGCAACAACAGTACAGCGGTGGGTAACGAGAGATTTAGAGGGAATTAAATTTGAGGCCTAGTATTTAGGCGCTGGGTCACCGGTATGGATTTAGTGACAGAATTAGACTTGGAAATACACAGTAGCGGGTGTGTGTGAAGTTACTCTGAATGACCCTATGTGCACCTTCAATATTATATACCCTTTTTGGGATAGATTTCAAAGAGCTCTGATATAGCAGGAACCACTAAATTATGAAATTGCTAAATTGGGAATTGTATTTCAACCCAGAACAAGAAATGTGCTTGAACGGACACTAAATAACTCGCCCAGCTACAGCACTAGGGACAGATTTAGCTGGATATAAATTTGAGGCCTAGTATTTAGGCGCTGGGTGACCGGTATGGATTTAGTGACAGAATTAGACTGGGATATGGCCAAAAAATGAACAGACTATTGCTGGTTAAATGCACTTGGTGTGACAGCTTCACCCTGATGTAGGCTTTAGCCAAAAAACAACCACACCATTGAGGGTTAAATGCACTTGGTGACAGGCGCAGCTTGCCCCTGATTTTGTATATGGCCAAAAAATGAACAGACTATTGCTGGTTAAATGCACTTGGTGTGACAGCTTCACCCTGATGTAGGCTTTAGCCAAAAAACAACCACACCATTGAGGGTTAAATGCACTTGGTGACAGGCGCAGCTTGCCCCTGATTTTGTATATGGCCAAAAAATGAACAGACTATTGCTGGTTAAATGCACTTGGTGTGACAGCTTCACCCTGATGTAGGCTTTAGCCAAAAAACAACCACACCATTGAGGGTTAAATGCACTTGGTGACAGGCGCAGCTTGCCCCTGATTTTGTATATGGCCAAAAAATGAACAGACTATTGCTGGTTAAATGCACTTGGTGTGACAGCTTCACCCTGATGTAGGCTTTAGCCAAAAAACAACCACACCATTGAGGGTTAAATGCACTTGGTCGCAGCTTGTGCTGGCGCACCACAAGACACAAAATGGCCGCCGATCACCCCAGAAAAATGAGACTGACAAACGGTCTGTGCAGCCTAAAAACAGTGAGCAATTGAGGATCAGCAGCTCAATGATCCACAGCTGCAGATCGATCAGTTAATCAAGTCCTTTGGAGGAGTTAATCTGCCTAATCTCGCCCTACTGTCGCAGCCGCAACCTCTCCCTACGCTAATCAGAGCAGAGTGACGGGCGGCGCTATGTGACTCCAGCTTAAATAGAGGCTGGGTCACATGGTGCTCTGGCCAATCACAGCCATGCCAATAGTAGGCATGGCTGTGATGGCCTCTTGGGGCAAGTAGTATGACGCTTGTTGATTGGCTGCTTTGCAGCCTTTCAAAAAGCGCCAAGAAAGCGTCACAAAAGCGCGAAGAAAGCGACGAACACCGAACCCGAACCCGGACTTTTACGAAAATGTCCGGGTTCGGGTCCGTGTCACGGACACCCCAAAATTCGGTACGAACCCGAACTATACAGTTCGAGTTCGCTCATCCCTAGTCTTCTGGTTTACCTGATGAGGACAGATTCTCCTCGTCGTTGTCATCTATTTGGCAAAAGATTCAGGATAATCTAAAGAGCATGAGTGAGAGATATAAGCGTGTGGCGGATAAGAGACGTGTGCCTGGTCCGGACCTGAATGTTGGTGATCTGGTGTGGTTGTCTACTAAGAATATCAAATTGAAGGTTCCCTCCTGGAAGTTGGGTCCTAAGTTTATTGGGCCTTACAAAATCTTGTCCGTCATCAATCCTGTTGCCTACGGTCTTGATCTTCCTCAGACTTGGAAGATCCATAATGTTTTTCAAAAGTCCTTATTAAAACCTTATGTCCAACCCATTGTACCCTCGTCTTTGCCTCCTCCTCCGATTGTGATTGATGGTAATCTTGAATTTCAGGTCTCTAGGATTGTGGATTCTCGTGTTGTCCGCGGTTCTCTCCAGTACCTCGTTCATTGGGAGGGTTATGGTCCTGAGGAGAGGATGTGGGTCCCAGTGACGGACATTAAGGCCACTCGTCTCATCAGGGCTTTCCATAGGTCCCATCCTGAGAAGGTGGGCTCTGAGTGTCCGAAGTCCACTCGTAGAAGGAGGGATACTGTCACCACCAGACATCTGAGAAGCTCTGACAGATGTCTTTCAGAACCTCCTCCTTGAGCTTCCCTTTGTTTTGCTTTCATTTTCTCATCTCGTTAGCCTCTCTCAGCTGTCATGTAGTTGCACTGATTGCATCCCTTTAAATCCCTTCCCAGACTGCTTCACTTTGCGGTTTATATTCCTTCCTAGAGTGTGTGCATGCTGATCCTACTTCTGAGTCTTCTACAGATAAGTTTTGTTCATTCATTTGTGTTTTTCTGTTTGCTGGATCCCAGGTGACCCTGACTCCCTCCGTATAAAGTGTAGGGAGCCGGTGGCCGTGTCCCCTCACTATTATAGGGTGTTCAAGAGTTATACAGTCAAGGTACGAGGATATGCGATCATCTACCATTGGGATTTTCGCATAGGCTGAGCAGTCAGGGAGAGAGCCAGGTCTGATGCAGGGCTCTCCCTTTTGTTCCTTAGTTTTGGATCCAGTGAGTCGGATATTCATTTTGTGTCTTCTAGTTTCCTGTACACCTTCCGTGACAATGGCTGACTGGTGCTGCAAGATGATAATTCTGAGGTGGAAGTGGAGGAGGAGGAGAAGTGGGGGTTTGAGCCACTAACATAGGTGGGGGCGGAAACCCTGATGGAATTAGGGCCCGTAATCCTTGGCGTCGGTAGCACCTGTGCCATACCAGGGTACGACTCGCTCCCATTCTCCACAACATTCACCCAGTGTGCCGTCAGGGAAATGTAGCATCCCTGGCCAAATGCACTTGTCCATCTGTCGGTGGTTAAGTGGACCTTCCCAATATCTGCGTTGGTCAGGGCATGGGTGATGTTACAGGACACATGCTGGTGTAAGGCAGGCACGGCACACCGTGAAAAATAGTGGCGGCTGGGGACTGCGTAACGAGGGACAGCCGCCAACATCGGCTGCGGAAGGCCTCAGTGTCTACAAGCCTAAATGGCAACATTTCCAGGGCCAGTAATTTGGAAAGTTGCGCATTTAGTGCTATGGCCTGTGGGTGAGTGGCTGGGTATTTGTGCTTGTGTTCAAATGCCTGGGGTAAGGACACTTGTACTATGCGCTGGGACACGGAAGTGGATGTGGCCGCTGATGGTGCTTGCGAAGGTCCAGGTGCAGTGCGGGAGGCATTCGGGCCTGGGCCTTCGACAGAGGATTGGCCAGCTCGTAACACAGGGGAAGAGGAGGCAGTGGTGTGACCCACAGACACAGATTTTGGACCCAGGCGTTCGGCCCAACTATTACGGTGCTTTGATGCCATGTGGCGGATCATGCTGGTGGTGGTGAGGTTGCTAGTGTTCACACCCCTGCTCATTTTTGTATGGCACAGGTTGCAAATTAAAATTATTTTGTCATCCGTACTTTCCTCAAAAAAGCACCAGACTGCGGAACACCTACCCCTTGGCAAGGGAGATTTCCGCAAGGGGGTGCTCCGGGGAACACTTGCGGGCCTGTTTGGTGTGGCCCACCTTCTCCCTTTTGCCACCCCACTGCCTCTTCCAGCCTGTTGTGGTGCAGCAGATCCCTCCCCCTCTGTACTGCTGTCCTCGCTCGGCTTTCCACCTTCCCTGGTTGGGTCAGTGACTTCATTGTCCACCACATCCTCTTCCACTTCCTCACTCTGCTCATCCTCCTGACTTGTTGACCTAACAACAACCTCAGTTATGGACAACTGGGTCTCATCCTCATCATCATTATCAACCTCTTAAGACACTAATTGACTTTTTGGCAACTGTGTCTCATCATCATCCACCTCATGAAACACTAAATTGCCGTTCCACACTGTCATCTTCTTGTGCTCAAAAGTTTGGGAATCAGGGCACAAGATCTCATGTCCCTCTTCAAGCGGGCTTGTCGAGAGGCCCAAATGAAGAAATGGCGCTGGAAATAGCTCCTCGGTATATCCGAGTGTGGGATCACTTGTTTTGCAAGACTCTCCATGGTGGGAGGAAGGAGGCTCAGGGTGAGGATTGTGTTGACCAGACTCTTGGCTACTGAGACTGGACTTGGTGGAAGACAGGGTGATGCTTAACCGACTAAAAGCATTATCTGCTGCAATACAACCGACCACCTGGTCGCACTCGTCTGACTTCGAGAGCATTGTCCTGCGCTGCTCTGCAAACTGGGACATGAAGCTAGGTATCGAGGATGATTTTTTTTCTTGCTCTGGCAGCAGGCACAGTTTCAACGTGCCCAGAGCCACGGCCTCTGCTTGCACCATCAGCATCACGGCCTCTTCCCTGTCCCTTACTGCTTGCCTTCTTCATATTAAATGTTATATATGCTTGAAAGTATGTCACACGTACAGTAGCGTAGGATTTGTAAGTGTATGCGCAAAACATTTTTAAAAGGCATTTGGGATGTGGAAACGTCACACTGGAGATATACCGCCGATAATGTCGCTGATGTCAGCAGCGGCTAATATAAAATTACAGGTAATTTCACAGGTATTTTGGATGTGGAAACGTTACACAGGAGATGTACCCCAGGTGATGTCACTGTCTGCAGCGGACACCGTCTACGGAAAAAGTACACTGAATGTCACTGATATTTTTTGGATGTGCACACGTTACACAGGAGATGTAGCGCAGCTAATGTCACTTTCCGCAGCGGACACCATCTACGGAAAGAGTACAGTATATGTCACAGATATTTTTGGGATGTGCACACATTACACAGGAGATGTAGCGCAGATAATGTCGGGGTCTGCAGCGTCCTAACTATTGCACGCTATTTAGCGCAGGATGTGCTAAAAATAGATATTGCTGCCACATACAACAGTCCTTAAAGGGGTATTCTCAACACGCTATTTCATACTTACCTGCTCCCGGCACGCTGTCCACTTCCTGGTTTCGGCACTCGGCAGGGGGCGGGCTCCATCTTGATTGAAGTCTTCTCCCGGTCGATCCGCACGCTGTACTGAACACGCACGCCGAGGCCGCGCATGCGCCCTGGTGACTTCTTCCTGGCAAGTATACTATACAGACCAGGAAGAAATCACCATAGTGCATACGTGGCCTCGGCGTGCGCTTTCGGGACTGCGCGCGGCCGGCCGGGAGAAGAGAAGTCGTCTGCGCACGCGCGGCCACCGCGATTCCTGAGAAGAGAGGTGGCAGTAACCAGGGGAGACGGAAGACAACAGTTAGGTAAGTATATGTTTCTTTTCTTCTAAAGGGGTGGGAATTTGTTAATTAAATAAATTTAGAAAAATGATCATTGTTAAATCATTAACAGATTTAACAGTGATCATTAAGATGAGAATACCCCTTTAAAAGGACTTTTGGGTCTGTAAAGTTTTAGCAATTTAGCGCAGGTTGCGCTAAAAATATATATTGCTGCTGCCATACACAACAATAGTCCTTAAAAGGACTTTTGGGTCTCTGACAAGTTTTTCTAATGAAAAAAAGAAAATTTCACTACTTACACTATCTTTCCCTTCTTCAGCACAGCTCTCCCTGACTAACACTGAGCCGAACACATGTCATCAGGTGCTATATAGCACCCGATGATGCGTTCCGGCCAGTCAATCACTGTAATGCCAGTAAACAACATGGCTACGGCATTACAGGGAAGGCCAATACTCACCTGCACGTTTATTAGCTGCGTAGCAGTCAACAAAAGTGCGGGAAGGAGACTCGAGCATTGCGTTTGAGTACATGCTGTATTTTGCCTGAATACCGCCATGTACCGAGCATTGAGATGCACGAGCCGAACTGGTGTTCGGCTGAGCGTGCTCGATCAACACTACCAATCAGTACTTAAAAAACACCCTTACAATACACTGACCAACTCACAGACCTGTGTTCAGAACACCATCCAGACTGCAAATGGTGCCATCATTTTATATAATGCTCCAGCCACCATGCATTGCATGATTGATGATATGTGGAAATATGACTCCAGTCCCGATTTGCCTTTTGCTGAACCATAGCCTCATTTCACTGCGAACCTCCAACCCAGCCAAGCAATTCTCTCATCGCTATTAATTCAGTATAAAGTCAATGCTAATCAAAGATGAAGGTTCACTTCATATAATGTAGTAATAACCATAAACCCTTCTATGCAATTACTCTGCAAATGTAATATTACATCCTGTGCTATGATCAGAAACCATTAAGTAATAGGGTCCTCATTAGGAAGGGCACAAATACTTTTTCATATCTCTGTTTGTAAAAAAAAGTTTGATTTCAATAAATGTGTTTTTTCGAGACTGAACTACTTCACAGAGCCTCTTACCTTAGGAACTTTCAAACAGATTATGAATACTGAGCTACTAGGAGATGAATATATATTAAACCTACCTCTGTTGTGTTTGTGGAAAATGCACTCACATCTTCATACAGTTACACACAGAGAGTATTCCACAGAAGTGATTTATATCTTATCTAAGCCGTCTGTATTCGCTCATCCGTTCTACGCAGGGAACGAAATGACTGTATAGACTAGAGTTGCCTGCAAAAACGTTGGTAGTGAATTACATTGCTAGTCGTACCACGAGGCATTGCAATCAATACAGAATTCATGCTCCTTCGTTTGTTACACTGCGCTAAATAAATGGCTTGCAGACAGGCGTTGTGGAGGCTGCATCAGAACGAAGCCTGAACTGCACATTTTATTACATCACGTTATAAAGAACAGTCTGGGTACAGGGAGAAGAACAAGAGGCAAGCAGCAGATGCCTCTATTAAATCGTTGTATCTCCACATCTGCTTTAGGAGCCATTTTTGGTTGATTTTAGCCCACATTATCATATTTATCGTTTCTAAAATACCTTTGTTTTCTGGCTGCGGATACAAAGTATCTTTTTTATATTTAAACAATATTGAACCCTGTATATTTTATAACCCTTTTATGCCTGTAGTTTAAGACTTTAAATATTAGATTGTGCAGTAAATAGAAATCCATGATAGAAAGAGTCTAGAAAAGGTTTATCTTTTTAGGTGCAATTAAATCGGTCCTGGAGTGACTTTGCATATAGTAAATTATAGCTCTAGTATATGCAAATATAAGAGAGTGGTAAGATAAGTGTGCATTAAAGTAAAGAAAGAACTTGTAAGGGTAGGTGCCCATTGACCCAGGTTATGTCCTTCAGCAGATCTCGCTCTCACTCCTCCAAATTGCAGCTAATCTGTGGGGCATATACTGATGACATATATAGGTTGTCCAGCTTTGCAACAGACTCCTGCACTGTGTTGTACCTGTTGAAAAACCTCATACTCACTTGCTCCTCGCCACTAAGTTCCAACTCCCTTCTGTGGTCTCCCTGACTTTTCCTGAAAACTTCTGGATGGACAAGGTCATGTGCATTGCTGTCTCCAAATGGCACGTGACACAACAGTGACCTGCTGCTTGGGAATCATTAGGGTGACCAAAATTGTAAAAAAAAAATTGGATGCCAGCTAACTCTTCTATCAATGCTTAGGAGGGCTGCATAAAAAATGTAAGTTTTCTAATTGTCCTAACATTTATATTCAATAACCTTTCTATACAGTTTTGTCATGGAAACTCATTTGCATAAACATGGGCTTATGGGAAAGACATGCAAATAGTGTTTCAGCTGAAAAACAAGGCAGATTCTACTAATTTGCATGTCTTTCCCATATCCCCTTGTTTATGTAAATGAGTTTACATAACAAAACAGTATAGAAAGGTTATTGAATATAAATGTTAGGACAATTACAAAACTGAAAATTTTTATGCAGCCCTACTAAACAGTGAGAGAAGAGTTAGCTGGCATCCAAAAAAAAATTGACAATTTTTGTCACCCTAATAATAATGATCTAGGTGAAAAGGTCGCCCAAGCCATCCAACAAAAGTCAAGCAACTTTGAGGCTCACTGGCTCTTAAGTCTGTGTGGATAGAGAGCTGTTCTTGAATATCTTATAGTGCACAAGGCTGCCATTGTAAGGTATGCTGATTGTACCTGTCTCATGGATAGGTTGTTGGCTTGCACATACCCAGCTTTTGGCATATAGCCTTTGTGTTTTTGTTTGTAGTGAAATTGCATGTTCTATACATGCATATTACATTCCTGATTTTTGCAATTGTGAATAGTCAGCAAAAAAATTGTGAATTGTGAAATATTGCAAATTTGAATATTGCCTATGCCGCTCATCACTAAACACAACCCTTTTAAGATATCTTTGCTACAAAATGAAAGGGCAGTCCAGGAAGTATTTGGGCTCAATTATCTACATAGAAAGTCACAGCAGTTATACTGTCTCAGCAGATAGAAGGGAGTGTCATAGCAATTGTCATGCACTCATACCCTGTCTAACTGCCTTAACTAACCACTATCACAACTAATTGCTTCCTTGCCTAAAGGCATGGTACTCCCTCAAGCTTCTATCTGATTTTAGCTGTTTCCATTAGGAATGCCAAATACTGACCATATGACATGAAAAGCATATCAAGATTACCAGTCCTAAACATCCTCAAAGGGCCCCTTATTCAAGGAGATGTTCCATGCACTCAGACAAGAAATTCTGGAAATTAATTAAATGACGGCTTGCCATTTTGACAATGCTTTACAATGATTAACACTATTCTATTATAAACGATCATCAAGTAGGTTTATACTCATGGAAAAACTGGTTTGTAGTGTTTGTCCACAACATTGGGTCCATAGTTCACTTTAATGTACAGTAACCTTGTTGCGGGTGGTCATCCTAGATGTCCAGCTCAAAAGATAATGTTCTATAAGGAATAACCCAATACAATGACTTGCTCGTAAATCATATTGAGGAGATGCAGGTCTACTTTTAAACACATGGACCCAATTCACGGTTCCACACAAAAAGTACACAAATGGTAAATGATATCTTCATGCAGCAGGTCCAACTTCAGGGAAAACAAACGAAAAGCCCATCATCCTACAAATAAACACTTTACAATGAAAATATAAAGCTTTTGGTGGATTATGAAAGAATGCATTATTCACAAAGCAGCCTAGTGAGATATCTTGAAGATTTATGGCACTAATCTTCGGAAACATGCAGCTGGTGGCTGGGCACTTGCCCACATAAGCCACAGGCGGCCAAAGCAAAACCCTGTGCACAGAAGGCTAATATATGATGTCTTCCAAACCGTATACTTTTACAGAGTCTCTAATGAGGAACATCAATAGTAACACACTGGTCCCTGGACAACATAAGCAACAATTACAAATTCTGTGCTATTACAGTACCTATGAGCAGGGGAACATTGGAAAAGCTGGTGTCTGAGGCACTAGCGCAGGCTGAATCTTATCATACACACTGCTGCACTGTTGGCAAGAAGCCACCCAGCCTTAAAACCTGCTTTTTTAGCTTTTACGTTTAATGTAAAGCTTAGAACCCACAGAGGAATCAAATACATGGAAATTGTCATGGTAATTACAGCACTAGCAGAACACAAGGAGAAGCAATTATGTCCAGATTCATTAGTAATTTAAAGGAAAAGTTCTTTTTTTCCCAATGTTGTGCTGTGACCTTTATAGTATTAGAGAATATGACAAGTATATCCATGGCAACTATATAATTTAAAAAAATAGCGGATAAGAAGATCAATTCCGCTGGAACAGTCTTGTAGTACTGAGGTTTCCTTAATGTCGCTAACAGAGTACGTCAAGGTCAACCTAATTTTGAGCTTTTAACAAGGCATGTTTTGTTCATACAAGAACTTAAAGAAAGTGTGTTATATTGGTGGTCCAGGTCCATTGCAGCTCTTCTTCTATTAGCAATATTATTCAGAAAGCACTACTACTCCAATTTCTGCTACCAACACGACTGCTTCTAATTGCTAATCAAGTTGCTGCTATAAGACTGCAGTGCTGACCTCATACCCTTGCCTGAGCAATTAGGTTCCTAGTTTGCTAGTTCCTGCAAAGGTGTTTGTTTTCTGTTGTCTGCTGTGTATTGACCTGTGCCTGTTTACCAGATTCTGCCTTCCAGCTGCATGTTCTGACCTCTACCTGGTTACCATTGTGACTCTCTGCTGCCAGCCCTGATCTGTGACCTGATCACTAGTGATGAGCGGCAGGGGCAATATTCGAATTTGCGATATTTCGCAAATATTTGGTAGAATATTCGTCATATATTCGTGAATTTGAGATTATTTTCTTGATTGCGAAAAATCAGCAATGTAATATTCCCGTAAAGTGAAATACAGGTGTGGGTCAATATAGGTACATTTTTCAAGCTGCTAGAAGTTTCCTGAAACCGGAGAAAATGGTTAGCACGGCAGAACATTACAATAGCTTTATATGCAGATAGAGTGCTCCAATATATTCGCGATTGCGAAATCGGCACTAATGATGCGAATATTTAGGCGCAATACGTGCAACTTTACATTTTAACAGGTCTGACTACTTGTTAGTGATTGGTGCACTAAGTATTGTTGTGAACTTGTGACATCACAGCACTATGTATGTATGTATATATGTATGTATGAAGCATACATACATACATATAGCACTATGTATGTAGCATGTATGTATGGCCAGCAGAACCTGCTGCAGCTACACTATATCACTATCTAACCTACACTGACTATGTTCAACTAACTTACTAACAATATCTGTAATATATATATATATAAGCTAACTAACTATCTAATGTAATGACACAGGAAAGCAGACTGCACAGCAATAACCCTGCTCAGATCTGCAAAATACTGCGTACAAGGGCTGCTGGGGAGGTCCTTATATAGTAAGGGGTAGGCAACTCTCCTATTGGTTGCTTGGGATGTTGCTAAGCTCAGATAAAGACATTGCAGCCTTCTCATTGGCCCACAAGCAAGAAGGGAGGTTACTGATGAAAAAAAATCTAGAATATTAGAAATTACGAATATATATCACTGTATTCTAAATATTAGCGAATTCTCGAAGTGCCGATAATCGCGATTAATATTTGCTACACCCAACACTACTGATCATGTATTCGCAAGAACTAAGCCTGCTCTGACCCTAGTCTATTTCTGACTAGTATGTTGGTCTGTTCCTTCTGTGGCTTGAACCAGTGTCCATGATCCCCAAGGATCAGTTATTGACTATAACAGGACTATTCCAGAAGGTAATGGCTCCCTGCAGGGGTCCAAATCACTGTATACGGGTTGAAGGGTGAATACCAGGCACCAACCATGATAGCGCCTTTAGGTTTAGCCCGAAGTCAAACCGGTTGGTTGACACAGTGGTTCCACACCCAATGCCATAACACAGTAGGACCCATTTGTTGTGTTTTGTGCAGTTGCACAGTCTTGTGTAACTACAAGTCATCCTATTCATTTCAATAGGGAGGCTCGTTCCTATTCAAGTGAATAGGAACAAGTCATCCCATTGAAATTAATGGGACAGCTTGTAATTACACCTGCTCACATCTGAACTGTAGACAGGGAGCAGGTAAACAAACAAGAGAAGGCTGCGCTTGCACAGAGTTCAGCCTTTTCTTCAACCATATGATCAGCGTGGATGCCGGTCGTCGGACCCCTGCCGATCTGATATTGATGACCTATCCTGAGGATAAGTTTGCAAAATGGCTGTGCTTCTTTGTAAAATCATAACTGTGAAGGAACTGTGTTTTTTGGGCTTCCATAAAATCTCTTTCAGCCATAATATTCCCTGTTTCAGAAGCACAGCTAGATGTATTTCTCTCAGAAGCAGGGGGGGTCTCCTGAAATCTGCCATCACCATACTGCTGTGATGTCTTTTCCCTTACTTCCCACTATGTTTGTTTTCTGAAACTCACAGAACAGATAATGAGTGGGAAATCACACTTACAAACACACAGAAGGCACTTTATTTTATCAGGCTCAGGATCTCAGCTAGCTCTGACATGCCCCCAATTCCTCTCTGCCGTCTTATGTGTCTCTGTTACTAGGGATGGATCTTGCCTGATAATAGGCAGTGGACTGCAACTTAGGTGGAAGTGAGACCCCTAGTGGCCATGACTTTACATTGATTTTCAGGTGGACGAAGGCATATTTTTTAAATTAAGTGATTTAGAAATTTGCTAGTTGCACTATTCTCCATTAAATGAAACTCAGTGACTCTTTAAATAACCGTTTTTGTGCATTTTTGATGTGGCTTTTTGATAGACACCAGATTGGTGCACTGATGTTCAATTCACACATATCTGTTATGTCCAGCTTCCGGCTGGACTGGCTAAGCACAACTGATATACTGTATGAGAAGCGGGTCTAAATAGGAGACAGATAGATGATAGATAGATAGATAGATAGATAAAGTAAGGCTAAAACTTGAAAATGGAACCTTAAAGGGTTGTCTCACTTCAGCAAATAACATTTATCATGTACAGAAAGTTGATAAAATAATTTTACTAATGTATTATGATTCTCCATATTGCCTCCTTTACCGGCTGGATTCATTTTTTCATCACATTATACACTGCTCGTTTCCATGGTTACAACCGCCCTGCAATCCATCAGTGGTGGGGGTGCTTGCACACTATAAGAAAAGGCGCCGGCCTCTCTGGTGGCTGGGACCATGGGAGTGTCCATAGGCATGCATATGCAGTAGCTCTCAAATGGATAACTCGTATCTGCACTGCAGCCATAGTTGTAATCCCTGGAAGCTAGCAGTGTATAATGTGATGGGAAAATTAATGAAGCCAGCAGAGCAGGCAATATGGACAATACATTAGTAAGTGCCTTGTATTTACTTTCTCTACATGATAAATGCCATTTGCTGACAACCCCTTTAAGGCTACATGTCATGAACCAGTGGATGTGAACCCACTGTGCCACGTGTCCTACCTCCTCTAAGGGCTTTGTCTAAGTGAACTCCTTGATCTTCACAGTACCCCTGATGGTGGGGATAGACTTTCCCGAGGGGGAACACCAGGTCGCTACCTCTTGAGGAGGATAGGCACACGAGGCAGCTGGTCCAGGCAGACCAGGAGGTACCTGAGAAAGGTACCAGAGGTACAGGCGTTGTCAGCAGGCTGAGTTGTTACCAGGAGCAACAGTGCAGGACCAAAGGATGAGGCAGAGTCAAAGTCAGACAGGCAATAGGTCAGGGCAGGCAATCCGGATCGGCAACAGGAGAGTCAAGGCAAGCAGGCATAAGTCAAACGGGTAGCAGAATCCAGGAACACAAGTACTAGTCAAGAACACAGACACACAAGCAGATATAAGGAACCTTAGCAGGACACAAGGACCTTGACACTGAGACATCTGGGAAGGGGGCTGAGCCACTTATATATGTTCAGGTGGGCTAGGATTAGTCCGCAAGGTCACATGACCTAACCCATAAAGCCCAGGAAGTTACGCGCGCCGGCCATTAAGGAAGTGCTGCAGGAAACAAGCAGCAAGCATACTGCGGCCAGGGCTGAGAAGAAGCTGTGGAGCAGATCCCAGAACAACAGTACCTACACAGACAGAGCCCAGGACTGCAGCGGTGAATGGGAAGCACTGGAAGCAAATCACCGATGAACACGGCGCCCGGGACCGCAGCGGTAAGCAGGGGAACAGTGGCGCACAGCAACCTCTGGTACACTACATCTAGGCTGACTACAGTATGGTGTGGAGCCTTAGGACCCCCAAGGAAGTTTGAACATAATAACCAGTCAGATCCCCAGATAATACATTAAGATTATTGTCATTATCATTCTTTAAAGCCTGACTTCATCCATTTGCAGAAGAGAAACTCTGAAGAATATGTCAAAAAAATCTGAGCAAAACCAATTATTTTCCAAGAGCAACACAGGAGACGAGGTTGTGTGACATAACTCTCTGAAACTTGCTATTATGGCTGCCACCATTTACATGCTAATCATTCAATACAAAATGTTCACTCATACATATTTATGTAGCAAAAAGTACATCAGCATATGTTAAATTTCTTTTTTTGCTCTTTATAAAGATTGATGATGATTTTTTGGATGTGACTCTTATTAAGTAACTGCAGCATTTGTTATCAACATAAGACACAGAAAAGATGACTCCAAGACTGACATGACGTATAATAGAGCTTATGTGTGTCTTCAGCGCAGCCCATATGCTTGTTTATGCTGAAATTCAACAGTATGAACTATTTCTTGAAAACAATTCTAACTTTGCCAACTTCTTACTTATCACATCATAAAGTGCATCTTGTATGGCACTTATTACATGGTAATGTGTATCTTCTATGGCACTTATTACATGGTAATGTGCACCTTGTATGGCATCTGTAGTGCCCTGTAGTACGGGTACTTTGAAGTCTGAACTTTTGTGGACATTTGCCACTGTTTCCCTATGCAAAGTTATCAACTCCTTACTTTATTTCACTTTAAAAGGTTAATTTGCAGTGACTTATACTGTAAAATACTGTGTAACTGTATTTTTATATGTTTCTTATGGTATATATCCTATATATTTTTTCTCTGGAAAAAACTGCTGTCAGTGCCATTGAGTATCATTGAAGCTCTAAGAGACAGAAAGTGTAACATTGTATTTGTTTGGGTTGTGTCTCTCCACTCCACCCCTCCCACTAGAAGGTTCTAGTTTAGCTAGAAACTGTATATAAGGAGAGCAATCAGAGCCCATAGATTTCTGCAGTTAGGGATCAGGGCCTAAAAGAGGCTCATGGCAGGAGCTTCTCCCCCGCTTCTTCTGGTGGCCAACATACAAGGAGGACATCAAGAGGTACATCTCCTCGTGCACGGTCTGTGCCCGCAATAAGACTCCTCGTTCCTCTCCCGTGGGTCTGTTACAACCCCTCCCGATTCCCTCCCGCCCCTGGGGCTCGATCTTCATGGACTTTGTGGTAGACCTTCATCCTTCAAAAGGGATGAACACCATCCTGGACGTGGTCGACCGTCTCACCAAGATGGCCCATTTTATCCCCTACAAAGACGCCTACCCACCGCCAAACAGACGGCCGATCTTATTCTCAGAGAGGTCTTCCGGCTGCATGGGATCCCGGACAACGTGGTCTCCGACCGAGGCTTACAATTTGCCTCAAAGTTCTGGAAGAACTTCTGTCTGGTGCTCGGGGTTAAAGTGAACCTGTCCTCTGCTTTCCACCCTCAGTCAAACGGGCAGACGGAGAGAACTAATCAGACCCTAGAGCAGTACCTACGTTGTTTCAGCTCCAACCTGCAGGATGACTGGCTTGACCATCTCCCCACGGCCAAGTTCGCCTACAACAATGCTGAGCACAGCTCAACCAAGCACAGCCCCTTCTTTGCTAACACAGGCTCGCACCCGGTGTTCATTCCCCACCTACCCGTCGCCTCCACCCTCCCAGCAGTGGCCGAATGCCTAACAACCCTACAGGAGACACAAAAGAACATTATAGACAACCTCCAGCTTGCCCAGAGGCTCTTTAAACAGGGAGCAGACAGACGTCGCAAACCCACCCCGGGTTCCATGTGGGAAACAAGGTGTGGCTGTCCACCAGGAACCTCAGATTGAAGGTCCCCTCCAAAAAGTTGGCCCAAAGATACATGGGTCCGTTCCGGATCACCGCACAAATCAACGAGGTCACGTTCCGGCTCGAACTTCCGGACTCCATTAGGGTGCACCCTGTCTTCCATTGCTCACTCCTCAAGCCATACTGGAGAACACCTTCACAGGCCACCACTCGTCCCCTCCACCACGCGTGAGGGTACAGGGTGAAGAAGAATACGCTGTTGCAAAGATCCTCGACTCCAGGCTCCACCGGGGAAGACTACAATACCTAATTGGGTGGGAGGGTTACCCTCCCGAGGATAACTCCTGGGAGCCAGAAGAAAATGTCCACTCCCCCAGACTGGTAAAAGAGTTCCACCAACGGCACCCCGGTAAGCCGGTAAGCCTACCCCTGCGGTGCCCGGAGGTCACCTTGGAAGGGGGGGGAGTATTGTCGGGATTCAAACCCGTGACCAGCCACATCCCAGGCGGTAGCCCTGCTTACTAGGCTACCGTCCTCTCTGGACATTCCTTCCTGAAGCCTATTATTTAACCTCAGTCTTGCCAAGCCTTGCTCATCACCCTTGATCCCCACACCTTGCACTTCCCTATATAAGTCCAGCTCTTTGCACTCCAGCTTGCTGATTATTGAGCCTTGATCAAGCTTCTCCTCATCTGCTGCTCTTGCTACTACTGGAAATCCACTGCTGACCAGGAATTGACTACCGACTACTCTTTTGCTTTGTCCCTACCTACTGAACTGCTACCACCGTTGCCATCCGGATTGTCTGACCACGCTTACTGCCGCCTGCCATGACCCACCGCCTGCCTACCGACTACGCCTCTGCCAGACTTCCTGCACCTACTACCTGCCTGTTATCCTTGCCACTGGGCTCCACTCCTACCTCCAGCCAGCTGTCCTCTGACTCAGGTGAGCCTGTAGGACTGTTACAACAATACACAGGGTGATAGCCAGACCACCCTAATTTTGTCTTCTCAGCGCAAAATGGATGATGAGGAGGAGGAGCAGGAGAGTAGTACCCATAGCAGGTTTATTCCATCTGTTCAGCATCGATGGGCAGAAGAGGATGAGGAGATTGAGAGTCATCCTCCTGATGAGGACAGCGAACTCTTGCCTGTTGGGGCTCTGGCACACATGGCTGACTTTATGTTATGCTGTCTTTCCCGTGACCCTCGCATTGTATGCATTTTGGCCAACACTTATTACTGGTTGTTCAACATTCTCGACCCCCACTACAAAGATAACTTCTCATCTCTCATTCCTGTTGTGGAGAGGACTAGCAAAATGGTGCAATAACAGAAGGTCCTTGTTGAAAAATTGCTCCAAAATTTTCCAGCTGACAACGCTGGCGGCAGTATACGTAGTTCCTTGGGCAACCAAGGAGGGGAGACAAAGGGAACACACAGCAGTTCCAACACAGGCAGGGCAACACTCTCCAAGGCCTGGGACAGTTTAATGACACCCCGACAGCACCCTCACCCTGATGCTCGGCCTACTGTCACAAGGAGGGAAAATTTTTGGAAGATGGTGAAGGAGTACATAGCAGACCGTGTCTGAGTCCATAATAATCCCATTGTGCCTTACAACTACTGGGTGTCCAAGCTGGACACGTGGCACGAACTAGCACTTTATGCCTTGGAGGTGCTGGCCTGCCCTGCCGCCAGTGTTTTGACTGAAAATGCTGACCGGTTGACTCTTATCAAAATGAACAAGGCCTGGATTGTGGCAGGCGCAGAACTATGAAGTGCCTCTTGCGCTGTGACATTAAAATAATTTTGATATCTCTGACTTTTAGTCTAACCAGACTGTCTATTACTCTGTAATTCCTCTAGTGCCGTTCTATAGAAACAGTAGTTTTAAAGAGCACATCAAATGCTTCAAATAACTTCTTTATTAACTTCAACTTTTCTTCATATAGCACTGCCGCCTCTGCATGTACATAACACATGTGGAAAAGATATCACAAAATGGCAGTATGCATAAGATGGTGGTTTAACTGTTCAATCTTATCATTCAACATAAAATGGTGGATATATTTCTCTCTTGAGTATCTGTACTCTCACTTTAAGATATTTAAGCACTTTATGATCTCTCTGAGAGGTATATCTGAGGTCTAACTAATAGTTCACTTGCAGTATGCAGTTAGCAGTGACTATTTGAAGATTGGTTGAGTATGATCTGGTATGGTTGTAATTGTAGCTTGCAATTTGTATCTGGCAATTTGAATTTGTACTTTGCAATTGTTGGAACTGTAAGTAAACACATTGTAGGGATTCGCTCTGGTAGGCAGGGTAAGCAGACGCAGTATAGAGGCAAGAACACATTTGTAAAAGTTCGGTGTTTATTCACACAAAAAGCAATAAAAGCAAAAACAACACTGTGCAGAGTCCTGGTGTTAATTCACACCACATAAAGTCCACAGCACAAACTCTGGCCTTCCCCATAACCAGGGCACAGTGTATCTTTTCTTCTCCTATTACTCCGATGTAGGAGCACTGACCATAACCATAACTACTGGCATCTGAAAAATAATGAAGGTCTATTTTCTTGTACTTTCTGAAATCATGAGGTACAAAACATCTGGGTATTCAAACTTCTCTCAAGTTTTGCAAGTCTCTTATCCAACTCTCCCAGCTTGGCCTCAAATTTTCAGTTATGGGCTCATCCCATCCCAACTTCTGTCTGCATAATTTTTGCAGTATTTCTTTTGCTCTGAGGATAACTGGGGCCACGAATCCCAATGGATCAAATATAGAAGCTACTGCGGAAAGAATGGTTTGTGTAGTTGCAACTTTCTCTTCAAGAGATACTTCAAAGAAAAACTTGTCTACCTTCCATCCCAATCCAAGTATGTTCTGAACTGGAAGATGATCATAATTGAGATCTACAGTACATTCTTCATTGTTGCTGCATGTTCAGAGTGACTGATGGATTCAAGTACCTCTCTGTTGTTTGAGATGAATTTGTGAAGGCGCAGGTTTCCTCTTGCGCATAACTCTTGGCTTTCTTTCACTAGTTTGATTGCAGATTCTGTGGACTCTAGACTTATAAGACCATCATCTTCATAAAAGTTTTTCTTCAGAAAATTTGCTGCTGATGAGCAATCCTTTTCATTCTGATTGGCCAGGTAGTTCATACCATAATTGGCGCAACCTGGAGATGCTGCTGCTCCAAACAAGTGTACTTTCTTTCTGCATTCTGCTGGCTCTGTATCTGTATCTCCGTCCTCCCACCATAGAAACCTCAGGAAATCTCTATCTTCATTCTTCACATGAAACTGGTGAACATCTTTTCAACGTCACACATGACCGCTACGGGATACTTTCTGCATCTAAAGAGTACTCCAGGAGTGTTTGAAAGATCTGGTCCTTTTAGTAAATGATCATTTAATGCAACACCATTGTACTTTGCTGAGCAATCAAATACTACTCTAATCTTATCTGGTTTCTTTGAGTGGTAGACACCTTGATGTGGGATGTACCACACTTATCCTTCTTTAGGTTCGTTATTAACTTTCTCTACATGTCCTTCTTCGAGGATGGCTTCCATGAATTTCAAATAATCCGGCTTGAATTTGGGATCTCTTCCCATCTTTTTCTTCAAACATTTCAATCTTGCTAGGGCAAGATTTCTGTTATTTGGCAGGTGAAGTCGTTCTCTAAAAGGTAAGGGCATTTCAAGATGACCTTGTTGATTCTGCTGAATACTTCTAGAGTGTGTACAAACTTTATGTCTATTTGAGATACACTCTTTTCTTTAGAACTTATGTCTGCAAAGTCAGATTCAAGGATTTTGATTACTTTTGCTGGACTTACAGTTGGTAACTCTTAGACAGATATTCGATGACACAATCCTGTCACCTGTGTGAAGGAGAGACCGGCAGTCGCAGTGCCGGTATCTCCATTTACACATTGTCTATTTGGATTCCTGCCTGCTGACTCGTGCACCGCCAAACCGCCAGGAGCAGTGCCGACCTTTTGGATCTACAATCCTGTCACCTGTCTTGAGTTTGCAATCTGCTGTTTTCCTCCAACAACAACCCATCTTAGATCAGTTTGAACAGCATAGGGTTCACACTTTCCTCCTGTAATTACCTTTTGTGGTACCAAGGCTTCGGGACAATCGTAGCCTATCAACAGTCCAACACAAAACTCCTTCAGCGGGGACATTTCATTAGATATGACAGATAGGTGCTCCCATTTATTGGCTGTTTCACAGGTAGGTATGCGATCTCGATCTAGAGGTATATCGTCTATTGTATAAGCTGGACGTAGATCTAATGTGCAGTTTGAATGAAGTCCTCTAACTCTCAGTCCTTTGACTGTTCACCAATGTGTCTCTCCCCGTCATTGTGGTTAGTTTGAGCGTCACTGGTTCTGTAGCCACTTGTAATTTCTTGCAGATTTCTTGATCAATGAAGGTGACATCACTCTGGGCATCCAGTAGCGCATAGGCGTATACCTTCTTGTTCCTCCTTTTAGGATTTTAAATCCACGCTGGTACAACCATTAATGTGCGGTTCCTTTCTCCTTCCCTCACTCTGCAAGAGAATACCGATACTTTCTTTTCTTTCTCAGTATCTTTAGGTATTGAGGATTTATCTTTCTTTGGACGTTCTTCATGTAGTGGTGTAGGATGGCGTCCTTTGCAAACGCTGCATGTGGCCTTTTTCTTCCTTAATAACATGGCCTTTTCTTAGACATCCAAAACACAGTTGGTTATTTAGTACAAATTTTTTCTTTTCATCTGGGGACTTCTCTTTTAATTGTTGGTACTTATGTATGGAGTGGTTCTCTCCACAGAACATACACTTGAAGGTAGTCTGAAGATTTGTCGGTTCTGTCTCTCTACTGATCCTAGTAGTGACTTTGGACTTGCTCTCGTAGGTATCTGGACCTTTAGCTGCTGTGTTGGTTGCAGAGCTAGTTGCTCTTGAGTGTCTTATATATCTCACAGGCCTTTCTTCTGCTGTTACTGAATTACATGTTATCCGTGCTTCCTTATTGATGAACTCTTTAAAACTTGGGAAGTCCTCACCTAGATCTAACTGTTCAGTCACATAACGATTCCATTTAGAAGCCACTTCTTCAGGTAGCTTAGTTAGCATCCTGTGGTTTTCTAGATAATCGTTTAGTACTTCTAGTCCTCATACATGTGGGATGGCATTGCTGCACGCTTGCAGGAAGTCACCATACTTTTGGAGTTTGAAGTGTTCTTTAGGACCTATTTTAGGCCAGTTATTCAGTTTCCCTGTAAAGGCTCTTTGTACTAAGAAAGAATGACCATATCTTGCATTCAATTTTTCCCAAGCTTGTTTGTAGGCTTCTTCCTCTTTTCTATAGAAGTTACCTTAAGAACTTCCTTGGCTTCTCCACTAACATATCTCTGAAGGTAGAATAACTTGTCAACTGGACTGAAGCAATAATACTCAATGTTCATTTCAAAATTTGCCTTCCACTCTTTGAACTTCAGTACATCTCCTGAAAATACAGTAGGTTCCGGAACGGGAAGTCTAGCTGAGAAAACCTCTGACAAGGTGAATGTTTTTTGTTCTGTGGACTTGCCATGGTGTGAATGAACACCAAGACGACAATTTTTTTTTCTTTTTTGTTTATGTTTGAATAAACACTGCACTGTTTAAGTCAAATACTTTGTTTTTGCCTCTGTACTGCATCCGCTAATCTGCCTACCAGAGCGAATCCCCACATATATATCTAGTTCAGTATATAGTTCTAAACACAATACTAACAATATGAACATTATATATCTTGTTTTAAATACCTATATTGTTCCCTTAAAACTTAGCTCTCAGTGGAGTGAATGTCTCTTCATCTCCTGTCTCTGGTGAATAATGATTCTAGCAGCAGGAGCTGGGGGAATTCCCAGACTGGCTGGCTGTGATAGGTGAAAACTCTTGCTGTGTGAGAAGCTGGCTGTGATTGGTCTAGACTTCTGCTCAGTAACAACAGATTAACACTATGCTTTCTGTTGTTTCTGCTGTGTCAATAAGCTT
The DNA here is from genome assembly GCF_014858855.1 of Bufo gargarizans. Lineage (NCBI taxonomy): Eukaryota > Metazoa > Chordata > Amphibia > Anura > Bufonidae > Bufo > Bufo gargarizans. Next base: position 138,708,464 of record NC_058087.1, on the reverse strand, counting down.
ACCTTACATTACAAAATGAATCTTAAAGGCATATTATCTTTTTCTGCTTCTGTGAACACAAAATATAACAGTAATATGACATCCAAAACATGATGTCATAGTAAATAACTCTGCTTTTGTCTTTAACACATAAGCATAGGAACTGTATTAAGGCTATTGGCGGGTCTAGCTGTATACACATAAAAGCTATACTAGCAACCTAGGACAGGTCTTAGCTGGCCAGCTACCTGGATTGCCCCTGACTTTTCTTCTCCACCAAAGGAAAGCGGCTGAACATAAAGGCATTTTAAATGCGTTTTTTATGGTGTATTGAATACACTGTATTCCTATGCACCCCTTCCACCACAAAAAGGATATATGGTTCAATATTCATTTTCTGGTCCTTATCCTCCATCATATCAACATGCTTATTAGGCTGCCCTCGCTAATAATGTTTTAGAGGGTCAGCTCAGTAGCAGACCCTCAACCATTATTTTTTCGTCTGTAAGCTCAATCAACACTATACATGGTGCATTAAGTAAGACACATGCAAATCGGGAAGAAACATCCAAGGATAAGTTCTACTAATTCAGTGGATTTTATACCTAAAGTCTATTTATTTCAAAGTGGGCAAATCCTAGAGGTTTACTACGAACCACTTGAACACTTTAACATAGTATTATTATTTAGTGTGATTTTGAGTACACTGAGAATTCCTTCTTCTCTGGGAGATACAACTGTGCAGGGGGGAGCTGAATCTATAGAGTATCTGAATGGTAAATGGAGCTTTGTGCTCAGATCTGGCATAAATTCTGGTGTCAGCAAATCAATTCACCTCTCTCTGTTTTGTCCATTTGATTGTCCATAGAAAGCAACTGGGAAATTAATTATTGGTTCAGAAATTCCCCGAAAGTGAATCACAAACCTGTCAATTAATTTACCAATGTATCTTGATGGGCAGCGAATCAGCAAAAGACAAGTCAGGTAAAGAATGTCCTTGACTTCAGCCAGAATATTGTAGTATATTGTATTTTTATCAGCCATGTAATAAGATTACCTTGTACATTAAGCAGCCTGGTTAGAGGAGAAGGACACAACTGCTTGTAAAGGGTTAATTCACAAGAAGAGGAGGATACAGCTGCTCGTAAAGAGTTAATCCACTAGCTAAGATGCAAACTGCTGCTTGTAAAGAGTTAATCCAATAGCGGAGGAGGACACAACTGCTTAAATTGGGTTAATTCTCTAGAAGAGGAGCACACAGCTGGTCGTAAAGAGTTAATCCACTAGAGGAGGAGCATACATCTGATTGTAAAGAGTTAATCCACTAGTGGAGGAGCACACATCTGATTGTAAAGAGTTAAAGGGAACCTATCACCGGGATTTTGTGTATAGAGCTGAGGACATGGGATGCTAGATGGCCGCTAGCACATCCGCAATACCCAGTCCCCATAGCTCTGTGTGCTTTTATTGTGTAAAAAAACAACAACAGTTTGATACATATACAAATTAACCTGAGATTAGTCCAGTATGTGAGATGAGTCAGGGACAGGACACATCTCAGGTTAATTTACATATGTATCAAATCTTTTTTTTACACAATAAAAGCGCAGAGAGCTATGGGGACTGGGTATTGCGGATGTGCTAGCGGCCATCTAGCAACCCATGACCTCAGCTCTATACCCAAAATCCCAGTGACAGGTTCCCTTTAATGCACTAGAAGAGGAGGACACAACCGCTTGTAATGGGTTAATTCACTGGAAGAGGATCACAAAGCTGCTTGTAAAGAGTCAATCCACTAGAAGAGGAGCACACAGCTGCTTGTAATGGGTTAATTCACTAGAAGAGCAAAGAGTTAATCCACTAGAAGAAGAGGACACAACTGCTTGTAATAAGTTAATTCACTGGAAGAGGAGCACACAGCTGCTTGTAATGGGTTAATCCACTAGAAGAGGAGCACACAGCTGCTTGTAATGGGTTAATCCACTAGAAGAGGAGCACACAGCTGCTTGTAATGGGTTAATCCACTAGAAGAGGAGCACAAAACTGCTTGTAATGGGTTAATCCACTAGAAGAGCTTGTAAAAACTGCTTGTAATGGGTTAATCCACTAGAAGAGGAGCACACAGCTGCTTGTAAAGAGTCAATCCACTAGAAGAGGAGCACACAGGTGCTTGTAATGGGTTAATGTACTAGAGGAGGCGCATACAGCTGCTTGCAAAGAGTTAATCTACAAGGTTTGGAGCAGACAGGCTAGGCTTTGTTTGCAGCGTGCATCAATGACCCTGTCACTGGTTCCACGGTTGTCTTTCTTTTGACCACTTTTGACAGTTACTATACTGCATACTGGGATAACCAGATATCCCACAAGACCTGATGTTTTGGAGATGCTCTGACTCTAGCATTATAATTTTTGCCAATATATTTATATTGCTTCCAACACATCATGCGCTAATGTATCCCATAGATTGTTATCATGAGATAATCACTTCTCAGTGAATATGACATCCCGCACTCCCACTGATCAGCTGAATACACGGTGTAGTGGACAGAGCTTGTCACCTATACCGAGGGCCTATCCTGAGGATGGCCATCAATATAAAAATCTTTTCTTCCCCTCCCCCACATTTCAAATGTTTTTTTCTGTTGTTTCCCTGAAAACATTGTACATCTAGAAATGTCTTTCTATTATTGAAAGCTGGAGTAGATTGCTAACATCATATTGATTGTGAATAATATGAAGTTTGTCTACAAGTGAGTTACATTGTCTTCCCAGTATCAGCTGTTGTAAGCAAATCCTTCCAGGACTACGTGCTTCTCAGCTCCCTGTACAAGTATTTCCAAAGAACACTACATTTAATAGAAGACGAATGACAAAATGCTATGACAGCGGTCCGTGCCTGCTGCCGCTCCACTCCTCCCGGTGGGCATAGCTGCTGCATTGCTCACCCATTCCACCGCTCCTGATCTTCAACAGTGTTGACCCGCCAGCATCTTTCCTCCTGCCTGGCAGGCCCAGCCACCGGAGTAGCGCTGCTTTGCTCACTCCATGCAAGCTTTGGCCTGCTCCATGTCTGGGCCCATTGGGCACATGTGCATGTGCTCCATCTGGCTCTTATAGGGCTAGTATGCTTGCATTCTACTCTTTAACAGCCAATGGCTGTTCATCTTGTTGTACTTTCACCTTTACCTATGGGAGTGTGCCTGAGCAATAGGTTCTAATATTCTAGTGTCCAGAAGTGAGCAGTTTGCCTGTCCATGTATTAAGTTCTGCCTGGTTTCTGTATTTGACTCTTCACTGCCTGATTTGACATCTGACTGATCTCCATACTGACCCTGAGCTGCCTGCCCTGACCTCAGATTGTTTAACATACTGCACCTACTCTGCTTGTTTAATCCCTCTGTGCTCCGTACCAGTGCCTCTACACCCCCATGGGTCAGCAGTCTACAGAGACTACTTCAAGAAATAGCAGCCTGGCGTTTCCCCTGAAGTGGAGTCCAGATTCCGGTACAGAAATTAAAGGGTGAAGACCTGGGGCACCACTTTGATAACACTCTTTAGGAATAAGCCCAAATAAAAGGGAACCTGACACCTCCAAAACACATATAAAACCAACATCATTTACCTTACAGTAGCCCCCAGTGTGTTCCTAATCATGTGTTTCATTTCTCCATTGGTTGCTGCATACTTTATAAAAACTCAGTTTTAATCTCCATTCGCGCTATCTTCAGAGCCAGCTTGAAGTCAAGGAGGCAGCGGCCCCCTTGTTGCTGCGCGATCCTGTCTCCGGTTCCCGCAGTCAGCTGGCTGCTATCGTCTCACTGTGCATGCGCCAGCCATTTCCATCATGCGCGCGCGCCTGAAGCCAGTGATTATGGTGACGCCAAGGACCAGAATCGCCAGGCGCGCACAATGGAAATGGCCAGCGCATGCGCAGTAAGACGATAGCAGCCGGCTAACTGGGGGAGCCGGAGATGGGATTGCCCAGTCACAAGGATCGCCCAGTCACTCAAAGTGAAGAGAGGACGGGTAAGGGGCGGGCTTAGCTTGACTTGAAGCAAGGAGGCCGCTGCCCACTTGACTTCAAGCTGGCTCTGAAGATAGCGCGAATGGAGATTAAAACAGCGTTTTTTTTTAAAGTATGCAGCAACCGATGAAGGAATAAAACACATGATTATGAACACACTGGGGGCTACTGTAAGGTAATGATGTTGGTTTTATATGTTTTTTGGCGGTGACAAGTTCCCTTTAAATCTGTTCAAGTGACAAAGCAGATCAAGATGTGCTTTGTTATACAAATGCAGTGCAGTGAGCCTCTGTGGAGGTGGTGTAGAGGATGAGAGTGGTAGTGGCCCTGATGAAGTGTTGTGTCAGGCCGTTGCTCCCTGGGGATCAGTGCAGTTGAAATGTACGGAAGAATGAGGCCAGAATTAAACATGATAAAGTATTCTTTTTTTACTAAGGGCAACGTAGAACTTTAAATACATTCAGTAGCAGCAGGCTTTAGTGCAAATCTTCTCTGGCACCAGTAAGGATATGGAGGCAGGTTGGTTAATGGCAATTCAGCACTTAGGTAATACTGGCCTAGTGGTCTAGTGATGGGTGATTAGGCTGTAATCCCTCACCATGCAGCAGTGTCTTCAATGCTGGTGGTAGCATTTCAATCTGCTGTCTACAGTCTCAAGACTTTCCTTGAGAAAAACTGGAGTAGTTTTTGAAGGAGAATCTATAATAGGACAGGAGCTCTGCAATGTGGTTCCTCTCCTTTCTGTCTCTGAACAGGAAGTCCCCCTTTGGCAGGAAGCGGGACCAGCCCACTCCTAAAGAGGGGAGGAACAAGGTGATTAACGCCGTCCCTGCCAACTTTTGATGCCATTCCTTGCTCGGTCTATGTCCAGGAGCAAAGAATAAAATACACAACAATGCAAACTATACAAATTGTAGTACCCCTAGGTCTGGGGTACTACAGAATTACAGGGATTCAAGGTAAAATCCTGCCATCCATACAGAACGGTACAATGTACCCGTAAATGGATGGAGTTTAAAAAAAATAAAATTAAAATAAATTAGTCAACTGCTCCTAGACTTTCCAGATACAGGTGTTAATTATAATATGAACAAGGAACCACAGCTTTTCTGATGAAAAAACACGGATTGTGACGTGCTGCACTCATTTTCTGGGATAAGTTTGTAAGAGAGAGGGTTTCAAAGCAGATTTAGATGTTATAATGTTTTATTCACACAATGGATAATGCATCAAGCGAGGAATATGAAACGAGCGTTTGATGTAGATGAAGAAATTATGCTGCATTAGCATTATTGAAGAGAGTGTTTGGTGTAACACAAGAATTGAAGGTGTGTTGCCAACATTTCATAATCTTCTGGTCTGCTCATAGTTATTGGCCCGCATCTTGGAATTGTATTTGCAAAGTATTCAAACATAAGCAACTCCAGACTCTTCCTTCTGACATGCTACAGTGGTCTATGGCAGCAGAACCTACGCATGTTGGGAGTTGTCGTTTTGCAACAGCGCAAGAGTCACAGGTTGAAAACTACTGCTTAAGTCATGCCTTTCAAAATATGGACATGAAAAAAACTAACAATCAATGCATTTTTCAAAATGCCCACAGGATGGGAGATAAGCATTGGATCGACGGTGGTCCAACTGCTAGAGATCCCACCTATCACAAGAATGAGGGCCCTATTCCCAGGTCGAGCGTGTGCACTGCTGCTCCAGTCCCCCTCTATAGGACTGTATAGCTATTTCCAGCAGTCCCTTAAAGAGTGAATGGAGCGGCAAATAGCCATTCCATTCAGAGAGAATAGGACCCACATTCTCATGATCGTTGACCCAATGGGTGGTTCTCACCGATCAGATAATAGCCACTATCTTGTGGCTAGGATGAGTTTGCATCGTGGTAAAACCCCTTTAAGGGTTTAACTACTAGAGACTAAAGCTAATGCCTACATCCTCACTTTCACTCCTGCTCCGCAGCACAGATTTACCATTTTCCTTCAGCCACCACTAGGAGGGATCAATCAGCGCAAAGATATTCTACACCTTCCATTGGGGACGACCAACCAAAAAGGAGGTATAAACCACAGTGTGGTAAGAGTATTTAACAAACCGAAAGTATGACACCACACATGAAATATGAATGCATACTTTATTATATCATGAAAAAAACAATAAGATAAAAAACATTACAAAAATGCAGTATGGACTCACAATATGTAAAGCCCTATCACCGCTACTACAGGTACACATAACCCCTCTAATGACACAATGCAAGGATACCCAGCCATGATTGTAATTGCTCCTAATACATTATCAATTGATGATGATAAAATACTGCACAACTATAGAAACAACAAATCACCTCCGGGTGATAGCCCAAATTGGCAATAAATGATGTGAATACAGTGCCCCCTTAACAGTGACCTCCACAGAATCCCACCCCCATAACAGTGATGTGACCACCACAGCACCCGCTCCTTTAATAGTGACCGCCAAAGCAGCCGCCTCCTTATTAGTGACCTCCACAGTACCTCATCTCCTTAACAGTGATTTCTACAATAATCCGCCCCTTAACAGTGACCTCTACAGCACTCTGCCCCTTAACACTGACCTCCATAGCAGACCGTAACCTTAACTGTGACCTCCACAGCAGCCTGCCCCCTTAACAGTGTCATCCACAGCGCCCTGCCCCTTTAAAGCTGACCTACAGCAGTAAAGAAAAATAGCTGGGTTGTTATGGAAACCTGTTGTAAAACTGTGTGTATTTCGAAACTGAAGGGCCTGAGAGCTTCTATTGGCTGATAAGGGTTATGTGACCCTGTGTATGGCAGTGTCACGGAGACTCCCGTGACAGGTGCCAGGAGATCAGAGAGGCTGGCAACACGTGTGTTAATCTGAAAGGTTCCTTGTGGATCATTTGTGTCTGTGTTGTTTTGGTAATGACCACACCTCTGGCAAGTGTTGTTGGTTTGGTCATTTAACTTCCTATATTTATTACTGCTTACCCCTTTTGGAAGTGCGGTTTATAGCTTCAGTTTCTGGACTCTGGGCTAGCTGGTTGTTGGATCTCGGTCGAGCTTCTGTCGCCTTTGCTCCATGTGATATTAAGTGTCATCTTCCCTATTTGTATTTTGTTTGTTGTATTTCCCTGTCTTTTGTATTTAGGCCTGATTGACACTCCTGTTCATCCTTCTGGTGGAGGAATAGGTTGTCTCAAGTCCTGTCGCTATACAAGGCCCTACAGGGTGTGTTAGGGTTTTAGGTTCCTGTGTATGAACTTTCCTACCATTGAGGTCAGTTCATACCGATAGTTAGTCAGGTCTTGGATTAGGGTTGTTCTAGGAGGTGACCTAATCCTTTACCCTAGTTTCCAGGCCTAGTTCCTATCCCCTTTCCTCCTGTGCCCAGTGAGTTTCCCACCCACACCATATCCGTGATAGGCAGTTGGAATATGAGGAGAAAGACCTGCAGGCTCCTATTGGCTAATGCAGGTCATGTGATGGTGCCATATTTGCATTTTTTGGGGAATATCTCAGAAACGGTACGTCCTAGATAGCTGAGACCAGGTCTAAAACCTTCCCGGACACCTGATGTACCTATGTGCCAAATTTGGTGCAGATCGGTCCAGTCGTTTGATTGCGCATAAAGAATGACAGACAGACAGAAACTTTTTTTTATATTTATATGAGATTTGTAAACCAAAGTCAGGAGTGGAACATAAACAGAGAAGAAGTATGATCGAAAGATTTGCACCTCTTCCATGTTTTGGTCCCACTCTTAGGCCTCATGCATATGACTGTATGGATTTTGAGGACCGCAAACTTCAGATCTTCAAAATACGGATACCACTCACGTTGCATCTGCATCTTTTGCGGACCCATTTAGTTCAGTTTTGCATTTTGTGGCGAAGTATAGGACATGTTCTATCTTTTTAAAATGGATGCGGGAAGCACATGGTCATACATGCTTTCAACATCTGTATGTCCATAGAGTATGTCTGCAAAATCTGGATCATGGACCCTTTGAAGTCAAAGGGTCTGCAAAAAAATAAAAAATTCAGACAGCACACAGACGACATCCGTATTTTGAGGATCCGCAGTTTGCAGACCACAGAAAAGATACGGCCATGTGAATGGAAAAGAGGTGTGGCTTTGCCGGAAGGGGACATAGCCTAACGTGCCATTTTCTAAATTCAGTTAAATTCTGTTACAAAGGAACCCAACTAGAGATGACTGAATCAATCCTAAAGAAATCGGATTTGTTACAAATTTCACAAAAAATTCTGCTGCTAAATGAATCCAAAGTTCTGGCATTCATTTTGGATGATTTGTGCAAAACAGCACCCGTGCCATTTTACTGTGAAACTTGGAGAATCAAGGGGGGTAAAGATGGACGATCACATGACCTTGCTGAGAAGCCACAGATGCCATTCTGAGGTTAGAGTGTGATGTGAGAGGACGTATGTTAGATGAGTCTGGCAGAAAAGCAATTACAGACACAAGCCGGCAATCTTAGAGAGTGATGGGGACAAATTAGGGACTTATTTAGTTAGGTAAATTGAATCAACAGGTAGAAAAGTCAAGGTTTTATGTAATGCACTGCAATCACCAAAACCTGTAGTACCTGCAGAAACGTTTTTCTTTTCAGCAGACAGCTTTTTGTTAAAAAAATTTACCTTTTTTTTCTAAAACCAGCTGCAATTTTGCTGCCATTAAAAACTGCGTAATATGCTACATTATACTACTGCGCTAATATACTAGTTCAAGTCAAAGCCTTGTACTACTGTGTTAATATACCAGTTAAAGGGGTTGTTCAGGTTATTTTTTTGATGACCTATCCTCAGGATAGCAATAGTAAAGGACCGCCACTCACTGTTTGTTTTTTACATTTTTATTCTTGTTTATTGCCACATATTAATAAACAAGTATTTCAAAAGAGAACAGTGAGTGCCGGTCCTTTACTATTGATACTTATATGGGATGCCAGCCTTAGGACACGTGCACCACCACGCTACCACCATACAGGGAGTGCAGAATTATTAGGCAAATGAGTATTTTGACCACATCATCCTCTTTATGCATGTTGTCTTACTCCAAGCTGTATAGGCTCGAAAGCCTACTACCAATTAAGCATATTAGGTGATGTGCATCTCTGTAATGAGAAGGGGTGTGGTCTAATGACATCAACACCCTATATCAGGTGTGCATAATTATTAGGCAACTTCCTTTCCTTTGGCAAAATGGGTCAAAAGAAGGACTTGACAGGCTCAGAAAAGTCAAAAATAGTGAGATATCTTGCAGAGGGATGCAGCACTCTTAAAATTGCAAAGCTTCTGAAGCGTGATCATCGAACAATCAAGCGTTTCATTCAAAATAGTCAACAGGGTCGCAAGAAGCGTGTGGAAAAACCAAGGCGCAAAATAACTGCCCATGAACTGAGAAAAGTCAAGCGTGCAGCTGCCAAGATGCCACTTGTCACCAGTTTGGCCATATTTCAGAGCTGCAACATCACTGGAGTGCCCAAAAGCACAAGGTGTGCAATACTCAGAGACATGGCCAAGGTAAGAAAGGCTGAAAGACGACCACCACTGAACAAGACACACAAGCTGAAACGTCAAGACTGGGCCAAGAAATATCTCAAGACTGATTTTTCTAAGGTTTTATGGACTGATGAAATGAGAGTGAGTCTTGATGGGCCAGATGGATGGGCCCGTGGCTGGATTGGTAAAGGGCAGAGAGCTCCAGTCCGACTCAGACGCCAGCAAGGTGGAGGTGGAGTACTGGTTTGGGCTGGTATCATCAAAGATGAGCTTGTGGGGCCTTTTCGGGTTGAGGATGGAGTCAAGCTCAACTCCCAGTCCTACTGCCAGTTTCTGGAAGACACCTTCTTCAAGCAGTGGTACAGGAAGAAGTCTGCATCCTTCAAGAAAAACATGATTTTCATGCAGGACAATGCTCCATCACACGCGTCCAAGTACTCCACAGCGTGGCTGGCAAGAAAGGGTATAAAAGAAGAAAATCTAATGACATGGCCTCCTTGTTCACCTGATCTGAACCCCATTGAGAACCTGTGGTCCATCATCAAATGTGAGATTTACAAGGAGTACTGTTTTGTACACCTCTCTGAACAGTGTCTGGGAGGCTGTGGTTGCTGCTGCACGCAATGTTGATGGTGAACAGATCAAAACACTGACAGAATCCATGGATGGCAGGCTTTTGAGTGTCCTTGCAAAGAAAGGTGGCTATATTGGTCACTGATTTGTTTTTGTTTTGTTTTTGAATGTCAGAAATGTATATTTGTGAATGTTGAGATGTTATATTGGTTTCACTGGTAAAAATAAATAATTGAAATGTGTATATATTTTTGTTTTTTGTTAAGTTGCCTAATAATTATGCACAGTAATAGTCACCTGCACACACAGATATCCCCCTAAAATAGCTAAAACTAAAAACAAACTAAAAACTACTTCCAAAAATATTCAGCTTTGATATTAATGAGTTTTTTGGGTTCATTGAGAACATGGTTGTTGTTCAATAATAAAATTAATCCTCAAAAATACAACTTGCCTAATAATTCTGCACTCCCTGTAGTGCCGATTGATATACAGTACATTGCTATCCTCAGGATAGGTCATCAATATTAAATCGGCGGGCGTCTGCCACCCAGCACCCCCACCGATGAGCTGGATGAGGAGACGGTGCGCACCGTATTAGCATTACCTTCTCTTCATTGTTTACACTTGAATAGGAACAAGCCGCCCCATTGAAGTGAATTGGATGGCTTCTTGTAATTACACCTGTTCACCAAAAAAGTTGTGACAGCAAGCAGGTAAACAATGATGAAAAGGCTGCACTGGCATGCCGTACACCTTTTATTTAACCAGCTGATTGTTGGGGGTGCCGGGTGTCAGTCCCCCACCAATCTGATATTGATGACCTATACTGATGAATGGAGAGCGCACTGCTCAAGTATGGCCACAGTTCCATTCACTTCTTTGGGACTGCCAAAGATAGCCAAGCCAATGGAGGGTGGTCGCACATGCGCAGTTGCTCTCCACTCACTTGGAGGGTCCCATTCTGGAGATAGGTGTGGGTCCCAGAGATTTGGACGCTCGTTCAGAACAAGCTACTATTTTTTCCTGATAACACAGTGTGTATAAACATCGGCAGGTATCTGCCCCCAACAAGGGACAATTTTTGGCATGTTTTTTTTATTTATTTTTTAAAAGCATAACAAATGCAACAGCAAAGTGTGTTTTAAAACAGGCTGTTTGTTAACATCATCAACCATGAGTTTAACTATAGCTAGACTCCTCAACATTGAAATGAACACCAAGAAGGACAAGCCATAAACTTATGCAAATCAAGAAAGTTGCAGATGTCACCTAGCTTTGCAAATCATCCAATTTCCAAGTACCTACCTCCACTGTGGCATATGGGAGGGGAATAAAAGATAGATTGTATCTTTAATTGCTGCATTTTATATGTAATGTTATATATTTTTCATTCTATGTCATTTAAGGCTACTTTCACACTTGCGTTCGGGGTTCCGCTTGTGAGTTCCGTTTGAAGGCTCTCACAAGCGGCCCCGAACGGATCCATACAGCCCCAATGCATTCTGAGTGGATGCGGATCCGCTCAGAATGCCTCAGTATGGCACCGTTTGACCTCCGTTCCGCTCAGCAGGCGGACACCCGAACGCAGCTTGCAGCGTTCGTGTGTCCGCCTGGCCGTGCGGAGCCAAACGGATCCGTCCAGACTTACAATGTAAGTCAATGGGGACGGATCCATTTGTCCTGGCTCCGCTTTGACATGGATCCGTTAGAAACCATTCACATCTGTCCCATTCATGCCCAGTAACTTCCTGTCCCTCCCCTCATTGTCGGCCATTTTGGATTATTGACTTGATGAAACTGGTAAGCATATGAAGTTTTGTTTGTTTGTCTATCTTTCTTTTTTTTCTATCTATCTCTCTATTTCTGGGGGGGCTGGGGGGGGCTGCTGGCACTTGGGAAGGGGTGTGTGTGTCTGGAACAGTGGGGGCTGCTGGCACTGGTGGTGGGGGCTGCCTTTATGGGGGGCTTCTCGCACTGGGGGGGCTGCTGGCACTGCGGGGGGGGGGGGGTGGCTGGAACTGGGGGTCTGCTGGCACTGCGATGATGTTTGTGCCTGGAACTGTGGCACTGCCGGGGTTTATGTGGCTGGAACTGTGGGTGCTGCTGCCACTGCGGGGGTGTTTGTGGCTGAAACTGTGGTTGCTGCTGGCACTGCGGGGATGTGTGTGGCTGGAATTGGGGGTCTGCTGGCACTGCAGGGGTGTTTGTGACTGGAACTGTGCAGTGCTTCTGGCCCTGCAGGGGTTTTTGTGTCTGGAACTGTGGTTGCTTCTGGCACTGCGGGGGTTTTTGTGGCTGGAACTGTGCGGTGCTTCTGGCACTGCAGGGGTTTTTGTGGCTAGAACTGTGGGGTCTGCTGGCACTGCAGGGGTGTGTGTAGCTGGAACTGTGGGGGCTGCTGGCATTGGGGAGGCTGAGGGCACTGTGGGAAGGTTGTTTAGAACTGGGGGGCTGATGTCACTGTGGGGGGCTGCTGGCACTATGCGGGGCTGCTGTCTCTGGGGGTGTTTATGGCACTTGGGGGGATTATGGCTCCTGTCCGATTATTTATTATTAGGGTCGTTCCCAATTAAAAAAAAAAAAAAAGGAAATTTAAAGAAAGTTCTGCGGTGGGCAAGCACCAATCTATATTTGAAAAAGTAAGTATTAAAAATAAATAAATAAAAAATTGTTGATCTATGTGGAAATAGTGCGCTAAACAAGTTCCTTTAACGTTATCTGCATTTTGTCTGGTATTCTGTTACGTACAGATGTCATCAAAGAAGACAATAGACTGGAAAAACCCACCCAGAAGGCGCCGGCGTATTTAGTGGCCGGTAAGTATAAAATCAACACTTGGAGTTTGTACTGTTTGATTCGTTGCATTAATCAGTATGTGCTCTTATTATAGATTTCTTCATCATCAGCGAAGGGCTCTCCGGATGTGGTCAGCTCACCTGCCGAATCGCCAGCGTCCAGGGGAGGTGGACCAAGCCCGGACAGGGGCTGTCAAGAAGTAGTGTGTATATATATATATATATATATATATATATATACACACAGTACAGACCAAAAGTTTGGACACACCTTCTCATTCAAAGAGTTTTCTTTATTTTCATGACTATGAAAATTGTAGATTCACACTGAAGGCATCAAAACTATGAATTAACACATGTGGAATTTAATACATAACAAAAAAGTGTGAAACAACAGAAAATATGTCATATTCTAGGTTCTTCAAAGTAGCCACCTTTTGCTTTGATTACTGCTTTGCACACTCTTGGCATTCTCTTGATGAGCTTCAAGAGGTAGTCACCTGAAATGGTTTTCACTTCACAGGTGTGCCGTGTCTGGTTTAATCAGTGGGATTTCTTGCCTTATAAATGGGGTTGGGACCATCAGTTGCATTGTGGAGAAGTCAGGTGGATACACAGCTGATAGTCCTACTGAATAGACTGTTAGAATTTGTATTATGGCAAGAAAAAAGCAGTAAAGAAAAACGAGTGGCCATCATTACTTTAAGAAATGAAGGTCAGTCAGTCTGAAAAATTGGTAAAACTTTGAAAAGTGTCCCCAAGTGCAGTCACAAAAACCATCAAGCGCTACAAAGAAACTGGCTCACATGCAGACCGCCCCCGCGGAGGATAAGTTCATCCGAGTCATCAGCCTCAGAAATCGCAGGTTAACAGCAGCTCAGATTAGAGACCAGGTCAATGCCACACAGAGTTCTAGCAGCAGACACATCTCTAGAACAACTGTTAAGAGGAGACTGTGTGAATCAGGCCTTCATGGTAGAATATCTGCTAGGAAACCAGGGGCTTGCTGCAAACAGAATCCTTGAACTGAAAGACCTTCGCTTATCACTCCAGCAGATCGCTACGCACCTAGGCCTAGATGTGACCACTATTCAGCATTTGGTGTCCCGGTGGTTGGGAGAACAACAACTAATTGCAACGAAAGCAAGAGGTGCAAAGAGGCAAACCTCTCAATGGACAGATTATCTGATTAGAAGAATGGCGCATAGTGATCCATTCTGTACTGCAAGTGAAATTAGACATCACATCCCAGGCCTAGGGTGACAAACATTGTGTGCACAAACCATCAGACATTAGGCCATGAGCCAGACATCTAGCTACAGGCAGGCTCGGACTGGCCCACCGAGGTACAGGTGAATCCCCTGGTGGGCCCCTCGTCTCCCACCCCCTGCACAAGTGGCACATAACACAGTAGACTTACTGCACTACATACATATATTCAATGTACAGCACATCAACCAGCCTAAATTCATATAAAAAAAACTGGTTAAAATATTTAAGAAACTACCTAGTTTATTATTTTAGACACAATCATGAGGCTTAGATAACTTATAGGTACAGAAACAAGACAGCCATTATCCTCTTTTCCCAGAGACCTGCCTTCTGAAAGTTGCTGCAGGGACCCCATAATCAACCATCTTGTAGCGCCATGCTTCTGTGTGAGCAGATAGTATTTGAATGTATCCGTATGGCGGGCCCCCAAAATAAATGTTACTGGTGGGCCCTGGGCACCCCAGTCCGACACTGGCTACAGGTGTTCCATTGACCTCACACCACCACTCTCAAAGGCTATCATGGAGCACAACAAAACAGTAATGGTGATTGGAATGGTGCCACAGTTCAATACTGTGATGCAGGCGGCAGTATTTTGTGCTTCACCGTGGTATTTGGTTCCGATGGGGCGGTATTTTGTTCTGCACTGTGGTATTTCTGGTCCCACCTACTGTTGTCCCTGCTTACATATCTTGTCCTGTCTACTTGTGTTTCCCCGCTTTAGACCCACCTACAACATGTGGCCACCACGTTGATAAGTTTGGTGAATGTCCGCCTAAGTTTAAGCCATCTATAAGATTTATAAATCCGCCCTAGTATATATACTTGCCCAAGTTTGCAAAAAAGGATCCATTTTAATTCACAAAGTGCGCCTCTCTGGTTCATGATCTGTGTCTGGTATTGCAGCTTGACAAAAGTGACTCTCTTTCTGAATAAAAGCAAGATACTTTTTTCTAATCCCGAACATGCACTTCAACCTGACCATTTGATCTTATTCTTGTGGATTCAAAAATGAAAAAATAAAAAAATAAAAAAGCACAAAAACTGAAGATTTTTATTTATTTATAATTTATAAGATCTAGCTGAATACAACTAAAGCACAAGCAGTTCCAGGAAGATATGG
Source organism: Bufo gargarizans (assembly GCF_014858855.1). Classification (NCBI taxonomy): domain Eukaryota; kingdom Metazoa; phylum Chordata; class Amphibia; order Anura; family Bufonidae; genus Bufo; species Bufo gargarizans. The sequence continues at coordinate 138,693,165 of NC_058087.1, read as the reverse complement.
TTCTCACTTGCTCTCATTATCTGGTGAGGTAAACCTGAATTACTATTTCTATTACTGTAGAAGAAGAGAATAAAAAATAATGTGCAGGAAAAGCTTTATAAAATAAAAAAAATAAAAAAACATACTACATTTGTCACAAATCACTGAGAGTTTTTTGTTGTACTGATAAAGATCATGACACTACTAAGTAAACCAAATCACTGAATGCGCCATAAAATTTAACTTTTATTAATATATCTAAAAAATAATCTAAATACTGAAAAAATATGTATGGGCCCACATATATTTTTTCAGTATTTAGATTATATTTTAGATACATTAATAAAAGTAATGCTATATTTGTGGTCTAAACCTTGTCCTTAGGATACTTAATAACAAGGGCCACGTTATGTCCAGGGATTTCAGTCCCGTAGTGCAGGTCTCTTGAGTTTCATGGTAATTGGTCACTAGAGTGCATCGTGCCTGCTAGTGAATGACATTCAGTACTGACATTGGGGCTTATCTATCACGGTTTTCTGGCCAACATAGATGAGCTGTGAATGCGAAATGCGCAAATCTGTGTACACCATCAATCTATTAGCATTACACGTGCTTTCCTGCAACAAGACTAATGCCAAGGCTCAGAACATATGGCATTTAAGGATCTTTCCTAGAAGTATTTTAGGATTGCGGAATTTAAAGGGTTTAACTGAAATTAGAAGCAGTGCCGCAATTGTATATGAGCCGTGTCTGCTTTTACAGCTCAATCCATAACATTGGCTTTAGATTTTATTGAAAAAAATAATATATATATATATATACACACACAGTATTTTTCGCCCTATAAGACGCACCTAGGTAAAATGACCCCATCTAAGAAACTACACCCCTCAAGGTATTCAAAACTGATTTTACATACATTGTTAACCCTTTAGGTGTTGCACAAGAGTTATTAGCAAATGGGGATGAAATTTGAGAATTTAATTTTTTTGTCTAATTTTCCATTTTAACCCATTTTTTCCACTAACAAAGCAAGGGTTAACAGCCAAACAAGACTGTATCTTTATTGCCCTGACTGTGCCGTTTACAGAAACACCCAATATGTGGCCGTAAACTACTGTACGGCCACACAGCGGGGCGTAGAGTGAAAGGTGCGCCGTTTGGTTTTTGGAGGGCTGATTTTTATGGACCGGTTTATTTACACCGTGTCCTGTTTCAACCCCCCTGATGCAACCCTGGAGTAGAAACTCCCTAAAAGTGACCCCATCTAAGAAAGTACACCCCTCAAGGTATTCAAAACTGATTTTACATACGTCGTTAACCCTTTAGGTGTTGCACAAGAGTTATTGGCAAATGGGGATGAAATTAGAATGAATGAATTTATTAATTAAAACCTGTCCTCTTTCTACACTTAGGAGTCATCTGGGCGGTCCTACCCAGTGATTAACAGCCATTACTGTATGCTTAGTCTTGCAGAGTTAGCTATAAATTACTGAGAAGAACTGTCCCCATGACTCTTAGTCCTTAACATAGAAAGAAAATATGCTTTAATAAATAAATTGCAAGTTTTGCTGAATCTTTTCCCATAAAACTATATATCAATCTGCTCAGCTCCTCCTGCTCTATAACATGGCGCTTTCAGATTGCAAAGCATTTTCATGGTGACAGGTTCCCTTCAACCTCCTTCAAACTCCATCCAGATTTTGATTTTGGATTTAAACATGAGACTCCAGTGCTACAAGGCAACACTGCCAACCACTGCTAAATTTTTTTTTTACCATTTTGGTGCAGTATTTTTATATTTTTATTTGATTATCCGATGGAGCAATTTCAGAACACAATACTTGGTGAACTTTTGTGCAAACCGAACAGTTGTATCATGACTAAGGGGTTCTTTTTTATTAATTTTACCTAATGCCTCTAATTATGGATATCTACTTTAAATAGATTAAAGAATATTGCTTATTAAGGAGGCAGTTACACTTCTCCAAGCAAATAAGACACATTACATCTAGCACATCGATATCTAAAGAACAAAGAGGACATGACTGACCATCAACAATCCCTATTAATCTGGCCACTTGGTAAAATGATGTCCTTTGCATTATATTAATCTTTAAAAGGGTTAATTGGCAGCCAAGCTAGACCCATCATCCTCAGATGTCCTTACCCTGTCACTTATCAAGATAAGATATTGTTAAGCACTATGAAATGAGATGTGGTAATTACATGTCCTCGAGGCTGCATCTGGAAAGGAGAACCCCTGCGTGTCACAGACTACGTGATCACAATGCAGTACTCTACCAGGAGATCAGCTGCGGACCTCATTGATCTTAAATGCTACAAACCATACATCTCTGTCATCCTCAATGTATTACATGGTTTATAATCATTTAAAAGCCTCAGTGTGACTGAAGGCATAATAATACACTTAAAGGAAAAACATTTCTATGCGTTGTTCAAGAATATAAAGTTGTAGATGAATAACATATACTTTATGAGCAAACTGTAGATTTTTCTCACTGCCTTTCTCGCAACTCCTTAGGCCACGTTAACATCTCCAACAGATAAATCAAGTAGTCTGTTCCAGACTACTGGAGTTATCGTATCTGGAACAGCCACCCCTGGATGTCCACTACCTGTAAAGAGATCCGGTGGGTTTCTGGAATGAATGCCAACTTTCTGTTGGACAAATAACGTTGCGTGCAACAGTATTTTTCCAGTAGAGCATCGGCATTCATTCTGGAAACCTGCCGGATCCCATTATAGTCAATGGGGATCTGTGGGTGTCCAGCTGTACCAGATATGGTAACTCCAGTAATCTGTTCCTCTGCTGGAACAGACTACTCAATTTACCTGTTGGAGATGTGAATGTAGCCTAAGGAATTTGAAGGTTAGAATAAAAATGGGCACAGCATATTCTGTAGGCAAGTGCCAATGTGCAACAAGTTGCCAGAAGGGCAGTGAGAAAAATCTACAGTATGCTCATAAAGCATACGTTATTCATCTACAATTCTATGGGGTTCATTTACGATCAGATATACACCATGGCGCATATCTGGCGCAGATCCTGTCGCATGCCATGTTGTGACAGAATCTGTGACTCCTTCCCCGCTTTCTTACAATTAGAATCGTGGGTGGATAAGCCAAAGTTATGTAGAGGCCGGCGCCTCTACATAACTTCTGCAATCCACCGCCAGCGCCGGGGCTTATTAAGACCGGTGTTCAGACTAAAATGTGCCCCTATATTCTTACCAAATACATAGAAATAGTTATCCTTTAAGTGTATTATTATGCCTTCGGTCCCACTGAGGCCTGATGCGATAACTCCAGTAGTGTGTTCCTCTGCCAAAATACCTTTGCTGCTGAAGATGTGAACGTAGCCTAACCCTTCCCATTACTTCTCTGCATCTCCTTGACCTTGACAATGGTCATCTACTGTCTATCCATTTCCTACTGTTCCTACTGAAGGTAATCAGTCTTAAAATGTGTTGAACATACTTGAAAATCACCCCCCCCCCCCTATACTTGAAAATCGTCCAAGTTAACAGCGATTTAGAAAGATAGGTCATGTTCACGCTGGCACTATGACTCCTTTTATGATCCATCATGGACCTCTTTGACCTAGTCGATGGATCCATTATATTTTGTCATGATCTATTGTTCACCACACTGACATCATAGCTTAGACACGTTTGAGATTGTTTTCACTGGATTGATAAGTGCAACATGCTATAATAGTCTTACTGTCAAAAAGCAATAAAAAATTGAGAGAAAAGAGTCAACGGAAATGTAAAAATAAAAATAAAACTAATATTTTTAGATTAATAGGAAATTCCAGTGAAAACCATCATTTTCAATTTGACTTCTCCCCAGTAATCATGATAACTGATGTCTCTGCTGTCTAAAAGTTTTCTGAGTCATAAAATAACAGGCAGAATCGGCTGTTGCACAGAAACAGTGGAGGGATACACAGGATAACAACTGCAAATCTTCTACGCTATGTAGCTTGCTGTGGTCACTGAATCTCCTCTAGTTTTCTGATAGATTATGGAAAAATGTTGTCTACCAGTCAGCTCTGCAACTCCCTACAGAGGAGTGGCATTTGCATACCGCATGTGATGGGAATGCTGCTGCACAGGGCACAGGCTACAGCCTCTCTTGTGCCTTTTCTTCTGCTTTGACCATCTACATCTGTCACTCTACACCATCCTGCTTACAATTTGCAATGAACTACATAACTATAGCTTCTAATTAATATGAACTGATCGCAACAGCATATGATGTGATGCTTGAGCAAGGCATCATGGGATGTATACTCACCATAGATTGGAAGGGGCTGCCCTAAAGGTGAACTGTCAAATCACTTATCTACCCCCTTCCTGCAAACCAGATCCTTGAACTGTAAACCGCCATTGAAGGAAGTGGTGATCACTAGGTGTGCGCCAATCGAGTTTCGGATCATAGATCCGAAGTCGATTTGTTAAAAAAACTTTGTTGTTAATGCTGTTTCCGTACAGCATTAAAATGTATTGGCTCCGTGTAGCCAAACTTCATCTTGGACAAAGTTCTGCGAGACTTTGGTGAATGACTACAGTATTCCTATCTGCGTATTTAAAAGCATTTTAAAATAGGAATCCAAAGTCAGCTTTGGTATCGAGGTTTCAGCCAGTACCAAAGCCAACTTCGGATTCCTTTTTTAAAGTGTTTTAAAAAATGTAGATAAGAATACCGTAGTCATTCACCGAAGTCTCACGCAACTTTGGCCAACTTTGGCCACTGCATTAACAACAACGTTTTCTAACGAATCGACTTTGGATCTATGATCTGAAACTCAATTGGCTCGCACCTAGTGATCACCATTAAATTATGTTTTTTCACATGTTACGTTTTCTTCGAGAGAGAATTGTATGTGATGACTAACATTTATTACAGATATTGTACCTTTGAGACTGTAGCTTGGCTGAGGTCAGAGGTCACATTGTGCAGACACTGTAGCATTGTGGCGCACTGGTTGTGTCCTAGATTGAGCTAGATCATAAACAGGAGGATCTCACAATGCTTTATGGCTAGTCAGTCAGCAAGAGTATGGCAGAACCAAGAACAACTTGCTGTTAGTTACCAGTGAGGGAAATCCATGGTAGGAGATGGGCTGCTAAGAAAGTTAGTGTACCAGAGATTCAACAGAGCTTTACCAGACTCCTGCTTACACTGTGGACCTCATCTGGATTGCTGTCACTGATTAGGCCACTGGAGTGAGTGCTCACTCTGGGAAAGGAGACATTCTGGATAATGACAGCGGTTTCGCACCACTTCTGGTCAGTGGTGTCTGAGGGGACCATAGATTTAGACTAGAGATGAGCGAATCGAAGTTGATGAAGTAGGAATTCGATCCGAATTTCAGGAAAAATTCATTTTGCACAGAATCTTTTGCGGCCCCATTGAAGTGAATAGGTCCGCACCCGAACCGCAAAGATTGTGCATGGGGCCTAATAAAGCGAAAAATACGGTATTTGCCATTGTCTGGTGAAGTGAGAAAATTACAGCCCTTTTTGGCATGTTGTAATGGCAAAAAAATTAATACTACCGTACTTGCTGTTCAGCGGTGCAGTTATACACTACGTGCAGAATTATTAGGCAAATGAGTATTTTGACCACATCATCCTCTTTATGCATGTTGTCTTACTCCAAGCTGTATAGGCTCGAAAGCCTACTACCAATTAAGCATATTAGGTGATGTGCATCTCTGTAATGAGAAGGGGTGTGGTCTAATGACATCAACACCCTATATCAGGTGTGCATAATTATTAGGCAACTTCCTTTCCTTTGGCAAAATGGGTCAAAAGAAGGACTTGACAGGCTCAGAAAAGTCAAAAATAGTGATGCAGAGGGATGCAGCACTCTTAAAATTGCAAAGCTTCTGAAGCGTGATCATCGAACAATCAAGCGTTTCATTCAAAATAGTCAACAGGGTCGCAAGAAGCGTGTGGAAAAACCAAGGCGCAAAATAACTGCCCATGAACTGAGAAAAGTCAAGCGTGCAGCTAGCTGCCAAGATGCCACTTGCCACCAGTTTGGCCATATTTCAGAGCTGCAACATCACTGGAGTGCCCAAAAGCACAAGGTGTGCAATACTCAGAGACATGGCCAAGGTAAAAAAGGCTGAAAGACGACCACCACTGAACAAGACACACAAGCTGAAACGTCAAGACTGGGCCAAGAAATATCTCAAGACTGATTTTTCTAAGGTTTTATGGACTGATGAAATGAGTGAGTCTTGATGAGCCAGATGGCTGGATTGGTAAAGGGCAGAGAGCTCCAGTCCAACTCAGACGCCAGCAAGGTGGAGGTGGAGTACTGGTTTGGGCTGGTATCATCAAAGATGAGCTTGTGGGGCCTTTTTGGGTTGAGGATGGAGTCAAGCTCAACTCCCAGTCCTACTGCCAGTTTCTGGAAGACACCTTCTTCAAGCAGTGGTACAGGAAGAAGTCTGCAAGGTAAGAAAAACATGATTTTCATGCACGACAATGCTCCATCACACGCGTCCAAGTACTCCACAACGTGGCTGGCAAGAAAGGGTATAAAAGAAGAAAATCTAATGACATGGCCTCCTTGTTCACCTGATCTGAACCCCATTGAGAACCTGTGGTCCATCATCAAATGTGAGATTTACAAGGAGGGAAAACAGTACACCTCTCTGAACAGTGTCTGGGAGGCTGTGGTTGCTGCTGCACGCAATGTTGATGGTGAACAGATCAAAACACTGACAGAATCCATGGATGGCAGGCTTTTGAGTGTCCTTGCAAAGAAAGGTGGCTATATTGGTCACTGATTTGTTTTTGAAGGTCAGAAATGTATATTTGTGAATGTTGAGATGTTATATTGGTTTCACTGGTAAAAATAAATAATTGAAATGGGTATATATTTGTTTTTTGTTAAGTTGCCTAATAATTATGCACAGTAATAGTCACCTGCACACACAGATATCCCCCTAAAATAGCTAAAACTAAAAACAAACTAAAAACTACTTCCAAAAATATTCAGCTTTGATATTAATGAGTTTTTTGGGTTCATTGAGAACATGGTTGTTGTTCAATAATAAAATTAATCCTCAAAAATACAACTTGCCTAATAATTCTGCACTCCCTGTATATTCTAAAGCCGTTTTTGTCGTGTATTAGTGGCAAAAATATATATTTTATTTGACGTTCAGCAGTGTAGTTATATGTTCTAAAGCCTTTTGTGGTGTGTATAAGTGGAAAAAAATATGGGCCTATTTGCCATTCAGCAGTGCAGTTATATGTTCTAAAGCCTTTTGCGGTGTGTATAAGTGGAAAAAAGTAAGGGCCTATTTGCCGTTCAGCAGTGCAGTTATATGATCTAAAGCCCTTTTTAGCGTGCATTAGTTGCACAAAAAAAAGTATTTGCCGCTGTGTGGTGAAGTGAGAAAATTACAGCCCTTTTTGTCGTATTTTAGTGACAAAAAAATATATATTTGCCGTGCAGTTATATATTCTAAAGCACTTTTTTGCATGTATTAGTGGCTGAAAAAAAGTATTTGCCGTTGTGTGGTGAAGTGAGAAAGTGAGAAAAATACTGCCCTTTTTGGCGGGTATTAGTGGCAAAAAAAATAAATTTGCCGTTCAGTGGTGCAGTTATATGTTCCAAAGCCCTTTTTGGAGTGTATTAGTGGCATAAATATATACATTTGCCATTAAGCGGTGCAATTATATGTTCTAAAGCCCTTTTTGGCATGTATTAGTGGGGAAAAAAAGGGTTTATTAGCCGTTGTGTGGTGAAGTGAGAAAATTACAGACTTTTTTGGGGTGTTTTAATTTCCTTTTTATTTATTTATTTACTTGATCTAACCGTATGTCAAACAGAGAAGTGCCAGGCCCTGCACAAGGGGAGTGGCAGAGGCCTAAATGCAGCAGGAGTCGCAGCGAGAGGCCTAAGCTCCCGGTGTCATCTAGCAGTCGTGTCTTGACCAGCAGCCCAACGGTTCTTCTATGGTTGACTCGGTCATCCACTTCATCCCAATTGATATCAGACACCCCCAGCCAAGAGTCGGTGGGTTCGTCAGACACAACCATTAGTTGGCATGGTCCGGGAACAGGCCCTATGCCCTCACCTGTCCTCAACCTGCCTCTGTTCTTTTCTGTTCCCTCAGCCAGACAAATATTATATGCTGTGGGCTCAGCTCCACTATACAGCAAGGACGAGCTACTAGAGGACAGTCAGCAGCTACGGCCAGCAAAGATGTAGAGGAGACATCCGCCGCTTCCTCCGTTAGGCGGGCAAGTAGTGATGGCGAGATTGGCGTGGGATCTGGTGTTGCAAGCGGTCAAGCTCCTGAACCAGAGACCGTTGAGGAGGAGATCACTGACGTGCAGACAATACTCAATGATGATGATGTAGCTGATCGTACTTGGGAGCTGGGTGAATTAGGGGCTTCATCATCATCGGGAGAAGAGGGTGGCAGCTTGCCCGTGAGGCAGCAGTGGAGCCAGCAAGTCGCTAGCATGACCGGGAGTCAGCAGGGTGGCAGCAGAGGGAGGTCGGGAGCCAAACGTGCCCAGGGTAGACCACCCGCTTCACAAGAGCCTACCTGCCAGGAGAGTAGTGGTGCAGGGGTCCACAGAATCAGCGGCGGTAGCAGTCAGTCAGTGTGGAGTGTTGGGGGTGGCAGTTTTTTGTTAAGCCGCCAGAGGAGCTGAACATGGCCATTTGTAGAATATGTGGGCAGAAGGTGAAGCGTGGCCAGGGTGCCAATGTTGGCACCACGGCTCTGCGTCAACATATGCAGCGGCACCATAAAGTGACCTGGGAGAACCGTGGCTCTGATGTGGTGGTCCAGCCTGCCGCAGCAACCGCTGCATAACCCAGTGGCACGCACCTGATTTCAGGCAGTCAAGGCTCCACCACCTCAGCCGAAGGAAGCTGTCTGTCCTTCCCATCATCTGATGGTTCTGATGCTCCTGCTCCTCCTCCTGATCCTCGTCAGTCATTATGTCAGCAATCGATCACTGAAGCGATTGCCAAGAGACAACAGCATGGGTGCCCTCATCCAACGGCACAGAAGCTGAATGTGCTCCTGGCCAAGTTGCTGGTGTTGCACTCCCTCCCTTTCCAAGTGGTGGATTCTGATGGCTTGTGCCTAGCCGAGGTGGAGAGTCCCAAGCCGTCATTTCTTTGCCAAAAAGGCAGTGCCAGCCCTGCACACGTATGTAGAACAGAAGGTGGGCCAGTCCTTGAGCCTGTCGGTGTCTGCCAAAGTGCACGGCAGCGCCGATATTTGGAGCTGTAACTACGGTCAGGGACAATACACGTCCTTTACGGCTCACTTGGTGAATGTGGTTCCTGCACAGCCACACCAGCAACTTGGCCAGGTGACGCTGCTTCTGTCTCCACGTTCTCACGCCGTTGGTCCTGCGACAATGTCCGCCTCTGCCTCCTCCTCTTCCATCGTCTTCAGCCTCCACTGTAGGGACAATTCACAGTACTCCTCCAGCATACCACATGTGCAGGGCACGGCGGTGTCACGCTATTCTACACCTCGTTTGCCTGGGTGAACGGAGTCACACAGGGGAGGAACTTCTCTGTGTCCTTCATCAAGAAATCGAATCCTGGCTTTCTCCGTGACCACTCAAAAATGCAACCATGGTCACCGACAACGGGAAGAACATGGTGTCGGCATTGTGTCAAGGAGGGCCGAGCCATGCGCCCTGCATGGCACATGTGTTTAATCTGTTTGTCAAGCGGTTCCTGAAGTCTTCCAGCCATCTGCAAGACATCCTAAAAATGGCCATGAAATTTTGCATGCACATTAGCCACTCGTACACTGCAAAGTACACCCTCCTTGAGCTGCAGCGGCAGAATGGCATCCCCCAACATAGGCTGATATGCGGCATTTCCGACCGTTGGAATTCCACCCTCCATATGTTGGACTGACTATACAAACAGAAAGGTCATAAACGATTTCTTGATGATCGGACACGAGTACTCCCCTGTGTAACTTCGATGTCAGCCAGTGGCAGCTCATGCGTGACATCTGCCGTTTGCTCAGGCCCTTTGAGGAGGCCACGTTATTTGCCAGTCGCCAGGACTACGGGATGAACAACGTCATTCGACTGCTTCATGTCCTGAAACAGATGCTGGTAAATCTAGCTGGTCAGGGGACTGGAGACGTGGCGCCTAGATATCACAGTTACATGAGCCCCCTGTGAGGGCTGAACTGGAGGAGGAGAAGGACATTGGAGCACAAGCAATGTGTAGCGAAAAGGGTGGTTTTTCTACACAGGTGACAGGAGAGGAGGAGCAGAAGCAGCCAGAGGAGCTACAGGGTGATGAGGAAGACGAGGCAGAAGACCCAGACAAACCGTGGCAGTATGCAGTGGAGATGGAGGCAGGGAGTTCCTCCGAGTCACTTGCACAAATGGCCCGATGCATACTCACTTGCTTGCGTAGTGACAGACGAATTGTTAAACCCTCGCTACTGGTCCAAAATGGGGGCCTTTTTTACACCCGCTGAGAGGTAGGACAAACTGAACTACTATAGAGACATTCTATGTAGTCAGTTGGCCGCTGCGTATCTGTACCATCGTCCATCCTCTTGCAGGTCTGACCGGAGGGGTCCTCTGCGCTCACGTTCCTCTGCCATGGCTGCTGTGGCAGGGTGGTGGGGGAAGGAGCAATTCTAGCTCCATCAGCAGCAACTTGAGGCTAGAGTCGCTGATGAGCAGATTTCTTCACCCGCCTAGTGAAGAAACCACTCACCAGCAGCAGACCTTGAGCAGGACCTGAACCAGCAGGTGGTGGCATACTTGGACAGCACCCTGCCACCCCATATTGAAGATCTGCTGGACTACTGGGCAGCCAAACTGGATTTGTAGCCGCAACTGGCAGAGTTTGCCCTGGAAAAGCTTTCCTGCCTGGCCAGTAGTGTGGCATCAGCGCGAGTGTTTGGTTCAGCGTGGGCCATAGTTACCCCAAGAAAAACAGGCCTGTCCACCGAAAATGTGGAAAGACTGACCTTTTTCAAGCTAAATCAGGCCTGGATTAGCCAGGATTTTCACCCACCATTGCCTGATGCATCAGACTAGATCATTCATGGTGCCACACCAACACTTTGACAAAAGAGACCGGTTTCTTCTGGCTACCTGCCTCAGCTACTATTCTGATGCTACCACCTGCCTGATGCCACACATCTGATGCCAAGTGCTCCTTCTTTCACCCAACATCTTTAGATGGTACTGGTATTGACACCCACCTCCCTACCCACCGGGTCACTCTCTGGTCTTCTGATGCTGCTGCCACCTTCGCACTATGTTACCTTGCCACTCTGTGGTCTCCTGATGCTGCTGCCATTTCAACACTATGTCACCTTGCCACTCTGGCCTCCTGTTGCTGCTGCCTTCACCTCCACACTATCATTGTGCCACCTTGTAGCCTCCTTCTGATGCTGTTGCCGCCACCTCCACACTCCATCATTGTACCACTCTGTGACCTCCTGATAATGCTGCTGCCACCTCCACACTGTCATTGTGCCACCCTGTGGCCTTCTCCTGATGCTGGTGCTGCCACCTCCACATTCTGTCATGGTGCCACTCTGTGACCTCCTGATGATACTGCTGCCATCTCCACACTGTCATTGTGCCACCCTGTGGCCTCCTCCTGAGGCTGTTGCCACCACATCCCCACTTTGTCATTGTGCCACTCATTGGCCTCTTTATGATGCTGCTGCCACCTCCAAACTCTGTCATGGTGCCCATCTGTGGCGACCTGATGCTGCTGTTGCTGCCACCTCCACACTGTCATTGTGCCACCCTGTGGCCTCCTCCTGATGCTGCTGCCGCCACCTCCACACTTCATCATTGTGCCACTCTGTGACCTCTTGATGATGCTGCTGCCTCCTCCACACTCTGTCATTGTGCCACCCTGTGGCCTCCTCCTGATGATGCTGCTGCCGCCACCTCCACACTCTGTCATTGTGCCAGGATCCGTTTTTTGGGAGTTATAATTCCGATAAATCAGAGGAAGGGCAAAATAATCATTGACGTCAACACAAACACAAACTTACTGCAGACACCCTCTCCACTCTGTCAGGGGGGCTCTACTTGTATAAGCGTTTAATAGAACATGTTCTGTAGACATCTATGTGGAATCAGCTAACAAGGGTGTAATAGGAGTGCACTTCTTCTTGACGCTAACCAGGGGCGTAACTAGAAGTGACTGGGCCCCACAGCAAATTTTTGTAAGGGCCCCCCTCAGCGCGCTTCGACCATAAGGGCATATGGTCGTGTGCATGGGCCCTTATTCATTTTTTTTTTGTTTGGTGTGTGCGTGTGAGTGTTGGGGAGGAGTGGGGGGGGGGTTTATGGTCACCAAAACCATGTTTTTAGTATTTTTTATATTTTAAAAGGGAAGACTTTTTTGTTTTGTTTATTTATTTATCTTTATATAAAACATTGGCAAGGGGGGTGATAATGTCTTTAGCTTGCAGTACATGGCAGCCTCCCCTTTCTGCCCGCAGTTCTGCCATGTACTAGTGGTTATTATGGCACATATAAGCGCACACCCTCTGCATATATAAGAGCAATAAAATAAGCAGTAGTAGATGGCAGAACAGCAAGCAGGGGGGCACAGGTCAGGGCGGCACAGACAAGGGCCGGAGGGAGGGGGGCACAGACAAGGGCCGGAGGGAGGGGGGCACAGACAAGGGCCGGGGGGGGCGCAGATAAGGGCCAGGGGCTGCACTGAAAGGGCCAGGGAGGTGCACACAGGGGCCAGTACGCAGACAAAGGCAGGGGGCACAGATAAGGGCCAGGGGCCAGGGAGGCGCAGACAATGGCTAGAAATGTATGGGCCCCAGCCCCAGCCAGAGCAAATTTATGAATGCCCAGAGCAACTTCCCCATAACCCCTCCCTCAGCAGCGGCTTGTAAGACTCCTACACTCTCCACACAACGTCGGATGTCCCACTCACTCAGTATGTATGCCCCTTAGTACCCCCAAACAGTAGTTATGCTCCATTATTTCCCCTTTACAGTAGTTATGCTCCCAGGCCCAGCATCCCTTATTGCCCCCACGCCACACAGTAAAATGTTATTATTATTCCCCATTAGTGTCCACACACTAGTTATGCCAATCAATGAATGCCCATTGCCCCTTTATTGCCCCAGCCCCCACAGAGTAGCCATATTCCATTAGTACCCAACCTCAGTCAGTCACAAAGACAAAGTAGTTACAAGTTCAACTTACTAGCTACCACACTCTGGCTCTGGGCTGGCTGGGCGCTGGACTGCTGGTGCTGGACCTGACATGGATGTGGTGCTGCTCTCAGTGCTCTGCCTCTTCTTCTCTACTGCTGCCGCCTGCGCAGCTCCTCCTGTCCTCCTGGCTGCTTCGGGGCCGCAGACTTCGCTGCGCAGACAAGGGGCCCGGCGCCCAGCGTGTGTGTGAAAGTTTATTTTCAACTTGATTAATGATTCGATTCTCATTCTTCACAGCAGGCGCAGCGGCGGCCGCCCCCCCCCCCCCCCCCAATGTGATCGGATCGGATCATGATCTTTCATCTTTCTATTCTTACTGTCTCCAGTCTCCTGAAGTCTGCGCAGCGCGCAGACTGTATTATGCCCGCCCACATACTGATGGTTAAGAGCAGAGCAGGGAGCGGCAGGCGGCAGCAGTAAGTGACAGGAGGCGCAGACTTCAGGAGACTGGAGACAGTAAGAATAGAAAGATGAAAGATCATGATCCGATCCGATCACATGGGGGGGGGGGCCCGGCCGCCGCCGCCGCTGCGCCTGCTGTGCCTGCTGTGAAGAATGAGAATCGAATCATTAATCAAGTTGAAAATAAACTTTCACACACACGCTGGGCGCCGGGCCCCTTGGCAGCCCGGGCCCCGAAGCAGCCGCTTCCCCTGCTTCCCTGGTAGTTACGCCACTGACGCTAACATTTACCTGTAAACTGGAACTGGACGAACTGGACGAATCGAATTTTGGAGAAATTCGCTCATCTCTAATTTAGACCACACATTGTGGAGAGACAGCACTTGAGGGAATTTTCAATCTGCTGGTATAGGATGCCCAGGATGGTCATTAGCTAGGAAGTGGAGGTGAGTGACAATCACAAATTGGAGCACCACCATAGGGACAAAGAACAAACAGCCTTAGGACAGCGCTGTGGCCAAAGTGGTAAAAAAATACATGGGTAAGCAGCAACCATCAAGAGTGTCTGAATCAAGTATTGCACCCTCAGTTATGCTCGAGAGACCTGTAACCACTAAGCATTAAGCCTCTCTGGAGAAAACAGTGAAGTTCTCATTTGACTGTTGTAAGAAAGTACAAGGAATCATCGTGGATGATAGGTACGTGTCACTGAGGTTCCTGGCCTCGGTGGAGTAAGAGACGGTTTTTATGTGTCAGCAGCAGTTGCTGTTTGACACCTTGGTATTTAGCATGGCTGTATAGCTGATCCGGGACGGCTCTTACTGGGAGTAGTCAAAGTTATGGGTTGGTGACTACTCCCCACATTTCCAGGCCGGGTTTTGCCAGGCATAAAACCAGCCAGCACTGCTAGGTGGAGAGGATTACCTCCGTCTGACAGTGGAGCTTAGGAGGTCTGTGTGCTGGGATCTGAGGCCTGTACTGGGCTGGAGAGTGGAGACCCATGTGTCAGGGGAACAGGCCGTCTAAAGCCTGTATTTGGACTTTCTGAAGCAGAACTGCCACCAAGGTGACTTTTGTTAAGTCAGGCCGGACAGGAGCGCAGCGGTGGGGGAGGACGCGCATGAAGTGGCTTGGTGGCAAGGGACAGGTGAGGAAGGGGTAAAATGTCTGGGGGGCGGTATCGGGTGGAGGCGCGAGTTGCCGGGGCAGCGGGGGGTGCGGCCGGAGCGGAGAAGGAGGAAGTGGGCGGATCGGAACGCAGTGTGGCCAGGAGACTGAAACGCCCACCCGCCCATCCCTGTTGGAGGTGGAGGTAGGGGAAGTGTTGGTGTTTTTTGTTTTATGTGTCGCGGCAGTCATGGAGGCGGGGGAGGTCCTTGAAGTGGAGGAATATGGTGGTACCTGAGGATGGGAGGGCCCCGCGGGAGGGGCTGGACTCTCATTGAGGAGCTGGTAGGAACTAATTACGCGTCCATCAGTTGCTGCCTCCGAGCTGGGTTCAACGGCTGGGGGCAAGTTGGTGACGTAGGTGTTCCAGTGTTATTAAGTTATTGGGGCTTCTAGGACCTCCTTCGTCATTGGTTAACTTAGGTTATATATTTTGTATTTATTCAATAAACGGCTTCTGTGGCCGATTAAATCCAAGCAGTGGTGTGGTGTGTTTATTTCTTTGGGTTTGGGGGGAGGGGCTGTGAGTAAGGTGTTGGGTAATTTAGTAGGACCGAGCAAATAGCCAATGCCCTCTTCATGTTAACTTGCCATTGGGTGTGAAGTAACACCAACACTGCAAAAGTGACGTTTTGTTTTTGGCATTATGTGTGAATAAACACTGAAGTTTAAATTACGAACTTGTCAATAACCCTTTCCATAATTCAGTGCAAATAAAGTTGAATTACAGTGAAAATTATCAAGATATATGAAATAAAATTCAATTCAACAGTATAAGTGCAAACAAGGGCTCTGTGCCACAATCTATTGTGGAACCATCAAGTCTGTGCCTGTATGAGAGGTGTGTCATGGCCACAATCGAAGTAAACAGCTGTGTGCTCACGCCATGCTATTTAAGTAAGGTACCACCTAATAGTCATAGACCACACCCATGAGTTAATTACTAGAGTTGAGCGAACACCTGGATGTTCGGGTTCGAGAAGTTCGGCCGAACATCCCGGAAATGTTCGGGTTCGGGATCCGAACCCGATCCGAACTTCGTCCCGAACCCGAACCCCATTGAAGTCAATGGGGACCCGAACTTTTCGGCACTAAAAAGGCTGTAAAACAGCCCAGGAAAGAGCTAGAGGGCTGCAAAAGGCAGCAACATGTAGGTAAATCCCCTGCAAACAAATGTGGATAGGGAAATGAATTAAAATAAAAATTAAATAAATAAAAATTAACCAAAATCAATTGGAGAGAGGTTCCATAGCAGAGAATCTGGCTTCCCGTCACCCACCACTGGAACAGTCCATTCTCAGATATTTAGGCCCCGGCACCCAGGCAGAGGAGAGAGGTCCCGTAACAGAGAATCTGTCTTCATGTCAGCAGAGAATTAGTCTGCATGTCATAGCAGAGAATGAGGCTTCACGTCAGCCACCACTGCAACAGTCCATTGGCATATATTTAGGCCCAGCACCCAGGCAGAGGAGGGAGGTCCCGTAACAGAGAATCTGTCTTCATGTCAGCAGAGAATTAGTCTGCATGTCATAGCAGAGAATGAGGCTTCACGTCAGCCACCACTGCAACAGTCCATTGGCATATATTTAGGCCCAGCACACACACAGGCAGAGGAGAGAGGTCCCGTAACAGAGAATCTGGCTTCATGTCAGCAGAGAATCAGTCTGCATGTCATAGCAGAGAATGAGGCTTCACGTCAGCCACCACTGCAACAGTCCATTGGCATATATTTAGGCCCAGCACACACACAGGCAGAGGAGAGAGGTCCCGTAACAGAGAATCTGGCTTCATGTCAGCAGAGAATCAGTCTGCATGTCATAGCAGAGAATGAGGCTTCACGTCAGCCACCACTGCAACAGTCCATTGGCATATATTTAGGCCCAGCACCCAGGCAGAGGAGGGAGGTCCCGTAACAGAGAATCTGTCTTCATGTCAGCAGAGAATTAGTCTGCATGTCATAGCAGAGAATGAGGCTTCACGTCAGCCACCACTGCAACAGTCCATTGGCATATATTTAGGCCCAGCACACACACAGGCAGAGGAGAGAGGTCCCGTAACAGAGAATCTGGCTTCATGTCAGCAGAGAATCAGTCTGCATGTCATAGCAGAGAATGAGGCTTCACGTCAGCCACCACTGCAACAGTCCATTGGCATATATTTAGGCCCAGCACACACACAGGCAGAGGAGAGAGGTCCCGTAACAGAGAATCTGGCTTCATGTCAGCAGAGAATCAGTCTGCATGTCATAGCAGAGAATGAGGCTTCACGTCAGCCACCACTGCAACAGTCCATTGGCATATATTTAGGCCCAGCACCCAGGCAGAGGAGGGAGGTCCCGTAACAGAGAATCTGTCTTCATGTCAGCAGAGAATTAGTCTGCATGTCATAGCAGAGAATGAGGCTTCACGTCAGCCACCACTGCAACAGTCCATTGGCATATATTTAGGCCCAGCACCCAGGCAGAGGAGGGAGGTCCCGTAACAGAGAATCTGTCTTCATGTCAGCAGAGAATTAGTCTGCATGTCATAGCAGAGAATGAGGCTTCACGTCAGCCACCACTGGAACAGTCCATTCTCAGATATTTAGGCCCCGGCACCCAGGCAGAGGAGAGAGGTCCCGTAACAGAGAATCTGTCTTCATGTCAGCAGAGAATTAGTCTGCATGTCATAGCAGAGAATGAGGCTTCACGTCAGCCACCACTGCAACAGTCCATTGGCATATATTTAGGCCCAGCACCCAGGCAGAGGAGAGAGGTCCCGTAACAGACAATCTGGCTTCATGTCAGCAGAGAATCAGTCTGCATGTCATAGCAGAGAATCAGGCTTCACGTCACCCACCACTGCAACAGTCCATTGTCATAAATTTAGGCCCAGCACTAGTGTTGAGCGGCATGTCCCATATTCGAATTCGCGAAATTTTGTGAATATTCGAAAGAATATTCGTAAAATATTCGCGATTATTCAAATTCGTTATTATTTCGCATATGCGATAATTCGAATTATCGCATAATACATATGCTATGCAAAATTCACATGTGCGCTAATGAAATCGCCTTACGAAGATTCGCAACTCAATTCAATCACTAATGTATGAATGCAATGCCCTTTGCCTCTGTTCTGGGACAAGTGTAGATATTCGCATGTGCGCTAATAAAATCGCCTTACGAAGATTCGCACCTCAATCACTTTCTAGGGAATGTGAGACTTTTGGGAATCAATCGAGATACAGTGGGGGGTGATGACAGTAGTTGACAGAGTACAGATCAATGTAATCTGTAAGGTGGAAAGTAAAATAAAAAATACGAATATTCGTAAATCGAATTTTACGAAGTTCTACGTATTCGCGAATATGGTGCTATACTATATGAATGCACAGGCCTTTGCCTCTCTGTTCTGGGGACAAGTGTAGATATTTGCATTTGCGTTAATAAAATCGCCTTACGAAGATTCGCAGCTCAATTCAATCACTAATGTATGAATGCAAAGCCCTTTGCCTCTGTTCTGGGACAAGTGTAGATATTCGCATGTGCGCTAATAAAATCGCCTTACGAAGATTCGCAACTCAATTCACTAATGTATGAATGCAAAGCCCTTTGCCTCTGTTCTGGGACGTGCCGATATTCGCATGTGCGCTAATAAAATCGCCTTACGAAGATTCGCGCCTCAATCACTTTCTAGGCAATGTGAGTAAGATCTGAGCTGTTGGACCTTTGGGAAACAATCAATTATATGTGTACTGTAATTTTGTGGGGGGGGGGGGGAAACAAAAAACGAATATTCGTTTTTACGAATATATAGCACTATATTCGAAATATTCGCGAAATCGCGAAGTTGCGATATTCGCGAAAAAAATTTGCTTTTCGAATATTCGCGCTCAACACTACCCAGCACCCAGGCAGAGGAGAGAGGTCCCGTAACAGAGAATCTGGCTTCATGTCAGCAGAGAATCAGTCTTCATATCATAGCAGAGAATCAGGCTTCACGTCACCCACCACTGTAAGAGTCAATTTTCATAAATTTAGGCCCAGAACCCAGGCAGAGGAGAAAGGTCCCGTAACAGACAATCTGGCTTCATGTCAGCAGAGAATCAGTCTTCATATCATAGCAGAGAATCAGGCTTCACGTCACCCACCACTGCAACAGTCAATTGTCATAAATTTAGGCCCAGCACCCAGGCAGAGGAGAGAGCTCCCGTAACAGAGGATCTGGCTTCATGTCAGCAGAGAATCAGTCTGCATGTCATAGCAGAGAATGAGGCTTCACGTCACCCACCACTGCAACAGTCCATTGGCATATATTTAGGCCTAGCACACAGGCAGAGCAGAGAGGTCCCGTAACAGACAATCTGGCTTCATGTCAGCAGAGAATCAGTCTGCATGTCATAGCAGAGAATGAGGCTTCACGTCACCCACCACTGCAACAGTCCATTGGCATATATTTAGGCCTAGCACACAGGCAGAGCAGAGAGGTCCCGTAACAGACAATCTGGCTTCATGTCAGCAGAGAATCAGTCTGCATGTCATAGCAGAGAATGAGGCTTCACGTCACCCACCACTGCAACAGTCCATTGGCATATATTTAGGCCTAGCACACAGGCAGAGCAGAGAGGTCCCGTAACAGACAATCTGGCTTCATGTCAGCAGAGAATCAGTCTGCATGTCATAGCAGAGAATGAGGCTTCACGTCACCCACCACTGCAACAGTCCATTGGCATATATTTAGGCCTAGCACACAGGCAGAGCAGAGAGGTCCCGTAACAGACAATCTGGCTTCATGTCAGCAGAGAATCAGTCTGCATGTCATAGCAGAGAATGAGGCTTCACGTCACCCACCACTGCAACAGTCCATTGGCATATATTTAGGCCTAGCACACAGGCAGAGCAGAGAGGTCCCGTAACAGACAATCTGGCTTCATGACAGCAGAGAATCAGTCTGCATGTCATAGCAGAGAATGAGGCTTCACGTCAGCCACCACTGCAACAGTCCATTGGCATATATTTAGGCCTAGCACACAGGCAGAGCAGAGAGGTCCCGTAACAGACAATCTGGCTTCATGACAGCAGAGAATCAGTCTGCATGTCATAGCAGAGAATCAGGCTTCACGTCAGCCACCACTGCAACAGTCCATTGTCATAAATTTAGGCCCAGCACCCAGGCAGAGGAGAGAGGTCCCGTAACAGAGAATCTGGCTTCATGTCAGCAGAGAATCAGTCTTCATATCATAGCAGAGAATCAGGCTTCACGTCACCCACCACTGCAACAGTCAATTGTCATAAATTTAGGCCCAGCACCCAGGCAGAGGAGAGAGCTCCCGTAACAGAGGATCTGGCTTCATGTCAGCAGAGAATCAGTCTGCATGTCATAGCAGAGAATGAGGCTTCACGTCACCCACCACTGCAACAGTCCATTGGCATATATTTAGGCCTAGCACACAGGCAGAGGAGAGGTTCATTCAACTTTGGGTAGCCTCGCAATATAATGGTAAAATGAAAATAAAAATAGGATTGAATGAGGAAGTGCCCTGGAGTCCAATAATATATGGTTATGGGGAGGTAGTTAATGTCTAATCTGGACAAGGGACGGACAGGTCCTGTGGGATCCATGCCTGGTTCATTTTTATGAACGTCAGCTTGTCCACATTGGCTGTAGACAGGCGGCTGCGTTTGTCTGTAATGACGCCCCCTGCCGTGCTGAATACACGTTCAGACAAAACGCTGGCTGCCGGGCAGGCCAGCACCTCCAAGGCATAAAAGGCTAGCTCTGGCCACGTGGACAATTTAGAGACCCAGAAGTTGAATGGGGCCGAACCATCAGTCAGTACGTGGAGGGGTGTGCACACGTACTGTTCCACCATGTTAGTGAAATGTTGCCTCCTGCTAACACGTTGCGTATCAGGTGGTGGTGCAGTTAGCTGTGGCGTGTTGACAAAAGTTTTCCACATCTCTGCCATGCTAACCCTGCCCTCAGAGGAGCTGGCCGTGACACAGCTGCCTTGGCGACCTCTTGCTCCTCCTCTGCCTTGGCCTTGGGCTTCCACTTGTTCCCCTGTGACATTTGGGAATGCTCTCAGTAGCGTGTCTACCAACGTGCGCTTGTACTCGCGCATCTTCCTATCACGCTCCAGTGCAGGAAGTAAGGTGGGCACATTGTCTTTGTAGCGTGGATCCAGCAGGGTGGCAACCCAGTAGTCCGCACAGGTTAAAATGTGGGCAACTCTGCTGTCGTTGCGCAGGCACTGCAGCATGTAGTCGCTCATGTGTGCCAGGCTGCCCAGGGATAAGGACAAGCTGTCCTCTGTGGGAGGCGTATCGTCATCGTCCTGCCTTTCCCCCCAGCCACGCACCAGTGATGGACCCGAGCTGCGTTGGGTGCCACCCCGCTGTGACCATGCTTCATCCTCATCCTCCTCCACCTCCTCCTCATCCTCGTCCTCCTCGTCCTCCAGTAGTGGGCCCTGGCTGGCCACATTTGTACCTGGCCTCTGCTGTTGCCAAAAACCTCCCTCTGAGTCACTTCGAAGAGACTGGCCTGAAAGTGCTAAAAATGACCCCTCTTCCTCCTCCTCCTCCTCCTCCTCCTGGGCCACCTCCTCTTCCATCATCGCCCTAAGTGTTTTCTCAAGGAGACATAGAAGTGGTATTGTAACGCTGATAACGGTGTCATCGCCACTGGCCATGTTGGTGGAGTACTCGAAACAGCGCAACAGGGCACACAGGTCTCGCATGGAGGCCCAGTCATTGGTGGTGAAGTGGTGCTGTTCTGTAGTGCGACTGACCCGTGCGTGCTGCAGCTGAAACTCCACTATGGCCTGCTGCTGCTCGCACAGTCTGTCCAGCATGTGCAAGGTGGAGTTCCACCTGGTGGGCACGTCGCATATGAGGCGGTGAGCGGGAAGGCCGAAGTTACGCTGTAGCGCAGACAGGCGAGCAGCAGCAGGATGTGAACGCCGGAAGCGCGAACAGACGGCCCGCACTTTATGCAGCAGCTCTGACATGTCGGGGTAGTTGTGAATGAACTTCTGCACCACCAAATTCAGCACATGCGCCAAGCAAGGGATGTGCGTCAAATTGGCTAGTCCCAGAGCTGCAACGAGATTTCGCCCATTATCACACACCACCAGGCCGGGCTTGAGGCTCACCGGCAGCAACCACTCGTCGGTCTGTTGTTCTATACCCCGCCACAACTCCTGTGCGGTGTGGGGCCTGTCCCCCAAACATATGAGTTTCAGAATGGCCTGCTGACGTTTACCCCGGGCTGTGCTGAAGTTGGTGGTGAAGGTGTGTGGCTGACTGGATGAGCAGGTGGAAGAAGAGGAGGAGGAAGCCGAGAAGGAGGAGGTGGCAACAGGAGGCAAAGAATGTTGCCCTGCGATCCTTGGCGGCGGAAGGACGTGCGCCAAACAGCTCTCCGCCTGGGGCCCAGCTGCCACTACATTTACCCAGTGTGCAGTTAGGGAGATATAGCGTCCCTGGCCGTGCTTACTGGTCCACGTATCTGTGGTTAGGTGGACCTTGCTACAGATGGCGTTGCGCAGTGCACACTTGATTTTATCGGATACTTGGTTGTGCAGGGAAGGCACGGCTCTCTTGGAGAAGTAGTGCCGGCTGGGAACAACATACTGTGGGACAGCAAGCGACATGAGCTGTTTGAAGCTGTCTGTGTCCACCAGCCTAAATGACAGCATTTCATAGGCCAGTAGTTTAGAAATGCTGGCATTCAGGGCCAGGGATCGAGGGTGGCTAGGTGGGAATTTACGCTTTCTATCAAATGTTTGTGAGATGGAGAGCTGAACGCTGGCGTGTGACATGGTTGAGACGCTTGGTGACGGAGGTGGTGGTGGTGGTGTTGGTGGTACATCCCCTGTTTGCTGGGCGGCAGGTGCCAACGTTCCTCCAGAGGCGGAGGAAGAGGCCGAGGCGGCAGCAGCAGAATAGGCCGAGGCGGCAGCAGCAGAAGAGGTAGCAGGGGGAGCCTGAGTGACTTCCTTGGTTTTAAGGTGTTTACTCCACTGCAGTTCATGCTTTGCATGCAGGTGCCTGGTCATGCAGGTTGTGCTCAGGTTCAGAACGTTAATGCCTCGCTTCAGGCTCTGATGGCACAGCGTGCAAACCACTCGGGTCTTGTCGTCAGCACATTGTTTGAAGAAGTGCCATGCCAGGGAACTCCTTGAAGCTGCCTTTGGGGTGCTCGGTCCCAGATGGCGGCGGTCAGTAGCAGGCGGAGTCTCTTGGCGGCGGGTGTTCTGCTTTTGCCCACTGCTCCCTCTTTTGCTACGCTGTTGGCTCGGTCTCACCACTGCCTCTTCCTCCGAACTGTGAAAGTCAGTGGCACGACCTTCATTCCATGTGGGGTCTAGGACCTCATCGTCCCCTGCATCGTCTTCCACCCAGTCTTGATCCCTGACCTCCTGTTCAGTCTGCACACTGCAGAAAGACGCAGCAGTTGGCACCTGTGTTTCGTCATCATCAGAGACATGCTGAGGTGGTATTCCCATGTCCTCATCATCAGGAAACATAAGTGGTTGTGCGTCAGTGCATTCTATGTCTTTCACCGCTGGGGAAGGGCTAGGTGGATGCCCTTGGGAAACCCTGCCAGCGGAGTCTTCAAACAGCATAAGAGACTGCTGCATAACTTGAGGCTGAGACAGTTTCCCTGGTATGCATGGGGGTGATGTGACAGACTGATGGGGTTGGTTTTCAGGCGCCATCTGTGCGCTTTCTGCAGAAGACTGGGTGGGAGATAATGTGAACGTGCTGGATCCACTGTCGGCCACCCAATTGACTAATGCCTGTACCTGCTCAGGCCTTACCATCCTTAGAACGGCATTGGGCCCCACCATATATCGCTGTAAATTCTGGCGGCTACTGGGACCTGAGGTAGTTGGTACACTAGGACGTGTGGATGTGGCAGAACGGCCACGTCCTCTCCCAGCACCAGAGGGTCCACTAACACCACCACGACCATGTCCACGTCCGCGTCCCTTACTAGATGTTTTTCTCATTGTTATGGTTCACCACAACAACAAATATATTATTTGGCCCAATGTATTGTATTCAAATTCAGCGGGATATAAATTTGAGGCCTAGTATTTAGGCGCTGGGTGACCGGTATGGATTTAGTGACAGAATTAGACTTGGAAATGCACAGAAGCGTGTGTGTGTGAAGTTAGTCTGAATGACCCAATGTGCACCTTGAATATTATATACCCTTTTAGGGATAGATTTCAAATAGCTCTGATATAGCAGAAACCACTAAATTATGAAATTGCTAAATTGGGAATTGTACTTCAACCCAGAACAAAAAATGTGCTTTGACGGACACTAAATATCTTGCCCAGCAACAACAGTACAACGGGGTAACGAGAGATTTAGAGGGAATTAAATTTGAGGCCTAGTATTTAGGCGCTGGGTCACCGGTATGGATTTAGTGACAGAATTAGACTTGGAAATACACAGTAGCGGTGTGTGTGAAGTTATTCTGAATGACCCTATGTGCACCTTCAATATTATATACCCTTTTAGGGATAGATTTCAAATAGCTCTGATATAGCAGAAACCACTAAATTATGAAATTGCTAAATTGGGAATTGTACTTCAACCCAGAACAAAAAATGTGCTTTGACGGACACTAAATATCTTGCCCAGCAACAACAGTACAGCGGTGGGTAACGAGAGATTTAGAGGGAATTAAATTTGAGGCCTAGTATTTAGGCGCTGGGTCACCGGTATGGATTTAGTGACAGAATTAGACTTGGAAATACACAGTAGCGGGTGTGTGTGAAGTTATTCTGAATGACCCTATGTGCACCTTCAATATTATATACCCTTTTAGGGATAGATTTCAAATAGCTCTGATATAGCAGAAACCACTAAATTATGAAATTGCTAAATTGGGAATTGTACTTCAACCCAGAACAAAAAATGTGCTTTGACGGACACTAAATATCTTGCCCAGCAACAACAGTACAACGGTGGGTAACGAGAGATTTAGAGGGAATTAAATTTGAGGCCTAGTATTTAGGCGCTGGGTCACCGGTATGGATTTAGTGACAGAATTAGACTTGGAAATACACAGTAGCGGGTGTGTGTGAAGTTATTCTGAATGACCCTATGTGCACCTTCAATATTATATACCCTTTTAGGGATAGATTTCAAATAGCTCTGATATAGCAGAAACCACTAAATTATGAAATTGCTAAATTGGGAATTGTACTTCAACCCAGAACAAAAAATGTGCTTTGACGGACACTAAATATCTTGCCCAGCAACAACAGTACAGCGGTGGGTAACGAGAGATTTAGAGGGAATTAAATTTGAGGCCTAGTATTTAGGCGCTGGGTCACCGGTATGGATTTAGTGACAGAATTAGACTTGGAAATGCACAGAAGCGTGTGTGTGAAGTTATTCTGAATGACCCAATGTGCACCTTCAATATTATATACCCTTTTAGGGATAGATTTCAAATAGCTCTGATATAGCAGAAACCACTAAATTATGAAATTGCTAAATTGGGAATTGTACTTCAACCCAGAACAAAAAATGTGCTTTGACGGGCACTAAATAACTTTCCCAGCTACAACAGGACAACGGTAACGAGAGATTTAGAGGGATTTAAATTTGAGGCCTAGTATTTAGGCGCTGGGTGACAGGTATGGGTTTAGTGACAGAATTAGACTTGGAAATACACAGTAGCGGGTGTGTGTGAAGTTATTCTGAATGACCCTATGTGCACCTTCAATATTATATACCCTTTTAGGGATAGATTTCAAATAGCTCTGATATAGCAGAAACCACTAAATTATGAAATTGCTAAATTGGGAATTGTACTTCAACCCAGAACAAAAAATGTGCTTTGACGGACACTAAATATCTTGCCCAGCAACAACAGTACAGCGGTGGGTAACGAGAGATTTAGAGGGAATTAAATTTGAGGCCTAGTATTTAGGCGCTGGGTCACCGGTATGGATTTAGTGACAGAATTAGACTTGGAAATGCACAGTAAGCGTGTGTGTGAAGTTATTCTGAATGACCCAATGTGCACCTTCAATATTATATACCCTTTTAGGGATAGATTTCAAATAGCTCTGATATAGCAGAACCACTAAATTATGAAATTGCTAAATTGGGAATTGTACTTCAACCCAGAACAAAAAATGTGCTTTGACGGGACACTAAATAACTTTCCCAGCTACAACAGGACAACGGTAACGAGAGATTTAGAGGGATTTAAATTTGAGGCCTAGTATTTAGGCGCTGGGTGACAGGTATGGGTTTAGTGACAGAATTAGACTTGGAAATACACAGTAGCGGGTGTGTGTGAAGTTATTCTGAATGACCCTATGTGCACCTTCAATATTATATACCCTTTTAGGGATAGATTTCAAATAGCTCTGATATAGCAGAAACCACTAAATTATGAAATTGCTAAATTGGGAATTGTACTTCAACCCAGAACAAAAAATGTGCTTTGACGGACACTAAATATCTTGCCCAGCAACAACAGTACAGCGGTGGGTAACGAGAGATTTAGAGGGAATTAAATTTGAGGCCTAGTATTTAGGCGCTGGGTCACCGGTATGGATTTAGTGACAGAATTAGACTTGGAAATACACAGTAGCGGGTGTGTGTGAAGTTATTCTGAATGACCCTATGTGCACCTTCAATATTATATACCCTTTTTGGGATAGATTTCAAATAGCTCTGATATAGCAGGAACCACTAAATTATGAAATTGCTAAATTGGGAATTGTACTTCAACCCAGAACAAAAAATGTGCTTTGACGGGCACTAAATAACTTTCCCAGCTACAACAGGACAACGGTAACGAGAGATTTAGAGGGATTTAAATTTGAGGCCTAGTATTTAGGCGCTGGGTGACAGGTATGGGTTTAGTGACAGAATTAGACTTGGAAATACACAGTAGCGGGTGTGTGTGAAGTTATTCTGAATGACCCTATGTGCACCTTCAATATTATATACCCTTTTTGGGATAGATTTCAAATAGCTCTGATATAGCAGAAACCACTAAATTATGAAATTGCTAAATTGGGAATTGTACTTCAACCCAGAACAAAAAATGTGCTTTGACGGACACTAAATATCTTGCCCAGCAACAACAGTACAGCGGTGGGTAACGAGAGATTTAGAGGGAATTAAATTTGAGGCCTAGTATTTAGGCGCTGGGTCACCGGTATGGATTTAGTGACAGAATTAGACTTGGAAATACACAGTAGCGGGTGTGTGTGAAGTTACTCTGAATGACCCTATGTGCACCTTCAATATTATATACCCTTTTTGGGATAGATTTCAAAGAGCTCTGATATAGCAGGAACCACTAAATTATGAAATTGCTAAATTGGGAATTGTATTTCAACCCAGAACAAGAAATGTGCTTGAACGGACACTAAATAACTCGCCCAGCTACAGCACTAGGGACAGATTTAGCTGGATATAAATTTGAGGCCTAGTATTTAGGCGCTGGGTGACAGGTATGGGTTTAGTGACAGAATTAGACTTGGAAATACACAGTAGCGGGTGTGTGTGAAGTTATTCTGAATGACCCTATGTGCACCTTCAATATTATATACCCTTTTAGGGATAGATTTCAAATAGCTCTGATATAGCAGAAACCACTAAATTATGAAATTGCTAAATTGGGAATTGTACTTCAACCCAGAACAAAAAATGTGCTTTGACGGACACTAAATATCTTGCCCAGCAACAACAGTACAGCGGTGGGTAACGAGAGATTTAGAGGGAATTAAATTTGAGGCCTAGTATTTAGGCGCTGGGTCACCGGTATGGATTTAGTGACAGAATTAGACTTGGAAATACACAGTAGCGGGTGTGTGTGAAGTTATTCTGAATGACCCTATGTGCACCTTCAATATTATATACCCTTTTTGGGATAGATTTCAAATAGCTCTGATATAGCAGGAACCACTAAATTATGAAATTGCTAAATTGGGAATTGTACTTCAACCCAGAACAAAAAATGTGCTTTGACGGGCACTAAATAACTTTCCCAGCTACAACAGGACAACGGTAACGAGAGATTTAGAGGGATTTAAATTTGAGGCCTAGTATTTAGGCGCTGGGTGACAGGTATGGGTTTAGTGACAGAATTAGACTTGGAAATACACAGTAGCGGGTGTGTGTGAAGTTATTCTGAATGACCCTATGTGCACCTTCAATATTATATACCCTTTTTGGGATAGATTTCAAATAGCTCTGATATAGCAGAAACCACTAAATTATGAAATTGCTAAATTGGGAATTGTACTTCAACCCAGAACAAAAAATGTGCTTTGACGGACACTAAATATCTTGCCCAGCAACAACAGTACAGCGGTGGGTAACGAGAGATTTAGAGGGAATTAAATTTGAGGCCTAGTATTTAGGCGCTGGGTCACCGGTATGGATTTAGTGACAGAATTAGACTTGGAAATACACAGTAGCGGGTGTGTGTGAAGTTACTCTGAATGACCCTATGTGCACCTTCAATATTATATACCCTTTTTGGGATAGATTTCAAAGAGCTCTGATATAGCAGGAACCACTAAATTATGAAATTGCTAAATTGGGAATTGTATTTCAACCCAGAACAAGAAATGTGCTTGAACGGACACTAAATAACTCGCCCAGCTACAGCACTAGGGACAGATTTAGCTGGATATAAATTTGAGGCCTAGTATTTAGGCGCTGGGTGACCGGTATGGATTTAGTGACAGAATTAGACTGGGATATGGCCAAAAAATGAACAGACTATTGCTGGTTAAATGCACTTGGTGTGACAGCTTCACCCTGATGTAGGCTTTAGCCAAAAAACAACCACACCATTGAGGGTTAAATGCACTTGGTGACAGGCGCAGCTTGCCCCTGATTTTGTATATGGCCAAAAAATGAACAGACTATTGCTGGTTAAATGCACTTGGTGTGACAGCTTCACCCTGATGTAGGCTTTAGCCAAAAAACAACCACACCATTGAGGGTTAAATGCACTTGGTGACAGGCGCAGCTTGCCCCTGATTTTGTATATGGCCAAAAAATGAACAGACTATTGCTGGTTAAATGCACTTGGTGTGACAGCTTCACCCTGATGTAGGCTTTAGCCAAAAAACAACCACACCATTGAGGGTTAAATGCACTTGGTGACAGGCGCAGCTTGCCCCTGATTTTGTATATGGCCAAAAAATGAACAGACTATTGCTGGTTAAATGCACTTGGTGTCACAGCTTCACCCTGATGTAGGCTTTAGCCAAAAAACAACCACACCATTGAGGGTTAAATGCACTTGGTCGCAGCTTGTGCTGGCGCACCACAAGACACAAAATGGCCGCCGATCACCCCAGAAAAATGAGACTGACAAACGGTCTGTGCAGCCTAAAAACAGTGAGCAATTGAGGATCAGCAGCTCAATGATCCACAGCTGCAGATCGATCAGTTAATCAAGTCCTTTGGAGGAGTTAATCTGCCTAATCTCGCCCTACTGTCGCAGCCGCAACCTCTCCCTACGCTAATCAGAGCAGAGTGACGGGCGGCGCTATGTGACTCCAGCTTAAATAGAGGCTGGGTCACATGGTGCTCTGGCCAATCACAGCCATGCCAATAGTAGGCATGGCTGTGATGGCCTCTTGGGGCAAGTAGTATGACGCTTGTTGATTGGCTGCTTTGCAGCCTTTCAAAAAGCGCCAAGAAAGCGTCACAAAAGCGCGAAGAAAGCGACGAACACCGAACCCGAACCCGGACTTTTACGAAAATGTCCGGGTTCGGGTCCGTGTCACGGACACCCCAAAATTCGGTACGAACCCGAACTATACAGTTCGGGTTCGCTCATCCCTATTAATTACTAATAGCTGCAGACAGTAACAACTGTCAAAATAGCACGCGGAAGCGTGAGTATTCTGTCCTAAAATGTAATTTTCTGCTAGGCTTAGCCATATTCAGAAATTTCATAGCAATGAATAGGGAGATGCCTCACATGCACTGCATGCTCTTCATTCATAGTAGGGCCCCATTCTTGAGATAGGAGCAGGTCCCAGAGGTGGGATCTGCACCTTTCAGACAGTTATGGCATATCCTATGGATATACCATAAATATCCACATTGGACAACGGTGTTAAAAACCCTGTTATAATGTGAATGTTGGAGGAGACTGGAAGTAATCACTTGTGTCTGCTGGGCATTTTCTTTAAATGGGTTGTCCACCTCTTGAGGCGTCCAGGGAAACCCCACCACCACTGACTGACCTGTGGAGGGAATTATACTTACCTGATCCCCACTACTTGTCCACTTTATTAAATCCACTCCTGGTTTCAGCTTTAAAAACTACATTAAAAAAACAACCATGTGGTCGCACCTTTAAGGTTTTGCTTATACTTATGTCCTCCCTTTGCTTGCATGAGTTTCCTCCCAGGGAACTTAGCTTTTGAGCTCCTCTGGGGACAACGAGTGATGATAATGTCTGTAAAGCACTGCAGAATATGTCAGCACTATAGAAGTGAGTAAAATAAAATACTTTTCAAATACGAACCTAAAAACAGTACATGTATAACATGAACAATACCTTGTGGTAATTTCCATGTACTATAGCAACGTGAAAGTAGGACTCACGAAGCACAATACATCTTACCTACAAGCCAACATTGAAAGAACTTTATATAGATCTTCTATGTGACCCACATAAAGATATCAATAATAATCTTACTATATCAAAGAAAATAAATGTGTCCCACATAAAGAGAATGTTATATTTCTCTCATTACACCCTGCCCTAATTTGCTGTGACTTACTCCAGAATGGGGTTATTATATGGAGTTCATAGCATTAATCCCCTCCCTGGAGATAGAGAGCATACTGTGCAGTGATTGATTATCTTAGGTATCCTCTAGTGCCATCAAAATTAATGACAGAAGAAAAACTTTTTTTTTTATTCTTGGAAGGAAGACTCAGAGCACTGAGGAACAAAAAGTCCAATACTGAAAATACCTAGTCGTCACCATAAGTGAATAACCTGAACAATGGTCCTATATAAAATATGTTATTATTGTCATGATAAATCCTAGGGTTTAAGGAGTTATTCAAGAATTAAATACTGGTGACCTATTTTCTCATAGGTGTGGATCCAATTTCCGGGACCCTCACTAATTGGGTGATAGTGCCTCTTCCTTGGCCAGTGATGCTAGCAATATACGGTAGGTTTCATGCCCCTTGTGTAGCTCAGTACCATTCAATTGAATGGAACTGAGTTGCAGACTCAGTAATGGGCACAGACACTGCACAATGTGTAGTCTTGGCCAAAGGTTTTGAGACTGACAAAAATTTGGGTTTTCACAAAGTTTGCTGCTTCAGGGTTTTTGAGTATTTTTGTCAGATGTTTCTATGGTATTCTGAAGAATTATAAGGATTTCATAACATTTATTGACAAATCAAATTAATGCTAAGACTTAATATTTCTTGTGTTGATCCCTCTTTTTCAAGACTCCTGTAATTCCCCCTGGCATGCTGAATATCGGCTTCTAGGCCAGATTGTGACTGATCAGAACTTGGAGTTTATCACAATATTAACTCCCCCTGAATAT
The DNA here is from genome assembly GCF_014858855.1 of Bufo gargarizans. NCBI lineage: Eukaryota > Metazoa > Chordata > Amphibia > Anura > Bufonidae > Bufo > Bufo gargarizans. The sequence goes on along the minus strand of NC_058087.1, from coordinate 138,661,769 downwards.
AATGTTACAGGGGAAGTGACCAGGGGCCTACACAGACATATAAACATATCAGGTATCAGTGCTGGCTCCAGGTTCATGTGGGCCCTTGGGCGATAAATCTTAGTGGGCCCCTTTATGGAATTTTTTTTTTATAGGGGAGCGGGGGGGTCTGTTAGGGTCGCCAAATTTCCCAACAAAAATTACTGGTTACACAAATTAAAAGGTTGGCATGAGTATTTAAGATTTATTTAGCCTCTATTTTTTAATCGATTCTGCTGGGATTTGAACACACAAGCATCTACATTAAAGTCAAGAATCTTAACCACTGAGCTATAGAGCTTCTTGATAACCTGTGGTTACTAAAAACCTGCTGTAAATATATTATGGCTAAAAACCTCAGTAGTAGTTTCCAACATATTATGCATTCATATATATCAGAATTATAATTTTATATATAAAATATATATATATATATATATTAGTAATTACACATTTATTTTGTGCCATATATTTTTTTACAATTATAAAACGATATATAAAATGTACTATTTTAATTCAGCATCTGTTTCTGAAACATTTCTGCCAGGGTTTGAACTCACAACCTTTTACATTAGAGACAAGATCCTTAACCACAGCACTATAGAGCTTCATGTTACCCTACACTTACTAAAATAAATATAAAATGAAGCTTCTGCTGTACAGGACTACTTAATATATGAGAAACTACTATGAGGTTTTCTAGCACAGCTTGTCATTGAGCTCTATAACCTAGTGGTTAAGGTTCTTGCCTCTAATGTAGAAGGTTGTGAGTTCAAATCCCAGCAGAAACATTTCAGAAATAGAGGCTTAATTTAAATATATGTTTTTAGCCATAATATATTTACATATATTATAATATATATGTATTTCTTCTATAAATATATTATGGCTAGAAACCTCAGTAGTAGTTTCCACATATTACGCATTCATATATATCAGAAGTATGATTATATATATATATATATATATATATATATATATATATATATTTATTTAGTAATTACACATTTATTTTGTGCCATACATTTTTTTACAATTACTAAAGAAAAATATAAAATGCTACTTCTGCTGTATATGAATACTGCATACATTAGAAACTACTATGAGGTTTTTCAGGCACAGTTTGTCAGGCTTTATAGCTCTGGAGCTTGCCCTTTGGTTTGAAGGGTTGATTAACCATTATTGGCTTCTTTTTATTTTGTAAGTCTAGCTCAGCTCCCTTTGCTATGGCCACTGGGTCAGGGAACCGGCAGGTCCGCCAATCAGGGCGAACCTTTTTTTACAGCATCCTGTATGGGTGCTTTTAATTCAGACATGAATGTATGTTTTAGTAGTCTCATGTCCTTACTGTCTCCTGTCTCATACCCATAGTCAAGCCAAAGCTGTTCTAAAGCTGTGGCGTAGTCAGCTACAGTCTGCTTAGCGTCTTGTGTTTGCGTCATAAAGGTATCAGTCTCATTGTCCTGTTGCTCTTTCACCCAGGGTTTAAGGGCCATGATATATTCCTGGCCCAACTGGTCTGTGGCCTTATCTATAGGGACAGCACCAGGGGCCTTTGCCAACATTTAATTCTTAAGTACCTCCCCACCTTTTGTCTCTAGAAGACTCTCCATATCCGCCCAAGTGGCTTTATATGCGGTCTGGATACTTTCCAATTTACGAAGGAAAGTACTGGGGACAGTACGGTGGTCTGGCAAAGTGTTACACATGGCCAGCAACTCATTAGGGGTCCATGGCCGATAAATATTATAATCATGCGTTTCCACTTGCCCAGCTCTGACTGTGGGGAGGGTCTTATTGACCAGTGGGTGTAAGCCCACACAGGAGTGTGGCTAAGGCCCCCACAGGCTGAGCATCTCTTCTCGAGTCTGGGTTTTGTTGTCCACACTTAGGACATGTCCACCCCTCCAGGCCATTATATGGAGGTGGTGCTGTTGGAGAGAGAGATTTTTGTGGGTTATGGGGCTAATAGAACAAGCTTCATGAGGGATGATTAATTCTTTTGGTAATTTAATCACATCCCATATTTCATACACAGCCCCTTTGTCAGTGTCTTTTGCCTTATAGGCAGTCATAGTCATTCCCTGGGCTACATCATACCACATTGTGGCCTGGCCATATTTGTTATGGCCCAACAACCACCCCTTAAAGTTAATAAGAAATGTCTGCCATACTGATTTATCCAATGTTAAATTCACACCTGCTCCCAATTTCTTTAACATTTTGTTTACAGTCTTTGGTTGCTTCAGTGCCTTTGTGCATTTCACAATATCTATTGCAGAGACCCAATTCTCTGCTTCCTTTTCAGAGGAACGTTTACTCTGTGTAGCCCCCATCCTGTGGGTGGCTCCTTGTAATTCACTATCCAGGCACTCACACACCTGGTGAATTACAACAGTGCTGTTGGACACACTTCTGAGGCAGCAGTATTAGTGGTGCCGTGGGCACACTTGTGAGGCGGCACATCTTTTCTCTACTACCAGTGGTGCTGTGGACACACTTCCGAGGCAGCACTATTAGTGGTGCCCAGGGCACACTTGCAAGGCGGCACATCTTTTCTCTACTACCAGTGGTGCTGTGGGCACGCTTCCAAGGCAGCACTATCCACTGGTTGGCAACACTACAGTGTAGTCTTGCCCATACACAGAGTAACTCACACGTCCTCTCTGGGGTTATGCGCTGGAAACCTCTTAAACCCCTCCACGTTCTTTCTATTGCACAGGAAGCACACAAACACTGCTATGCAAATTATTATATACCTAAGTATGTATACAACATGCAGCACAGGAGTAAGCAGTAATGCAGTAATTCTTACAATACAATATCAGCAGGCACTCAGTACATGTGAAATTACACAGCATGACATAACATTGAAACAACCCCTGACCTCTGGCGCCTTTTTCATTTACCAACAAGGAACTGCAGGGCGCTTATCCAATCTTACTGGACAGCTTTATACACTGCCACTTCTCATAGCCTCCTCCAGGATAGGTCCATCAACATTTTTCTCCAACAGAACCAGAGGCCTCCAGAGACAGGGACCGGACAAACCAGTCAGCGAACTCTAGACTTTCAGCTTTGCCCAGGGGGAGCAGGGTCAGACCCTTCCTAGATTCAGCTTATGTCAGCCACGCACACATTCGTGCATTCATACGCCTAGAGACAGTTTGCACATATAGGGTAAATTAAGCAAAACATTCACCAGAACACGGTGCAGGCACCAAGTTCACACACCACACTGCAGAACAGCGAGCAGAGCTCAGGAGACACAATGGGTTACTTACTGCGGTCTTCCTGGGTCCTGGTCTCCGTATCGGGGTCTGCAGTTAGGAGCGTTGTTGTGGTGCCCGCATTCTCCACCAGAAAATGGAGGAAAATGACAGAGGTCAGCGCAGAGTTCAAAACTCTGCCAGGATCCCAAAAAGGGAGTGTCCTAGGCCCTTCATTTATACCCCTTCCAAGGGTGTAACCTCTTAAAGTATTGACATGATTGGTTTACAAATATTTCAACAATAACTTCTAATTGGTGCACAAATAATACTTCTAATTGGTCAGAACTGAATCCATCTATTGATTGGTTAGTATTCCATGAGCTTTCTATATTCTACTAATGGGTTAATTGCTAAGACTATGTTTTTTTTTTTTTACAAAATGCATACTTGGTTATTAGCATGTACACGTGGCTTATCTTATCTTAACACACAGTTGCTAACATTGTTTTTCAGCTACTAGCCATCACCATTTTCTTGTTGCACACAAAGAAATTAAAACACAAAAAGTCTCTTTATAATATGGAAGTCACAGGAAACTGAATACTTCTATAACACAGACCACCCTGCAATCCAGCATCGGTGGCCGTGCTTGCACAATATAGGAAAAATAACTAGCCTATGTGCGCTCCCATGGTCCCGGCCTCCAGAGAGGCTGACGCTTTTTCCTATAGTGTGCAAGCACGACCACCACTGATGGATTTGAGGGTGGTCTGTAACCATGGAAATGAGCAGTGTATAATCTGATGGAAAAATGAATCCAGCCAGCAAAGAAAGCAATATGGATAATAACAATACATTAGTTAGTGCCTTGTATTAACTTTCTCTACATGATAAATGCCACTTGCTGAAGTGAGACAACCCCTTTAAGTTGTTCTCACAGGAGAAGAACATCTGGTTCCAGAGTTTGCCTCACAGGGGAATTGGGATATGGTTTCTAGGAGTGGGAGCTCTGACATGTGCTTCCTCACTTCCCCATTATCAGAACAGGAACGTCCTCTCCTTCCTCTGTCTCACTAGACTGCAACTCTCCCTCTAGATGGAGAGCAGAACCAACCCACTTCTACAAAGAGCAGAGGAACAGGGTGGTTAGCCCTGTTCCTGCCAACCATTGCTTCCCCTGCTGGAATAAATGGCATAGCATCATATTACATTACATACATGGATAAATTAATGTCTATACATTACAATATGTAAGAATTTATTCTCACTATGAAGACTACTGTAAATAATATAGTAGTTGTGGTTAATGGGGGCCTCTCGTGCCCACAAGCTCTAACCAAGTGCCAACTAGATCCTTGTACATAAAGGAGTGGTAATGGCACTCCGGGACATTACACATCAAAGAGTAAAGCAGGTAAATAGTAGAGGCTTGGTATACTATTAATCTAATATCCAATCTACCCCTTGGTCCAGACTGGTGTCGACATTGTCTTATGAAGGTGAAGGTGAATGTTTCGGAAATTATTACGAATCCAGATGAATAAATATTGAGTGATAATGTGTTTCTGCATCAAACTGGCATCTTTGTCAAGGCCATATACACAGTACACAACATATTAAAGACAGTGAAAATATGTTTTTGACATGCCATAAAAGACAGATACAGGGATCTAACACCTGGAGCCCCTACCAATATCAATATTAAATTGATCCTGGTCGAAGGCCTCACAGTAGAGTTAATTGATAAGTGTCCCAATTTCTGGACTTTCATCTATTAGCCAAATCAGAGATTGGCTACAAACAGCATCACTTGCTTTGGAGGAACTAGCAGGTCACTGCATTGCACTTACAATCCATTTATTTTAGTGAGAACTGTGTAATGATTAATTCTCCCTGTGGTGGCGCTACAGGGAAATTGAACACTTACTGCAAGACTCCCCAACAGATTATGGATGATCACTGAGAATCCCATCAGCAGGATACTCAGTTGGCCATTTTACCATCAGAGGAGGCTTCCAACAGAATAAAAATTGTTCCAACAGGATGTTTTTTTGGAAACATCTCTTAAAATATAAGACAGTTCCTTGTGATAAACACGTGTGTATTCAGTTTCTTTGCAAGCACCTGCAAACACTATTGACATGTAGAGGAGACCTCTTTAGACTTGTTGAGTTCGGTTTTGTTTCATTTTCTCATGTTCCTGCACATTTCAGTTTTTTCTCTGTAATTCAGTAGTTCAGAACATATTAGTAATTTGGTCTGTCCTTTGGAAATCCTCATGTTTCAGAAAAAAGTTATTTGATTAAAATAATTACATTTGTGTGAGCCTGTTATTGCAGCTGCTCTGATCTTCTGGATTTGTTACCCTCATGATTTCCAAGATCATAACAAGATTGCGGTTTCACTTTTTATCGTGAGAAGCTTCAAAGTCAGCATGCCAACCTTAAACCACACTGAATGACCTTAGCTCTATTAGATAGATAGATAGATAGATAGATAGATAGATAGATAATCATGAGCTGCATTGTTGGCTCTGTACCTGACCTCACCTCCGCTGGCAGGATACCATTTGACCCAGGTGGTGTATTCATGTCTGCTCCTGCTCTGCTATTCTGGCGATATATCCACACTGCTACTGTATGTTCAGTCTTCATTATTCTCCCAAAACCTTCTATACCAACAAAGCAGTGGTTAATCTTAATTCTTCTGTGCTGTTTCTAATGTGTTAATCAATATTTGCTATATACACCCGGCCAGTTGCCTGAGGATCTTGGATGGACTCTGTAGATTCTGCCTTAAGCTGCCTAGTTCCAATATTTGTCTCTAGCTCCTTGTGATTCCTGTTTTTTTGTGGTACTTTTGGCTGTCCTTGACTGTCTTGCCTTGTCCTTTAATTACTAAGTTTCTTTCCTGAACTGCTCTTCTGCTGATGACCATGAATGACTACTCTTGCAACTAGATCTTGCTGACTACACTCCTTCCTTGTTTTTTGGATACTAAAGTATATTTGGCCCCAGTTTCCAGGTCTTGTCCTGTGTCTACTGCTTTCAACTCCCATGTCTCCATTGGGTGCTGCTCCTAGTATTTCCTGGTTCTGTCCATAGCTTATTCCTGGTCAGTTCTCCTGGTATCTGCTGGTACCACCCAAGGTCTGCGACCGGACGCCACTCCTGGTATTTCCTGGGCTCTGTCCCCATGTGTTTTAAGTCTGTGCCTCTTTGTAGTGTACTCTGCTATTGCTGTACTCTGCTATTCCTCTGTACCAATCTGGAATCTGCTGTTGAATAGCAATCTGGACTTCCTTTTACTTCACAGACTGATAGACTGTTTATGTTCTCTTCACATTTCTGTTCATAACTGCTGCATCCGCCAAAGGATCCACATTTTATATGTCACTTATGCTTTTCTGAACTCTTGCATGGTGACTGTAAGAAAGTAACATTTAACCAGGACAGATAGATAGATAGATAGATAGATAGATAGATAGATAGATAGATAGATATGAACAAGGCAGCACTCCCGTCTTGGTGAAAAAACTGTGGATCTTTTTATTACACCCAATGCAACGTTTCAGCTTATCTCAATGGAGCCTTTATCAAGCAGTGATAAGTTATAACTGCTTGACAAAGGCTCCATTAAGATGAGCTGAAACGTTGCATTGGGTGTAATAAAAAAAATCCACAGTTTTTTCACCAAGACCGGAGTGCTGCCTTGTTCATCTTTATCTACGTTTGCTGGATTCCCATCCAGGATCCCTCCAAGGATTTTTGCACCTGGCTAACCTTAGGAGTACTGCTATTTTTTGTTGTTATTGGCACTAAATTAATTTCAAGAAGTTTGTTTATTTTTAACACATGCATAGAATAGACAGATGGATAGCTAGACAGACAAACGAATAGACAGATAGTGATAGATAGATAGATAGATAGATAGATAGATAGATAGATAGATAGATAGATACAGTTGCAAGAAAAAGTATGTGAACCTTTTGGAATGATATGGATTTCTGCACAAATTGGTCATAAAATGTTATCTAATCTTCATCCAAGTCATAACAATAGACAATCACAGTCTGCTTAAACTAATAACACACAAAGAATTAAATGTTACCATGTTTTTATTGAACACACCAAGAGATAATTGGAGTGAGGTGTCAGCCAACTGGAGTCCAATCAATGAGATGATATTGGAGGTGTTGGTTACAGCTGCCCTGCCCTATAAAAAACACACATCAGTTCTGAGTCTGCTTTTCACAAGAAGCATTGCCTGATGTGAATGATGCCTCGCACAAAAGAGCTCTCAGAAGACCTACGATTAAGAATTGTTGACTTGCATAAAGCTGGAAAGGGTTATAAAAGATTTTCCAAAAGCCTTGCTGTTCATCAGTCCATGGTAAGACAAATTGTCTATAAATGGAGAAAGTTCAGCACCGCTGCTACTCTCCCTAGGAGTGGCCGTCCTGTAAAGATGACTGCAAGAGCACAGCGCATGCCTGACCTGCAGCTCCATCAGATCAAGAGAGCAGAACCTTCATTCTCGTTATCAGCGAGGGTCCCAGCAGTTGAACCCCCACCGATCATTCAGGGAGGATTACTTCAAAACCTGGAACTACCCTCTTAAAAGTACAAAGGAACCAACCTCACCGATCCCTTGCTCTGGCCATTCAAATCCTGTTTGGTCCCCGTTCTCTCTTTTTTCTGCTCCCATCTAAACACACAGGAAATGCCGGCTTAGACAGTCACTGACTGAAGCAGGTTACTGCTGCAGCCAATGATTAACTGAGATGGGAGAAGAAAGAGGAAAGCAGCAGAGACCAGGACAGCTTGGGAATGACGGGCGAACTGTGGGGGGTGAGTTTCAGTTTTAATAAATGTTTTAAGCCACCATTTTTTTTCATTCAGAAAAAAAACAAAAAACTTTCGTCTGCTATGGAAAAAAAATAATACAATTTCAGCTATTGTTGAGTGTCGATGGACTCTACAAGCAACCAGAAGGAATCTCAATCTAGCCCTGAAATGTAATGATGTAACATAAAATTGCAACAGAATATTTTTTACTACACTTACATAACATTTACGTAAATCATATGATAAAAAAGTAAATATGAAATTTCTGCCTAAAATGTTACAGCCAAACGTCCCTCAGAGAACAGCTCTGAATAAACTGTTCTGTACTCACAGCTCTATTTAGCATTGCCTCAATATAACGGGTCATGGAACACACTGTACTTACTGAAAGATATGGATGAAATAAATAACGCTGTTTTGTAGGGTTATTTATTTCTTATGTGATTTTTTCTTCTTCTGTGACTATTCAAAAATTGGAAAATTTCCAGCGGACAGTTTGCTAAGCAGTGATAACTTTGATGAAGATTACCCTTTGTGTCCAGCTGAAATATCAGTGCAAACAATAACTCACCTTCAATGCACATTCTTTCCTAGAAGTCTAAGATATATATTGAATATGATCCCAATAAAAGCCTCGCAAAATAATTTAGTGCTAGCAACACGGCTCGTTCTGCCAGCTCCACGTTTATTTTTGCCGACAACTAGATTTATTTGGTGATTCATGGACGTTCCACAAACCAATAGGTTATCCAAGTACAAAAGAAGGGAAATGAGGAAGAGGCTTTAGGTAGTGAAACCTCTGGTGATGAAAGATAATTTCTCACTCTCTTGCAAATTACTCGCAGGAAAAGAAAAACTGATGAAATAAATGTGGATGTTGGGATACACAAAGAAATGAGATTCTTCACACATAATGCAAACACAAACCATTTCTTAGAATATAAATTGGAAGCATGACAAGTAGATGCCCAATAAAAAGAACTGACAGAGGTAGAGCTTAATGGGATTGGGAAAGAAAGAAGAATTTCCAGGCGATAAGTGTGCATAAGGCTACAATTAATGTGGAACTAAACTCTGCAGGAAACCGTCGATGATTTGATCCACATTGATCCGTATTTTATGAAATTTAGAATTAGCTCTGCTCAGTGTTCCTCTTTAAGGATCCATGCACACCACTGTTTTAGTCCGATCCACATTTTTTGTGGATATGATGCGGACCCATTCATGTGCTGTCCACATCTGTATGTCCGTTCTGTGGCACCGCAAAAAAAATAGAATGTCCTATTCTTGTCCGTTTTACAGACAAAGATAGGACATTTGTGAAGGAGTAAAAAAAATATCTGCAGGCTCTCGGCCGGTATCCGTGTTTTGCAAATGCGCAATTTGCGTACCGCAAAACAGGCTACGGTTGTGTGTCTGAGGTCCTAAGAATGATTGCAGAATGTAATGGTTGAACAGCTGACTGTGCTTCTTTCGCAACAGTGGCACAAAAACCTGATGGTTACAAATCACTTTTGGTGCTATAAAAGGTTGCAAAATGTAACTATAAAGGGGTATTCCGGTTTTTCGATACTGAAGACATACTCAGGATAGGTCATTAATATCAGATAGTTGGGCGGCCTGACTCCTGCCACTGCGCTTCCCTCCATTCAGCTGAAAGAAGGAGTGTTCATGGGGTGCTGCATCCTCTTCAATGTTTATTGCTGTTGACAGTGTATCGGCAGTGTAGGTCAATTATAGCTTCCTCTCCTGTTCAAGTGCTAGGGTTTAGGAATGTCATACATGGTTTGTCCTGCTTAAAGGGAATGTGTCATCAAAAAATTTAAGGGGTTATCCAACCCCTATAATGTCCCCCCTTAATGCCCGGACCCCTCATAAAGGTCATACTTACCCTGCTCCCCGGCACCCACGCCGATTCTAATGCCGGCACAGCCACCGCTGCATCACCCTGTGGCGTGGATCAAAACATCCAGAGACGGGGGAATCAGTCAATAGCCAGCCACGACGGGGACGAGCCTCCCTAGAGTCACTCGCGATGCTAGAGAGGCTGGTTCCCGTCGCGGCCTGCTATTGGCGATTATCTGTTATTCTAATTCGGCCTGTAATGATATCACCTCTGTGTATAGATAAGACAGGATCCACCAGTCACAATAGGTGATTGTCAAAGCTTATGTATTCTCTCTTTATACAATGAACTCTGCACAGGTCACAGAGCATCCCTAGAAAACTCTCCCATAGAAGTCAGTGACGTCCCCTCCTGTGTCGATGACCCATGGGGCTGTTGTAAAACAATTCTTTAAATGCTTTCTAAATGCTGTTAAGAACAGCTCAGGCAAGATGGCCGTCGCCATAATCACGTTCAGGAAATAGAATGAATAAATCTGCAATCAGAAAATTAGAACAGATTACAAACAAGGATACCTGCTACTATCTGATTTTAACTGGTAGATAAAAATTTTGGTCACACATTTCCTTTAAGACTCTTCTCTATGAGCCACAACAGAGATTCACTTGAAGGCTCACCTGAATAATTTGGCAAAAAGTAGCTAAGGGTGTTATGGCTTCCCCTGGGAGAATCAACTTGCCACTGCTTTGGGGAACAGATCTGCTCTGTGACATTCTGTATTAATGACCTGCCCGTGGAACATATGTTCTGAGTATGGCATTCGTGCAGTCCCCCCAGAAGGACTAATGCAAAGTGTTAGTTACCACTGACAGAGTTAGGGAGGGTTCACATCACCGTTATGGATTCTGTTTTTGCTTTCCTTTATATAACAAGGTTATAACGGAAAATAAAGGAATCCATAAGACGGAAGTCAAAACGGAAACCTTTAAGAGGCATCCCGTTTTGATCCTTCAGAATACAAGTCTATGGGCAGCATAATGGATCCGTCCTGGTTTCTATTATGCAGGAGTCCAGTCCTGCATAACGGAAACCAGGATGGATCTGTTATGCTGCCCATAAACTTGTATTAATGACGGAATGCAAAACGGAAGCCTTTAAGAGGCATTCCGTTTTTCTTTCCATCATAATAGAAGTCTATGGGCAATCATAACGGATCAGTCTGGTTTCCGTTATGCAGAACGGAGAAAAAAAAAGTCTTTGTTTTCCGTCTTGCATAAGGGGAAACAGACGGATCCGTTATGCTGCCCGTAGACTTCTATTATGACGGATCAAAACGGAATGCCTCTTAAAAGGCTTCCGTTTTGACTTCCATCTTATGGATTCTGATCCTCTGCGCATTTCCCAGCGGTCTTCTGTACTTGTAAGGGGGGGTCACTTATTATTATGACTTTCTCATTTTGTTTTCCCTTGTTACTCTTGACATCAATTCTGATGTGAGTCTGTTTGTACTGCTAGGAGAACCTGCTCAAGTTATGTGAATGGAGTAGGCCCACATCTAGCCCCTGTGGAGCATGTCAGTGTACTGAGGGTGAAACAAGTGAGAGCTTATGATTGACTGAGACGGGAGAAGGAAGAAAACAGCCGAGACCAGTGCAGCAGTATATAGGCTAAGGGGTGAGTGAGATTGTGACGTTGTGGTCCATTAACTTTTGTGGCAAGTATCGGTTACAGATTTTCCCACAAGACACTGTTTTTCACTGTTCGCGGCACTAAAAAAAGGGGACGTTGAGCGGGTGGGGAAGAGGGATGGCGGCAGGCACGTCTCATTCATCATTTTGTACTCCAGTTTTTGGCAAGGAACTGGTGTAGATTTAAGATTGTCGCAAGTCCCGCTACAGGAAGCGACAAAGTTATGTAGAGGCCTGCACCTCCACATAACTTTCCCTCTTCCTCCAGCAGCACAGACACTATTACATATGCTATGGCTATGGCTATAACCCTATGGTCTGCATAGGAACTGTAAACCAAAACGGTATGAGATGTTTAAGGACGACTATCTGAAAAGTAGTTTTCTTTTTTCTTCCAGATGCATTAGATCAGGCATCCTCAAACTGCGGCCCTGCAGATGTTGCAAAACTAAAACTCCAAGCATGCCCAAACAGCCTACAGGTATCAGTCCTCAGCAGGGCATTGTGGGAGTTGTAGTTTTACAACAGCTGGAGGGCCCCAGTGTCAGGATGCCTGCATTAGATCAACAATAAAATCCATTAGCACTGGCAAAAGATGATTGCAACTACTACTCTGCTTTGTATAATCCATAAAGCCTTGCATAGAACCTCTTGGTAGTACCTGATTTTGGATTTGATCCAACAATATAATTGTTTGTTACTATTTGTTGTTATTACATGTAATGATTGTGATTACAATTATTATTGTGTCTGTTTTTTTTTTTTTTTTGCTTTTTTTATCCCTACACTAAGTCAAACCCATGGGAATACAATGAGACAGCCTTAGAACACGTAGATTGCTTTTCATTTGCCACATTAGCTAATTATCTTTCACGCTCCACAGAAGATATTCAATTTAATTGGGTTTTGCTGGTGAAAAAAGCCAAGTGAGTGTGATGCTTTTTTTCCTTACATATCTGATTTTAGCTAATATTATCTTTCGGAAGGGGGCTCCTTACCAGCTTTGCGTGCATTGGTCTGCTGCTTACATATTGATCATTTAATGTATAGAGGCCCCATATGATCTGACATTAATAGTTACCGTCGGCATAAACAGTCTGTAAACATTGTCATCACTCATGCAGGAAATACTGACTCGATTGAGCTAAAATTGACCCATATTGATTTTTTTTTTGTTCAAAGATATATTATTAATTAGCATTATTACCATCTAAATGCTATGATACATCTCCTTAAACAGTCTACACACCCCTGTTAAAAAGGTCAGGTTTCTGTGATGTAAAAAAATGAGACAAAGATAAATCATTTCAGAACTTTTTTTCCACCTATAAACTGTACCTCTCAATTGAAAAACAAACTGAAATCTTTTAGGTAGAGGGAAGAAAAAATATAAAAATAAATTAATATGGTTGCATAAGTGTGCACACCCTTAAACTAATACTTTGTTGAAGCACCTTTTGATTTTATTAGAGCACTCAATCTTTTTGGGTAGGAGTCTATCAGCATGGCACATTTTGACTTGGCAAGATTTGCCCACTCTTTGCAAAAACACTGCAAACCTGTCAGATTGCGAGGGCATCTCCTGTGCACAGCCCTCTTCAGATCACCCCACAGATTTTCAATCGGATTCAGGTCTGGGCTCTGGCTCAGCCATTCTAAAACTTTAATGTTCTTCTGGTGAAGCCATTCCTTTGTTGATTTGGATGTATGCTTTTGGTCATTGTCATGCTGAAAGATGAAGTTCCTCTTCATGTTCAGTTTTCTAGCAGAAGCCTGAAGGTTTTGTGCCAATATTGACTGGTATTTGGAACTGTTCATAATTCCCTCTTGCTTAACTAAGGCCCCAGTTCCAGCTGAAGAAAAACAGCCCCTTGGCATGATGCTGCCACCACCATGCTTCACTGTGGGTATGGTGTTCTTTTGGTGATGTGCAGTGTTGTTTTTGCGACAAACATATCTTTTGGAATTATGGCCAAAAAGTTCAACCTTGGTTTCATCAGACCATAACACCTTTTCTCACATGCTTTTGGGAGACTTCAGATGTGTTTTTGCAAAATGTAGCCTGGCTTGGATGTTTTTCTTCGTAAGAAAAGGCTTTCGTCTTGCCACTCTACCCCATAGCCCAGACATATGAAGAATACTGGAGATTGTTGTCACATGTACCACACAGCCAGTACTTGCCAGATATTCCTGCAGCTCCTTTAATGTTGCTGTAGGCCTCTTGGTAGCCTCCCAGACCAGTTTTCTTCTCGTCTTTTCATCAATTTTAGAGGGACATCCAGTTCTTGGTAATGTCACTGTTGTGACATATTTTCTCCACTATTTTCTTCACTGTGTTCCATGGTATATCTAATGCCTTGGAAATTCTTTTGTACCCTTCTCCTGACTGATACCTTTTAACAATGAGACCCCTCTGATGCTTTGGAAGCTCTCTGTGGACCATGGCTTTTGCTGTGGGAAGCGACTAAGAAAGTTTCAGGAAAGACCAACTAGAGCAGCTGAACTTTATTTGGGGTTAATCAGAGGCACTTAAAATGATGGCAGCTGTATGCTGACTCCTATTTAACATGATTTGGAATGTGATTGCTTAATTCTGAACACAGCTACATCCCCACTTATGCAACCACATTATTTTAGGGTTTTTTGTTTTCTTCCCTCCACCTAAAATATTTCAGTTAGTTTTTCAATTGAGTGGTACAGTTTATAGGTCACATTAAAGGTGGAAAAAGTTCTGAAGTTTTTTACAATACAGAAGCCTGACATTTTAACAGGGGTGTGTAGACTTTTTATATCCACTGTACATACATAGGCAATGATAAGAATTAGGCATGGCATCAGAAATCAGAAGAAAATTGTTCTGCTGAGTGTTACAGCAATGTAACTAGAGATGAGCAAATTTTTCAATTCGATCCCAATATATTCGCCGTGAATTATGTTAAACAACGGCTATTTCCTGGCTGCTGAGAGCCTTTATAGTGGTGTAGAACACTGTGCCTTGTAGTAACACGCATAGGGAGCCTGCTTTGGTAGTGAAATAATACTGTGAGTCAGTATGACATGCAGATGACAGACGTCGCTGCACACTTCACTTATTAGGGCAGTCACGGGGCCAAAACTGACCATATAACTCAAGTATGAACTCAGTCGATGTTAAAGCCAAGAAGCGCACTCCTTTTACATCGTCGGCTGATTCCACATAGAACCTGTTCTATTAAAAGCGTATGCGAGTAGAGCTTCCCCGGACAGAGTGAAGTGGGGGTCAGCAGTAAGTTTGTGTTGACGTCACTGATTATTTTTCCCTTCCTCTGATCCGTCAGAAAAATAACCCACAAAAAACGGATCCTGTCTGTGGAGCATACGCCTTCACTCGGTCAGCATTTGCTCAATAATCCATCAGTATTGCTAATGCCAAAAAAACAGGAGTGGATGTAAAACAGAGATGACACGTGAATGGAATATTTGCATAGTCTTCTGTGTTTTGTACCCACTCCTGCTTTTGGCTACCAAATCATAAGCCAATTCTGATGCAAAATAAGAACCATGCCATACAGGCCTTACAGCTGTTACATAGACAGGATCCGTTGTGAGTCAAATTTTTCCTTCCTTCTGACAGATCAGAAGAAAGGTCAAATAAATCATGTAAATCATGATCTCAGCCAGGCCGAAATGCAAAATAGTGGCCCAGTCATGAAGTGGGAAGGGTGGGAACAGCATGAGAAGTCCACAGAGTGGACCTATCACATAGTGCTAAGGTGGAAGCAGCATGAAGAGACCACAGAGTGGCCTAATGACAGGGTCTGGAGATTGGCAACAGAATGAGGAGGCCACTGAGTGGCACAATGACAGAGTCTGGAGGTGGCGGCAGTATAAAGGGCCACAGAGTGGCACAATGACCGAGTCTGGAGGTGACGGCATCAGGAGAAAGCCACCGAGTGGCACAACGACAGAGTCTGGAGTTGGCAGCAGTATGGGGAGGCCCCTGAGTTGCACAATGAGCGAGTCTGGAGGTGGCAGCAGCATGAGTAGGCCAGAGAGTGGCACAACAACAGAGTCTGGAGGTGGCAGCAGTATGATTAGGCCACAGGGTGGCACAACAGAGTCTGCAGGTGGCAGTAGCAAGAGTAGGCCACAGAGTGGCACAATGACCGAGTCTGGAGGTGGCAGCCACATGAGTAGACCACCGAGTGGCACAATAACAGAGTTCTGGAGGTGGCGGCAGCATCAGGAGGTTGTCATTGTTTTCATGTACTTTTTGTATATTTGTTGTTTCTAAAAATATATATATATATATTCCTCACTTTCAGACGTCACAAAACCTCACACGACGTCATTTGGTCCATACAGCAAAATAAGTTTTGCAGTCACCCATCAATATTACCGAAAAAAAACACTTTAAAAGAGTGGCACAATGACAGAGTCTGTAGATGGCAGCAGTATGATGAGGCCACCAAGTGGCAAGGTGACATAGTTTGGAGGTGGTGGCAGCATCCGGAGACCACACAGTGGCAAGGTGAAATAGTGAGGAGATAACAGCAGCATGAGGAGACCACAGAGTGGCAAGGTGACGTAGTGTGGAAATGGCAGCAGCATGAGGAGACCACAGAGTGGCAAGGTGACATAGTGTGGAGATGGCAGAAGCATGAGGAGACCACAGAGTGGCAAGGTGACATAGTTTGGAGGTGGCAGCAGCATCAGGAGGCGACAGAGTGGCAAGGGACATAGTGTGGATATGGCGGCAGCATCCGGAGACCACAGAGTGGCGAGGTGACATAGTGTGGAGATGGCAGAAGCATAAAGAGACCGCAGAGTGGCAAGGTGACAGTGTGGAGATGGCAGCAGCATGAGAAGACCACAGAGTGGCAAGGTGACATAGTGTGGAGATGGCAGCAGCATGAGGAGACCACAGAGTGGCAAGGTGACATAGTTTGGAGATGGCAGCAGCATCAGAGGGCGACAGAGTGGCAAGGTGACATAATGTGGATATGGCGGCAGCATGAGGAGACCACAGAGTGACAAGGTGACATAGTGTGGAGGTGGCAGCAGCATCATAAGGAGACAGAGTGGCAAGGTAACATAGTGTGGATATGACGGCAGCATCCAGGGACCACAGAGTGGCAAGGTGACATAGTTTGGAGGTGGCGGCAGTATCCGGAGACCACAGAGTGGCAAAGTGACATAGTTTGGAGGTGGCGGCAGCATCAAAAGGCCACAGAGCGGCAAGGTGACATAGTGTGGATATGACGGCAGCATCCAGAGACCACAGAGTGCCAAGGAGACATAGTGTGGAGATGGCAGCAGAATCAGGAGACCACATAGTGGCAAGGTGACATAGTGTGGATATGGCAGCAACAGCTACATCAGGAGACCACATAGTGACCCGGTAACAGAGTGGGGTAATGGGTGGCAATACCAGTACCCGCTGATGAAGGTGGGTAGAATAAGGAGCACTTGGCATCAGATGTGTGGCATCAGGCGGGTTGCAGCATCAAAGTAGTAGCTGAGGCAGGTAGTCAGAAGAAACTGGTCTCTTGTATCAAAGTGTTGGTGTGGCACCATGGATTATCTAGTCTGATGCATCAGGAATTGGTGGTTGGAAATCCTGGCTAATCCACTGCTTGATTCATCTTGACAAAGGTCAGTCTCTCCACATTTTGGGTGGACAGGTGAGTTCTCCTTGGGGTAACTGATGCCACACTACTGGCCAGGCAGGCCAGATTTTCCAGGGCAAGCTCTGCTAGTTGCGGCCACAAATCCAGTTTGTCTACCCAGTAGTCCAGCGGATATTCAATGTGGGGTGGCAGGGTGCTGTCCAAGTATGCCACCACCTGCTGGTTCAGGTTCTGCTCTATGTCTAGCTGCCGCTGCTGGTGAGTAGAGATGTCCTTGCGGTTCGCTCGGCGGTAGTTTTGCGGCGAACTTTGCACGTTTCGCGATTTTCTGAACATGCAAACATATGGCTATGTCCAAACTTTGACCCATGACACATCCATCAGGTGGGACAGGACAGCCAAATGAGATGTTTCAGCACATGGACATACCCCCACCCTGTAAAAGAACCCGATCTGGCAGCCATTTTACATTCTGTGTTTTGCTAGTGTAGGGAGAGGTTGCTTTGTGGAGCAGGGACAGGCTGTTAGGGACACCAAAAGCTAGCTAATAGGGCCACAAAAGTCCTTTTAAGGACTGTTATAGGTGTGCTATCGATAGGTGTGATATACTGAGGGGTGTGATATACTTATAATATACTTTCTAAAATAGAAAGTATTTACAGTGCATTTGTATTGTGCAGCAGTTCTGTGTGGTTCTGCTGCGATACCGCAGCTATATATATGGACAAATGTTATTGTAACAACTAATTGCAATGGGCGTGATATACCTGTTGCCCCCCAAAAAACTGATTGAGTGGTGTGATATAGTTTCTTTCACAGAATACTGATTGAGGGCTGTGATATACCTGTTTCCCCAAATAAACATGGTGGTGTGATATAACTGTTTTGGTAAAAAAAATAATTGAGAGGTGTGATATACCTGCTTCCACAAAATACTAATTAAGGGGTTCAATATACCTTCTTTCACCAAATATTGATTGAGGGTTGCGATATACCTACTTCCACAAAATACTGATTAAGGGGTTTAATATACCTGCACCCACCAAATATTGCTTGAGGGCTGCGTTATACCTGCTTCCGCAAAATACTGATTAAGGGGATCAATATACCTGTTTCTACATAATATTGATTGAGGCCTGCGATATACCTGCTTCCACAATATACTGATTAAGGGGTATGATATACCTGTTTCCCCAAATAAACATGGTGGTGTGATATAACTGTTTTGGTAAAAAAAATAATTGAGAGGTGTGATATACCTGCTTCCACAAAATACTAATTAAGGGGTTCAATATACCTTCTTTCACCAAATATTGATTGAGGGTTGCGATATACCTACTTCCACAAAATACTGATTAAGGGGTTTAATATACCTGCACCCACCAAATATTGATTGAGGACTGCGATATACCTGCTTCCACAAAATACTGATTAAGAGGTATGATATACCTGCTTCCACCAAATATTGATTGAGGCCTGCGATATACCCGTTTCCATAAAATACTGATTAAGGGGTTTCGAAATACCTGTTTCCACCAAATATTGATTGAGGCCTGCGATATACCTGCTTCCACAATATACTGATTAAGGGGTATGATATACCTGCTTCCACCAAATATTGATTGAGGCCTGCGATATACCTGTTTCCACAAAATACTGATTAAGGGGTTCGATATACCTGTTTGCACCAAATATTGATTGAGGCCTGCGATATACCTGCTTCCACAAAATACTGATTAAGGGGTATGATATACCTGCTTCCACCAAATATTGATTGAGGCCTGCGATATACCTGCTTCCGCAAAATACTTATTAATGGGTTTGATATACCTGCTTCCACAAAATATTAATTCAGGCCTGCGATATACCTGCTTCCACAAAATACTGATTAAGGGGTTTGATATACCTGCTTCCACAAAATATTGATTGAGGCCTGCGATATACCTGCTTCCACAAAATACTGATTAGGGGTTCGATATACCTGTTTCCACCAAATATTGATTGAGGGGTGCGATATACCTGTTTCCACAAAATACTGATTAAGGGGCTTGATATACCTGTTTCCACCAAATATTGATTGAGGCCTACGATATACCTGCTTCCACAAATACTCCTCTTCTCTAGGGACTTAGGCACAGGGTCATTTTGAAAATAACAGGCAGAGGAAGAAGCAGGCCATTCTGCAGGGGTGGTAGGGGTCGGGCAGGTGCACCAGGCCAGAGCCTAAGTGGGAAGTTGGAGAAGGCGCCTGCGATTGCTTCAAAGGGTGCACCAGAGTTGGTTGAGTTGCTCATTCAGCCTTCCACTGCTGCACCATCTTCATCCTCTGTATGTGCACCCTCATCACTGTCTGCTGTGTGTACCCTCAAATACACCACCACCATAGCCCCTCCACTCGAGTCAGAGGAATTATTTTCCCAGACTTTACCAATGCACAGCCATTCTTGACATCGGATGAGGAGGTAGCAATCGCCGCCGCCCATCGGTCTAACGACAGTACCCAGGTCAGCCCAAGGAGGGAGGTCCCTGCTGTTGCTGCCTACTCCGAGATCTCAAATGTCATTGGTGGTAAAGGTGAGGATGATGACGTGTCGATGGACTTCACTTGGGTGCCCACAAGAGAGGAAGAGGAGGGGAGTTCAGAGGGAGAGATGAAGCAGCAGAGAGGGAGGAGAAGTAGGCAGAGCTCGCAGTGCACAGAAGGCAAAAATCAGACTGCAAATGTATCTGGAGTAATCCATCCACCATGCACGGTCACTTCTGGCGCTCCCAAGACGCCAGCATATGGCTCCGCAGTGTGGGCTTTTTTTAATGTGTCAGCTGCTGACAATAGTTTTGCCACCTGCAGCCTGTGCTATTAACGCATAAGATGACCGCCTTAAGAAGGCACCTGGCCTCCCATCACCGAGCCCAGTGGGAGCAATGCCGTCAGAACCCATAAAGCAACACTTCCAGCGCTCCACGTCCTGCCTCTTCTCCTTCTCCTCTCTCCTCCCATTTGTCCTCCACTCCACCTTCCACCATGCCGTCGTTGCGTTCATCTGGCAGAAGGCAGTTTTCCGTGGCCCAAATGTTCGAGCGTAAAAGGTTGATGATGCCTATTGTCACCGCCACTTCTGTGAGAAGGTCTGACAGACGTCCTTTTCTACCTCTTGCATGATGTTTTGTTTTGGTTTCACTTTGTCATCTCATTTCCTTCTCCCAGGTGTCACCTATTTAGACTAATCCTCTTTCCTTTATATTCCCTCCCATACTGCCTCACTTTGCGGTGTATACTACTTCCTGGATTGAAGTGGTCACTGCTGGAGACTTCTGTTGCTGCTTGTTCAGATTTCATGTATTGTGTTTCCTTGCTGGCTTGATTCTAGGTGACCCTGACTCCCACCGTATTAAGTGCAGGGAGCCGGTGGTCGTGTCCCCTCACTATTATAGAGATTTTCAGGTGTCACACAGTCTAGGTACGAGGGCATGCAATCGTCTACCTCTGAGACCCTTGTATGTGCTTAGCAGTCAGGGTGAGCTCTTAGGGTTTTATAGGGGTCACCTTTATGCTCCTTAGTTTGGGATCAAGCCAGTCGGATGTTTATCCATAAGTTCCAGCTATCTGCAACATCATCCGTGACACCTATACACTTTCACTAGAAATAACTGCAGCAGTGAACTGAGAATATATATTTATTGTTGGAAGGAAATAGGCCACTATACGCTATGACCAGAAAAAAAATTAAAGAATCTGATTGAAGTGCCTATATATATTTCTTGAAGTACTGAAATACGCCCCTATACGCTTTCACCAGAAATAACTGCAGCAGTGAACTGAGAATATATTTTTCTTTTCTTTTTTTTACTGCAATACGCCCCTATATGCTTTCAACAGAAATAACTGCAAAGTGCGTATATATTTTTATTTTTTTACGGAAATATGCCCCTATACGCTTTCAACAGAAATACAGTCCTGATCAAAAGTTTAAGACCACTTGAAAAATGGCAAAAAATCATATTTTACATTGTTGGATCTTAACAAGGTTCCAAGTAGAGCTTCAACATGCAACAAGAAGAAATGAGAGTGAGACAAAATATTTTTTGAGCATTCAATTAATTGAAAATAACGATTAAACTGAAACAGACTGTTTTTCAGCTGATCAAAAGTTTAGGACCACATGCCTTTAAAAGGCCAAATCTGTGCAAAGATGTGGATTCATTGTCATTTTCTGTCAGGTAGTCACACGTTGTGATGGCAAAGGCAAAAAAACTCTCCCTTTTTTAACGTGGTCGGGTTGTTGAACTGCATAAGCAGGGTCTCTCACAGCGTGCCATCGCTGCTGAGGTGGGTCGCAGTAAGACAGTCATTTGGAATTTCTTAAATGATCCTGAGAGTTATGGAACAAAAAAGTCAAATGGAAATTTCATCAGCACTGAGCCGGAGGATCCAATTGGCTGTCCGTCAAGACACTGGATGATCCTCGACCCAATTTAAGGTCCTTACATAACCATCAGACGGCATCTGAGACTGAAGGGCTTCAAAAACAAAAAACGCCTTCAAAGACCTCTCCCCTTGAACGCCACAGAACTGCTCGTTTGAACTTTGCAAGAGAGCACCAAACATGGGACATTCAAAGGTGGAAGAAAGTTTTATTCTCTGATGAGAAAAAATTTGACCTTGATGGTCCTGATGGTTTCCAACGTTACTGGCATGACAAGCAGATCCCATCTGAGATGTTTTCTATGTGACACAGTGGAGGGGGCGCCATAATGGTCTGGGGTGCTTTTTCCTTCAGTGGAACAATGAAGCTTCAGGAAGTGCAGGGGCGTCAAACGGCCGCAGGCTATGTCTAGATGTTGCAGAGAGCATTCCTCATGACTGAGGGCCCTCGTCTGTGTGGTAACGACTGGGTTTTTCAACAGTACAACGCTACAGTACACAATGCCCGCAGGACAAGGGACTTCTTCCAGGAGAATAACATCACTCTTTTGGCCCATCCTGCGTGTTCCCCTGATCTAAATCCAATTGAGAACCTTTGGGGATGGATGGCAAGGGAAGTTTACAAACATGGACAACAGTTCCAGACAGTAGATGGCCTTCGTGCGGCCGTCTTCACCACTTGGAGAAATGTTCCCACTCACCTCATGGAAACGCTTGCATCAAGCATGCCGAAACTAATTTTGGAAGTTATAAATAATAACGGCGGAGCTACTCATTACTGAGTTCATGTTTGGAAGTTGGATTTCTGTTTTGGGGAGGTTTAGGGGTTCTTTGGAGGTGTGGTCCTAAACTTTTGATCAGCTGAAAAACAGCCTGTTTCAGTTTATTCGTTGTTTTCATTAAATTGAATGCTCAAAAAATGTTTTGTCTCACTCCCATTTCTTCTTGTTGCATGTTGAAGCTCTACTTGGAACCTTGTTAAGATCCAGCCGTGCTAAATATGATTTTTTGCCATTTTTCAAGTGGTCTTAAACTTTTGATCAGGACTGTAACTGCAACACTGCAGTGCGTATATATTTTTCTTTTTTTACTGTGATACGCCCTTATATGCTTTCACCAGAAATAAACTGCAACAGTGCAGTGCGTATATATTTTTCTTTTTTTACTGAAATACGCCCTTATACACTTTCACCAGAAATAACTGCAGAAGTGAAATGCGTATATATTTTCTTGTCGTACTGAATAAGATACTAAGATATAAGCCTATAAAGGCTTTTCAACATAACACTTGCAGCCCAATAACAAAAAGCAGGAATTACAGAGCTGTCTAATGACCATTTGGATCCCAAAATAATCATTCCCTGAACTTGTAAATCACCTTCCTATCAATGTCCCTAGCGCCTTCTGACGTCTCTCCCTGCACTAACATGCTGTGGAATGATTCCTTCCTATCCTTTCCCTGCACTTATAAATCAATTTTTCTGTCTTTTTTTTCCCCACAATCGTTTTTCCACATGTCTGTCCCTGCACTCTGAACGCTGGAAAATGGCAGAATCTAAAATGGCTGCCATATTTATAGGGCTGTGACATCACAGGGCTGGCTGCTGATTGGCTACATGCAGGCATGTCAATCTGGGTGATCCCACCTTCCTAGAGTTTCTTGCCCCATGTCCTCAGTCCTCACACGTGTAGCCGCCATTTTAGGAAAATTGCGATTTGTTACCACGAAGCGTGAGGAAATTCGCATTCGTTACGAATAGAATTTTTCCTAAAATTCTAAACGAATTCCACTTCATCAGCTTCGATTCGCTCATCTCTAGGGCATTATCCTGGCAGTCCCCTGGAGATAACCGGTCACACCAAGACCCCATGGGAATATAAGACTGCCATAGAGGAATGGGTTAAACAAGTCTTAGATGACACCCAGCCCGGTGACCCTAAGCTCACCAGACGGACAGGGACTGTCCTCTGGTTCTCCGTACAATGAGGAGTGGGCTTCCTTCAGGACAACTACTCTGGAGCAGAGATATTTGTGGGCCTGCCGCTCCGTTAAGCGCCCCTACCTGCCGCAGGCCCGCCACAGCCTGTATCTGGGCAATCAAGTGGAGTACACTCCAATGCAGTCCCTTCAAGGTCCCTTTTGCCGCAGGAGTGACTCTACTCGCTAAACCGTTATCCCCTGCCTCAACCCCAGAGTCCTGACAGGAGGACCCAGGCTCTGCAGGGGGGGTCAGTTGCTTACAGAAACCCCAGACGGCAGGATGCGGTTCAGGGAACAAGCCCAACCTGAACCAGAGCCACTGATTCCTGACCTGGCAGCACCCTAACACTATGGGTGGGCCAAATAAATAACTCTATCCTGACCTTCAACCCCAGGGTACAGCCATATATCCTACCCTGGAAGCTGCCACAGGCACCCTTAGTTTGCCTGCCAGAACCCCTTCAGCCGGAGGTATTATCCGCCTCTGCACCGGCTAGAGATCCCGGCTTGCAGCATGTCACAGCTGCATTCACCAGGCTGTCTGCAAATACCAAGAGCACCACTAGAGGGCAGTGGTGCACTACTACAGCTGCTCAGTTGAGCTACCAAAAGCAAGAGCGCCCCCTGATGAGCTTCAGCAGCTCCAGCAGCGAGGAGGACCTACACGTCCTTCTCTAAATGTCCTTCTCATACTAAAATAAAAAGAACTAATGGGAGCCACAGTGTGGACTGGTCTTGAAGACTGGGAGACTGTTGGCCAGTTTGGGGTACTTTCACACTAGCGTTTTTCTTTTCCGGCATAGAGTTCCGTTACAGGGGCTCTATACCAGAAAAGAACTGATCAGTTTTATCCCCATGCATTCTGAATGGAGAGTAATCCGTTTAGGATGCATCAGGATGTCTTCAGTTCAGTCGTTTTGACTGATCAGGCAAAAGATAAAACCGTAGCATTCTCTGGTTTTATCTCCGGCGAAAAAAACTGAAGACTTGCCTGAATGCCGGATCCGTCATTTTTCCCCATAGGAATGTATTAGTGCCGGATTCGGCATTCAAAATACCGGATCCGTCCTTCCGGCCAGCGCATGCGCAGACCTGTAAAAATGGGGGGAAAAATACAAGACGGATCCGTCTCACAAATGCTTTGTCACATCCAATTCAGCGGATCCGGTGGGCAGTTCCGATGACGGAACTGCCCGCCAGATCACACTGTTGCAAGTGTGAAAGTAGCCTTAGTTGTTTCCGGTTGCCAGAAGGTACAGCCTCAGCTGGATGGCCACTCTTGTGAGGACTCCCCCCATCATCAACTACTGTTTTATATCAAAGTTTACATTGTTTTATCCCCTTTCTCAGGTTACTTGAGAACCTTATGGAACTATGGTTATTATGCTGCTATTTTATGTGCTTTTATATGACATTTTATACCTCTTATTGGATTATAATTAACTTTATTGTTCCTGTGGATTACTATTGACTTTTACCTGTTTCCAACAAGCACTTCAAGAAAAAAAAAAGGACTCAAGTCATATTTGAGCGTATTATTGCACTAATAAATGCATAACATTTTTGTACTTATGTTTACAGGTTAAGCAACGTTCAAGTATCATATGCCCCATTGTGTGTATTCTTTTCTAGGTGCCGCAATTAGACCTTCATGCACTAACCTTTTCACTTAGCCAAATATGTAGCACCTTACTTCTGTGTGCCTTGCTTTGCAGCTCTTGTCTCTTCCCTCCTTTATATGGACTGCCTATATGGACGCTTGATACTAATGGCCTACACCCAGTGTTAAATGCCCATAGGTACCCAGGTAGGACCAAGTGGTAAGTCCCGGCAGGTCCAGCAACTATACGGGTAACCCCGCTGCTTCGGGAATGGTTAGAGGAGTTTTTGACCCCTCCTTCCCGTTTGTTATTTGTTCAGGATTTCTCCCATCCCGAGGTGACTTCCAGGAGTTTCATGGGATTATTATACCCTCCTCCTGTGACATTGCCAGAAGCGCATGGAGAAGCTGATACCTCCCCTTCTGTGCCTTTGCCTAAGGTATGGCGCCTCAAACCTTAGAGCCATTTTAGCTACCCATAGTCACCATAGTGATCATGCTATAAGCCTTATATTTTGACTTTGGTGCAGGGAAGAGAATACAGGATAAAGCCATCCTTCCATTTGCGGGCATTTCACTACATAATGGTGGGATTACAAAGTAAAGACACCCCTATGCTTTCTTTGGTATCGGTGGACACTACTTCAAAGTCAGTCAGTAGTGATTGCTTAGTGCAGACCTTTGGTTCACTGGGTTTACCGAGAGGGAAACTGTTACTTAGGACACCCTACTCATGCAGACAGGAACCTCAGGGTAGCCGTTTCATGTATGTCTTTGTATGTCTTATTTCTATTACATGCAGCACTTTGTATTTATTTGGGTATCCCAGAGATGATAAATCAAAGTAAGGGGGAATGTAACACCCTACAGTTGTGTTACGACACGCCTCTACTATCTTCTAAGAGCCTTTACCTTGTCATCTGATATGATTTTGCTCATGTCTTTACAACTGTGCGTCTAAAACTATGTTAAATGTAATATTCCTTGTAATTCTCCATGTTCACCAGCAGGTAGCAACAAAGGATTTGTAAGGAGTTAGCTACAATTTAGTATATCTAGGCTGGAATGGTTCATTCCAGCTTAGCTCCCCCTCTGTTGAGGTGTGGGCTGTTCCCACCTCCTGCACCCTGGAAGTTAGGTTCAGTGTAGCCCACCCCCTGCTAGTGGTAGGGTGTGTGTGTTAGGAGCACCCTAATATAGGGAAGAAAACCAGGATCTTGTCTCGGCTGAGACATTGATCACATACCCAGACTGAGCCCTGCAGCTTCAGCTGGATGACAAGACAGCAGACAACCTCCAGAGTTCCAGGACGAAAGCATTCCCTGTGAGCCTATCTGTGAGTAAAGTCCAGAGACCTAGGAGAAGCCATATTCCTCCTCAGCTAGTCAGTCCCCACAAAGCAGAAGATATAGAGAAGTGCAGAAGCCAAATTCCTTTTTTTTTTTTTTTTTTCAACTTGCAGGATAACAGGCTGAACTGGATGGATAGATGTCTTTTTTCGGCCTTATGTACTATGTTACTATGTTACAAGGGAGGGGGGGTGGAATGATGAGAGTGACAAGGGAGGGGGAAATACATGAAGTGACAAGGGAGGGGGGGAAATATGAGAGTGACAAGGGAGGGGGGGAATAAATGAGAGTGACAAGGGAGGGGGGGAATAATGAGAGTGACAAAGGGAAGGGGGGACAATAATGAGAGGTGACAAGGGAGGGGGTGAATAATGAGAGTGACAGGGAGGGGGGAATATGATAGTACAAGGGAGGGGGAATAATATAGTGAACAAGGAGGGGGATATTAGAGTGACAAGGTAGGTGTCATATATGAGAGTGACAAGGGAGGGTGGGGAATATTAGAGTGACAAAGGAGTGATGGGTCGGACCGAGTGACAAGGGGGGGAGAGAGAAGTGACAAGGGAGGGGGAATAATGATCGTGTGACAAGGAGGGGAGGGGAATAATGAGAGTGACAAGGAGGGGGGGAATAATGAAGTGACAAGGGAGGGGGGGGGAACTAAATGAGAGTGACAATGGAGGGGGGGGATATGAGAGTGACAAGGGAGGGGGGGATAAAGAGAGTGACAAGGGAGGGGGGATAAAGAGAGTGACAAGGGAGGGGGGAAATAATGAGAGTGACAAGGGGGGGAATAATGAGAGTGACAAGGGAGGGGGGAAATAATGAGAGTGACAAGGGAGAGGGGAAATAATGAGAGTGACAAGGGAGGGGGGAATGAGAGTGACAAAGGAGGGAGGGGGGAGAACAGAGTGACAAGGGGGGGAGAACAGAGTGACAAGGGAGTCCCCAGAGCCAGACCAAGAGCCAGAGACCAGATCATCTTATTGTCCTGGTGGTAAGTAGACAATGCAATATGTTTATTATGTAATTGTTTAGTTATTAATACTACATTGGAAACAAATTTTTAGGGTCCATTCACACATCCGTGTGTTTTGCGGATCCACAAAACACGGACAGCGGCAATGTGCGTTCCGCATTTTGCGGACCGCACATTGCAGGCACTAAGAATATGCCTATTCTTGTCTGCTATTGCAGACAAGAATAGGACATGTTCTATTTTTTTCAGGATCGGAATTGCGGATCCGGGTCTTCAATTCCGAATAGAAATGTATGGGTCCGCAATTCCGTTCCGCAAAAAGAGACAGCTGGTGGGTGAACTTAAACTGTATGGCTATGCTGTGGTTCCTGTAGGCTTTGCGTGCGTAAGGTGGGGAGGGCGTGGAGGCGGGGGGGCCTCCATGTCTATTTTGCTTAGGGCCCCCAAATTCCTTCAAACGGCCCTGACTACACTCAATTTATTGCAAGTGAGCCAGGAGTCCAGCCGTACCCAGGTCGGACACACAGTTGACACCATTATCATCACCATACAGAGACATTATAGGTAATCACACCACTCTGGCATTCCTAACCTGGGACGTGCGTTATAACACCTTGGGAGGGCCCTGTGATAGTACCCTGCGCACGCTGCAATTGAAGTCACGAACAAACTAGACTATTATGCACCCATATCCTGACCCACTGCATAAGTGGTGTCAGCTTACCCGTTCCTAGTCACTGCACATGGAGCACTTTATTTCCTGTGATGTTATGTCCATGGGCGGGGCAGTGATAGGGAAGTGTCTATGTAACTAGCTGGGTGGGAGGAGCTATAAATTAGCTGGGCGTTGTTAGGGGCGGTGCTGGAGGTGTGGCAGAGAAGGGAGAAGTGCATCATGGGTTTGGTTGGATACAGCAACAGGAGGGGCTACCTACAAGATGGAAACAAACCAGAGGGATTGGTTTATATGGTGAAAACGGTTCAGAAGAGTCCATGTTTAAAAAAAACAAAAGAAGCATGGTCAATATGTAAATGAGGTAAACAACTATATGAGCATATCTGTTAGAAACCAAGGTAATCCCAGGAAGAAAAAGAAACTTTAAGTTATTGCTGTATATTTATTAGTGCGTACAATATTGTTGGGGGTGGGTGTTCCCATTTTTAATATGTCAGTAAAAGTTATGTTTTAATATTTATACCTTCTTTTGCTAATTGTTAGAAAATATTTTCCATTTTAGATAACTGCATAAAGTTTTGTCTTTCACTTAAAAACAATTCATGAAATAAGACGTCAACCAGAAAGCAGATAATCTAATAGCTGAAGTGTAAAGAGTTTAACCCGATTCACCACAAAAGGTGAGCTGAGGTCACGTAAATAACAGTGAAATTATCAGTCGCAGGTCATGGCCAGAAAACAGGAACATAAATGAACACAATGAGGCACAACATAATGTACAGTTCAGAGGAGGACAGAAGGGCAGGCTGAGGCCTGATGTCTATAGTATTTAAATCAGAGTAAACCAAGAGGTAGTACCCTTGAGCAGCAGAAGAGAACACATTAGCTTCTCCACTCCATTACTTTGTTTGCTGCTCATCTTGTGTGCAGTGCAGAAAAAATGCTTTCCGGGAAACCATCTAAAAGATTAAGCTTTGATACATCTGTGGAGGAATCTACATCACAGATTCCATCATATCTAATAGAAAACATAGCACTGCATGCAATGCTACAGTTATCTGCTACTAAATAATGTGGCCAGTGGGTTCCATGGGGTGCCACTTATATCTGTGTGACATGAAGTTGCTTTTGACGTGTCTACAGAACATAGACTTGGTCACAATGAAGCCTCCAATGCAGATCTCATCAAAAAAGAAGGAAAAATAGCGAAGCATCCTGCACTATCGTGTTAGGTAATATGCCAGGCACTTTGACGGAAACTCAATGGACCCCCATTATTGGTAATATGGTTCTGCTGATCATTTCCTCCATATGATGGATCCAGCTCTGCCAGCTTTTTGTTGTTGTTTTTTGTTCCTAGAATGGAACAGAAAAAAATGGGGCCGATGCGAACGAAGCCTTATCATTACTTATTTTTTATTATAATTATGGCTTTTGTAAGTAGTCAGGAAAGTCTGGCTCATTACCTCATGTTCATTAGCAAAGACCATCCAAATAGTCATTAGGTTCCTCCACACATTTAGTTGGTGGATCCAAAAGAGCAAAAGAGTCAGAGGCTCTGTTGTAGATTCCATCAAAATGCAGCTCTATTTTTTCATGGTGCATACTGGTAAATATGGACACCGGCAATGTGCATTCCGCAATTTGCGGACTGCACATCGCCGGCACTATAATAGAACATGCCTAATCTTGTCCGCATTTGCGGACAAGAATAGGACATGTTCTATTTTTTTGCGGAAACGGAAGCACGGATGCAGAAGTGCGGATCCGCAAATGCGGATGCGGACAGCGCATTCCGGCCCTATTGAAAATGAATGGGTCCGAGTTATTTTTTTGTTCTTTCTATGTTCCTAACTAGGCAAATAAAACAGCTTTCCAATTAACTCACTTTATCTCCAGTGTCTGGTTTCTCAGATTTGACTGAGGGTCACATGACCTGTGATGTCAGCTTCTCTCCCTGCTCTGATAAAGTTTGTTTACAAGCCTGTAAACAAGACGTCACTGTGCTGGCGGGGGCGGGGGCGGAGCTCCGGCGCAGCACGGTGGTGCACGGTGAAAGCCGCCGGACTAAAAAGCCTGACATGCAGTAATTTTAGTCCGGCGGCCTTTCGCCGTGCACCGCCATGTTGCGCCGGAGCTCCGCCCCCATCCCCATTATAGTCAATGGGGACGGAGCGGCGGTCCGGGGGCCCGGCGAAATAGCCGCAGGACGGATCCGACAGGGTGAACAGCCTGTCGGATCCGTCCTGCCGCAAGTGTGAAAGTACCCTTAGCAGTGTCATTATACAGCTGGGACTTGTAGTCCTACACATACAACATACTGCAGAGTCTCCCAGCAGGCAGACATGTCACTCAGGGCAGCTCTTGTATCCACTCCCTTAGCAGTGCAGGGGGAGGGGAAGAGATTGTTTTTATTGCATGTAAACAAAGGGCCAGAAAAGAACCAGGGAAATGAGGAAATATATATATATATATATTTTTTTTTTTTTTGCATAAAACTTGCTTAGCTTAGTTATATATTGCTGCCCATTAGATTTTCAGTGCTATATATTTACACTACGTGCAGAATTATTAGGCAAATGAGTATTTTGACCACATCATCCTCTTTATGCATGTTGTCTTACTCCAAGCTGTATAGGCTCGAAAGCCTACTACCAATTAAGCATATTAGGTGATGTGCATCTCTGTAATGAGAAGGGGTGTGGTCTAATGACATCAACACCCTATATCAGGTGTGCATAATTATTAGGCAACTTCCTTTCCTTTGGCAAAATGGGTCAAAAAAAGGACTTGACAGGCTCAGAAAAGTCAGAAATAGTGAGATATCTTGCAGAGGGATGCAGCACTCTTAAAATTGCAAAGCTTCTGAAGCGTGATCATCGAACAATCAAGCGTTTCATTCAAAATAGTCAACAGGGTCGCAAGAAGCGTGTGGAAAAACCAAGGCGCAAAATAACTGCCCATGAACTGAGAAAAGTCAAGCGTGCAGCTGCCAAGATGCCACTTGCCACCAGTTTGGCCATATTTCAGAGCTGCAACATCACTGGAGTGCCCAAAAGCACCAGGTGTGCAATACTCAGAGACATGGCCAAGGTAAGAAAGGCTGAAAGACGACCACCACTGAACAAGACACACAAGCTGAAACGTCAAGACTGGGCCAAGAAATATCTCAAGACTGATTTTTCTAAGGTTTTATGGACTGATGAAATGAGAGTGAGTCTTGATGGGCCAGATGGCTGGATTGGTAAAGGGCAGAGAGCTCCAGTCCGACTCAGACGCCAGCAAGGTGGAGGTGGAGTACTGGTTTGGGCTGGTATCATCAAAGATGAGCTTGTGGGGCCTTTTTGGGTTGAGGATGGAGTCAAGCTCAACTCCCAGTCCTACTGCCAGTTTCTGGAAGACACCTTCTTCAAGCAGTGGTACAGGAAGAAGTCTGCAAGGTAAGAAAAACATGATTTTTATGCAGGACAATGCTCCATCACACGCGTCCAAGTACTCAACAGCGTGGCTGGCAAGAAAGGGTATAAAAGAAGAAAATCTAATGACATGGCCTCCTTGTTCACCTGATCTGAACCCCATTGAGAACCTGTGGTCCATCATCAAATGTGAGATTTACAAGGAGAGAAAACAGTACACCTCTCTGAACAGTGTCTGGGAGGCTGTGGTTGCTGCTGCACGCAATGTTGATGGTGAACAGATCAAAACACTGACAGAATCCATGGATGGTAGGCTTTTGAGTGTCCTTGCAAAGAAAGGTGGCTATATTGGTCACTGATTTGTTTTTGTTTTGTTTTTGAATGTCAGAAATGTATATTTGTGAATGTTGAGATGTTATATTGGTTTCACTGGTAAAAATAAATAATTGAAATGGGTATATATTTGTTTTTTGTTAAGTTGCCTAATAATTATGTACAGTAATAGTCACCTGCACACACAGATATCCCCCTAAAATAGCTAAAACTAAAAACAAACTAAAAACTACTTCCAAAAATATTCAGCTTTGATATTAATGAGTTTTTTGGGTTCATTGAGAACATGGTTGTTGTTCAATAATAAAATTAATCCTCAAAAATACAACTTGCCTAATAATTCTGCACTCCCTGTAATATGTGAAATTACAACATAACAGAAATCCAGTGACCCCCATTACAGTCAACAAGGTCCATCGGGCACTGTTGGTGTCCATCATATAATTGATGCAGCACTCCAGTTAATTTTCATCATAGGAGCAGGAAAATGGAATTCAGGTCAAGTAAGTGGTAAAATCTAGGTTCAATGCGATTAAACTATACATAGGGCCTCATGCATAAGACCATATGCATTTTGCGGACCGCAGTTCTATTAGGCCTTGATTCACAAATTGGGGTAATACACCTGTCTAAGGGTCCATTCACACATCCGTATGTGTTTTGCGGATCCACGGGTCCGCAGATCCACAAAACACAGACACCGGCAATGTGCGTCCCGTATTTTGCGGACCGCACATCGCTGGCACTATAATAGAAAATGCCTAATCTTGTCTGCAATTGCAGACAAGAACAGGACATGTAAAAACACAAATGCAATCGCACTCTGCAACCAGCACTCTGCCCTGCCTTTATGCTGGATGTTGAATGAGGCATTGGTGTACATTTTGGCCAAAGCGTAATAAGCCACTCACCACGTCAAGGTCGCCTCCATGAGTGGTCCCTAAAACTAGTTCCTACCTGTTATGGGCCATGACAGCCACACAAAGTCCAGGGAGCGCAGGTAGAACAGGACATGTTCAATTTTTTTCGGGAGTGGAATTGCGGACCCGGAAGTGCGGATCCGCATTTCCAGATCCGGGCAGCACATCGTGTGGCCACATAGAAATGAATGGGTCCGCAATTCCGTTCTGCTAAATGCGGAACAGAATTGCGGACGTGTGAATGGAGCCTTATTCTACTGTTTGTGTAGTGTCCACAATTAACATAGTAACATAGTACATAAGGCCGAAAAAAGACATTTGTCCATCCAGTTCGGCCTCTTATCCTGCAAGTTGATCCAGAGGAAGGCAAAAACCCCTGTGAGGTAGAAGCCAATTTACCCCACTTAAAGGGAACCTGTCACCCAAAAATCGCCTATTAAGCTGTTTACAGTACCTTATAGTGCTGTATACTCGTTTCTTGATGCACTTTTTGTTCGTTTTCCCGCATGTCTGCTCATTCAGAAATCGATGGTGCTTCAAGTCAGGCTTGAAGTCACGGGGGCAGCGGCCTCGGCGTCTTACATGGCCCTCTCCCCGCCCCCTGCCTCTGTTACTGACAGCCGAACTCCGAATCCGGGACCGCGCTCAACGGCCGCATGCGCAGTAAAGGGCGGCAGGAGCGCGGTCCCGGCTGCCGCGCGTACTACGCGCCGTCTTACTTTCGCCGCACTGCGCATGCGCCCGACATCCTGTATCAAACGCGCCCGCGCCCAGATGCCGGGCGCGGGCGCGTTTGATACAGGATGTCGGGCGCATGCGCAGTGCGGCGAAAGTAAGACGGCGCGTAGTACGCGCGGCAGCCGGGACCGCGCTCCTGCCGCCCTTTACTGCGCATGCGGCCGTTGAGCGCGGTCCCGGATTCGGAGTTCGGCTGTCAGTAACAGAGGCAGGGGGCGGGGAGAGGGCCATGTAAGACG
Organism: Bufo gargarizans; assembly: GCF_014858855.1. Taxonomy (NCBI): domain Eukaryota; kingdom Metazoa; phylum Chordata; class Amphibia; order Anura; family Bufonidae; genus Bufo; species Bufo gargarizans. The sequence goes on along the minus strand of NC_058087.1, from coordinate 138,627,895 downwards.
CCGAGGCCGCTGCCCCCGTGACTTCAAGCCTGACTTGAAGCACCATCGATTTCTGAATGAGCAGACATGCGGGAAAACGAACAAAAAGTGCATCAAGAAACGAGTATACAGCACTATAAGGTACTGTAAACAGCTTAATAGGCGATTTTTGGGTGACAGGTTCCCTTTAAGGCCTCTTTCACACGGGCGAGATTTCCATTCATTTCTATGGGGCTGTGCAGATGAGCAGTGATTTTCACGCATCACTTGTGCTTTGCGTGAAAATCACTGCATGCTTCTCTTTGTGCGTTTTGCACGCAACGCAGGCCCCATAGAAGTGAATGGGGCAGCGTGAAAATCGCAAGCATCCGCAAGCAAGTGCAGATGCGGTGCGATTTTCACGCATGGTTGCTAGGAGACGATCGGGATGGAGACCCGATCATTATTATTTTCCCTTATAACATGGTTATAAGGAAAAATAATAGCATTCTTAATACAGAATTAGAGTCGAACTTTAGGTTTTTTCGGCACCCGGACCCAAACCCGAACTATTACATTAAAGTTTGGGTTCAGTGTTCGGCGATTTCTATGTCGCTTTTTGAAAGGCTGCAAAGCAGGCAATCAACAAGCGTCATACTACTTGCCCCAAGAGGCCATCACAGCCATGCCTACTATTGGCATGGCTGTGATTGGCCAACTGCAGCATGTGACCCAGCCTCTATTTAAGCTGGCGTCACGTAGCGCCGCTCGTCACTCTGCTCGGATTAGTGTAGGGAGAGGCTGCAGCTGCTGTGAGGGAGAGATCAGGCAGGAATCTTATGAAGAACTGCTTCTTTACTTTGTTTTAAGCCTGCCCTGAGCCAACTACTGCTGAAAACAAACTTTTTCCTTCAGTTAGTCAATACATAATCGGCAGCCATTTTATGCAACGATAGTGCACCAGCACAGGATATCTGCATCTCTGCAAGTCCAGAAATACTGCTTTGAGACACTGAGGGAAAAAAAACCTCTGTTTCATATAGTGCACATCTGTGATTATAGGTGCATAAGGGACTGTTCATTTTAGGCCAGAAATACGACTTTCGAATAACGGGGTGGAAAAAACACTGTTTTATATACTGCACATCTGGGATTAGAGGTGCATAAGTTACTGTGAAATTTAGGCCACAAATACCACTGTCATATAGAGTTAAAAAAAATAATTGAGTGCAATACCTTACATGAGGGTTTTTATTGGCGGATAATTATTTTTAACAGACTCAACCACTTTTTACTTTGCTTGGTGAACGCTAACTATGAGGCAAACATCTAATAAGGGACGCGGACATGGTCGTGGTGGTGTTGGTGGAGGTTCTTGTGCAGGGAGAGGACGTGGCCGTTCTGCCACAGCTACACATCCTACTGAACCTACTACCTCAGGCCCCAGTAGCCGCCAGAATCTACAGCGATATTTGGTCGGGCCTAATGCCGTTCTATGGATGGTAAGGCCTGAGTAAGTACAAGCGCTAGTCGATTGGGTGGCCGACAGTGGATCCAGCACGTTCACATTATCTCCCACCCAGTCTTCTGCAGAAAGTGCACAGGTGGCGCCTGAAACCCATGCCTATTAGTCTGTCACATCACCCCTGTGCATATCGGGGAACCTGTCTGAGCCTCAAGTCATGCAGCAGTCTCTTATGCTGTTTAAAGACTCTGCTGGCAGGGTTTCCCAAGGGCATCCACCTAGCCCTTCCCCAGCGGTGGAAGACATAGAATGCACTGACGCACAACCACTTATATTTCCTGATGAGGACATGGGAATACCACCTCAGCACGTCTCTGATGATGACGAAACACAGGTGCCAACTGCTGCGTCTTTCTGTAGTGTGCAGACCGAAAAAGAGGTCAGGGAGGAAGACTGGGTGGAAGACGATGCAGGGGACGATGAGGTCCTAGACCCCACATGGAATAAAGGCCATGCCACTGACTTTCAGAGTTCGGAGGAAGAGGCAGTGGTGAGACCGAGCCAACAGGGTAGCAAAAGAGGGAGCAGGGGGAAAAAGCAGAGCAGCCGTCGCCAAAACCGTTTGCCTGCTACTGGCCACCACCACCAGGGACCGAGTACACCAAAGGCAGCTTCAAGGAGTTCCTTGGCATGGCACTTCTTCACACAATGTGCTGACGACAAGACCCGAGTGGTTTGCACGCTGTGCCATCAGAGCCTGAAGCGAGGCATTAATGTTCTGAACCTTAGCACAACCTGCATGACCAGGCATCTACATGCAAGACACGGGCTGCAGTGGAGTAAGCACCTTCAAAACCAAGAAAGGGCTCAGGCCTCTCCTGCTCCCTCTTCTGCTGCTGCCTCTGCCTCTTCCTCTGCCTCTGGAGGAACGTTGGCACCTGCCACTCAGCAAACAGAGTATGTGCCACCAACATCACCACCTCCGTCACCAAGCATCTCCACCATGTCACACGGAAGCGTTCAGCTCTCCATCTCACAAACCTTGGAGAGAAAGCGTAAATTCACACCTAGCCACTCTCGATCCCTGGTCCTGAATGCCATAATTTCTAAACTACTGGCCTTTGAAATGCTGTCATTCAGGCTGGTGGAGACGGACAGCTTCAAACAGCTCATGTCGCTTGCTGTCCCACAGTATGTTGTTCCCAGCCGCCACTACTTCTCCAAGAGAGCCGTGCCCTTCCTGCACAACCAAGTATCGGATAAAATAAAGTGTGCACTGCGCAACACCATCTGTGGCAAGGTCCACCTAACTACAGATACGTGGACCAGTAAGCACGGCCAGGGACGCTATATCTCCCTAACTGCACACTGGGTAAATGTAGTGGCGGCTGGGCCCCAGGCGGAGAGCTGTTTGGCGCACGTCCTTCCGCCGCCAAGGATCGCAGGGCATCATTCTTTGCCTCCTGTTGCCTCCTCTTCCTACTCGGCTTCCTCCTCCTCTTCTACCACCTCTTCATCCGTTCAGCGACAGACCTTCACCACCAACTTCAGCACAGCCAGGGGTAAACGTCAGCAGGCCGTTCTGAAACTGATGTGTTTGAGGGACAGGCCCCACACCGCACAGAAGTTGTGGCGGGGTATAGAACAACAGACTGAAAGGTGGTTGCTGCCAGTGAGCCTCAAGCCCAGCCTGGTGGTGTGCAATAATGGGCGAAATCTCGTTGCAGCTCTCGGACTAGCCGGTTTGACGCACATCCCTTGCCTGGTGCATGTGCTGAATTTGGTGGTGCAGAAATTAATTCACAACTACCCCGACATGTCTGAGCTGCTGCATAAAGTGCGGGCCGTCTGTGCGCGCTTCCGGCGTTCTCATCCTGCCGCCGCTTGGCTGTCTGCTCTACAGTGTAACTTCGGCCTTCCCGCTCATCGCCTCATATGCGACGTGCCCACCAGGTGGAACTCCACCTTGCACATGCTGGAGAGACTGTGCGAGCAGCAGCAGGCCATAGTGGAGTTTCAGCTGCAGCACGCACGGGTCAGTCGCACTGCGGAACAGCACTACTTCACCACCAATGACTGGGCCTCCATGCGAGACCTGTGTGCTCTGTTGTGCTGTTTCGAGTACTCCACCAACACGCCCAGTGGCGATGCCGGACAAGTGGAAGTACAAGGTGAAGGCAGGGGAGGAGGAAGAGGTCGCCAATGCAGCTGTGTCAGCACCAGCATCTCAGAAGGCAGGGTTAGCAAGGCCGACATGTGGAAAAGCTTTGTCACCTCGCCGGCCCCAACTGCTGATATGGAGCGTGTTAGCAGGAGGCAGCATTTGACCAACATGGTGGAACAGTACCTGTGCACACGCCTACACGTACTGACTGATGGTTCTGCCCCATTCAACTTCTGGGTCTCCAACTTGTCCACATGGCCAGAGCTTGCCCTGTATGCCTTGGAGGTGCTGGCCTGCCCTGCAGCCAGTGTACTCTCTGAATGTGTATTTAGCACGGCAGGAGGCGTCATTACAGACAGACGCAGACGCCTGTCCACAGCCAACGTGGACAAGCTCACGTTCATTAAAATGAACCAGGCCTGGATCCCACAAGACTTGTCTGTACCTTGTGCAGAATAGACAGTTCTAACAGCCTCAACCATCCATCCTTGTACTCAAGTGCACTTATTCCTTTTTTTTTTATATATGACCCAATATTTTGGGGGATACCCCTATGTAAAAATGCAAAATAACACACATCTGTGTTGGCTACCTATTTCTCCTTCGCCACCGCTTCCACCTAGACCGCCACGTGAGCCTACACTGCCGCATCCACCCATTCACAGCCTCTTCAACCTCTTCCTCCTACATCATTCCTAATTTAATTTTTTTTTTAGGTCTTTTATGTTTTTTTTTATTCATTTCCCTATCCACATTTGTTTGCTCTTTTCAGGGCTATTTTAGAGCCATTTTAGTGGCCAAAAGTTCGGGTCCCCTTTGACTTCAATAGGGTTCGGGTTCAAGTTCGGGTCCCGAACCCAAACTTTTTTTTCATCCAGGTGTCCGCTCAAGTCTATACAGAATGCATAGTAGAATAGGGCTGGAGGGGTTAAAAAAATAAAATAATTTAACTCACCTTAATCCACTTGTTTGCGCAGCCCGACTTCTCTTCTTTCTTCTTCTTTGCTGTGCACAGGAAAAGGACCTGTGGTGATGTCACTACGCTGATCACATGGTCCGTCACATGATCTATCACCATGGTAAAATATGTGATGGACCATGTGATGAGCGCAGTGACTTCAAAGGTCTTATTCCTCAAAGAAGAATACAGAAGAGAAGCCGGCTGCGCGAACCAGTGGATTGAGGTGAGTTAAATTATTTATTTTTTTAACCCCTCCAGCCCTATTGTACTATGCATTCTGCATTAAGAATGCTATTATGTTCCCTTATAACCATGTTATAAGGGAAAATAAAAAAATCTACACAACACCAAACCCAAACCCAAACTTCTGTGAAGAAGTCCGGGTTCGGTTTGGGTACCAAACATGCCGATTTTTCTCATGCGCTTGCAAAACGCAAAAATTGCGCATTTTCACGCAACGCACCCGCATCTTATCCGGGCAAAAAACATGAAGCCCGTGTGAAAGAGGCCTAAGGGGAAAAAAAATTCCTTCCCGACTCTATTCAGACAATCAGAATAACTCCCTGGATCAACGACCCCTCTCTAAAGATAACAATTCTATTATGCCCTGATTTACAAATTGGGGGAATACGCCTGTCTCATTCTATTGTTTGTGGTGTGTCCACATTGATATTTAACAGCTTCTGTTAACGAAAGTTACTGTGGTTTATTGTTACAGAGCGTATGCCATATTTATCACGATTCATAATGAATTAATTCGGAACAAATCACTGCGGTGAATCAACCTATTAGAATTCTTCTAAACTTTGCTCATCTCTAATCATTTCCTTCGAGGAAAATAATTCAGCCTCTCCAATGTATGTTTTTTCCAAGTGCTGAGAGCTGTCCAAAATCAGCCCCTAGCGCTCTATATTTGCTTTGCAAATCATGTCAATGTCTTATATTTATCAGCCATGATAACAGGCCACATGCAATGAAATATCCTTCTGAAGTTTATCATCTTGACTGGAATGAGCCATCTATTGATATTATCTTACAATTTCATTTAGCCCATTTCATTTTCTAACAAAAGGCTTTCATGAATCCTCATTCTCTGATTTAGAGAATTACTGCATAGGTATTTATAGAGTGTATATATATTTAATTTAATGTTTGTGTGTGGTTAAAAGATATCCACAGTGTGCCTCATAACAGTGACCTCTACAGTGCCCCACCCGCATTACAGCAACCTCCACAGGACCGTGCCTCCTTAGGGCATCTTTCCCACGGCTGTGTGCACCCCGTTTACGTATTGCGGCAACGGACCCATTCACTTCAATGGGTCCGCAAATCCAGAGATGCGGAATGGTGCGGATCGGAACCACAGAACAGAACCCTACGGAAGCACTACGGAGTGCCTCCGTGGGGTTTCGTCCCGTACTTCCGTTCCGCAAAAAGATAGAACATGTCCTATCTTTTTGCGGAACGGCCGGATTGCGGACCCATTCAAGTGAATGGGTCAGCGATCCGATACCGGCGCATGCGCAATATGAAAATCTGTTCCTCTGCCCATAATGGGCAGAGCAGTGCGCAGGTGCGGGCCAGTTCCCAGCCTGACTTCTTCTCTTGCCGCTCGTGACGTCCGCCGGCTAGAGGCAGAGGAGAAGGTAATAATAGGACAGAAGGGCGGGCCAGAGGGCTGAAAGAGGTGTGTTTTTCTGGGCACATCACCTAGTAACGCCCCCCCCCCCTCCCCGGGCATCTTCAGAAGCTCATTTGCATACATTGAAAAAGTGTTTTTTTTTCAATATCTGGACGAGGGACATAGAAAACAAAGGTAACATTGTAATGAGGGTCAAAGAGTCTATAACCTGATCTGAGCGGTCTAAAACGCTCAGATTAGGTGAAAGACTCCCTTTAAAGTTGGATGGTTTGCGCTTGTGAACAGCAATCTTTAAGTCTGACCACAGATCTTCTATTGGATTGAGATCTGGGCTTTGACTAGGCCATTCCAACACATTTACATGTTTCCCCTTAAATCACTCAAGTGTTGCTTTAGCCGTGTTTGGGGTCATTGTCCTGCTGGAAGTTGAACCTCCGTCCTAGCCTCAAATCACACATAGAGTGGTACAGGTTTTGCTCAAGAATATCCCTGTATTTAGCACCATCCATCTTTTCCTCAACTCTGACCAGTTTCCAAGTTCAATCCCCCCAGCATGATGCTGCCACCACCATGTTTCACTGTGGGGATGGTGTTCTTTGGGTGATGTGATGGGTTTGCGCCAGACATAGCATTTTCTTTGATGGCCGAAAAGTTAAATTTTAGTCTCATCAGATCAGAGCACCTTCCTCCATACATTTTCGGAGTCTCCCACAGGCCTTTTCGCAAATTTACAACGTGCCTTTTGGTTTTTAGCTGAAAGTAATGGCTTTCTTCTGGCCACTCTGCCATAAAGCCCAACTCTATAGAGCATACGGCTTATTGTCGTCCTATGTACAGATACTCCAGTCTCTGCTGTGGAACTCTGCGGCTCCTCCAGGGTTACCTTAGGTCTCTGTGCTGCCTCTCTGATTAATGCCCTCCTTGCCCGGTCAGGGAGTTTTGGTGGGCGGCCGTCTCTTGGCAGGTTTGTCATGTTCTTTCCATTTGGTTATGATATATTTGATTGTGCTCCTGGGAATCATCAAAGATTTAGATATTTTGTTTATAACCTAACCCAGACTTTTACTTCTCAACAACATTGTCACTTACTTGTTTGGAGAGTTCCTGTCATGGAACCATGAACCAGACGTACAACAAGAGATAAGTGGAAAATAAGAAGGTTTTATTGAAGAGCAAGCCGTAAGCAAAGTCCGAACGGATGGCTAAACCGAAGCAGGGTCTTGCGGAGACAGAGGTCAGGAACCAGAAGGGTAGTCAGACGAAGCCAGGAACAGGAACCAACAGGGTAGTCAGACGAAGCCGGAATCAGGAACCAACGGGGTAGTCAGACGAAGCCGGAATCAGGAACCAACGGGGTAGTCAGACGAGGCCAGGATCAGGAACCAGAAGCAGCAGCAGTCTTGGAAGCATGTGAACACAGGAGGACCAAGCAAGGAACTGAAGCCACAGACCTCCTATATATATGAGCTGGGCATCCAGCTCCTCCCAGTGGGAAGGAGGAGCCGCAGGGTGGGAGGCTACAAGAAAACCCAGAAACCAAGATGGCCGCCAGCACATGTCAAACGAAGGGAACAGCAAGGAGGTAAGACCATGACAGTACCTCCCCCTCAAGGGCCCCTCCTCCGCGGAGTAAGGAACGGTTTCTGAGGGAAGCGTGCGTGGAAGGCTCGGAGCAAAGCAGGAGCATGGACATCTGCGGAGGGAACCCAGGAACGCTCCTCTGGACCATAACCACGCCAATGGACCAAAAACTGCACCCGGCCGCGGACCAGGCGTGAGTCCAGGATATTGCTCACCTCATACTCCTCACGATTGCCCACTTGGACCGGACGAGGCCGAGGAATCGAGGAAGTGAAACGATTACACACCAGTGGCTTCAACAGGGAGACATGAAACACGTTGGAGATCCGCATGCCAGGAGGAAGCGCAAGGGCATAGGCTACCGGGTTTACCCTGCGAAGCACTCGGAAGGGACCAACAAAGCGAGGCGCCAGCTTGGGAGTGGGCACTCGAAGGTTGAGGTTGCGGGTGGACAACCATACGCGGTCTCCGACCTGGTAGGAAGGAGCGGGCGCTCGTCTGCGATCAGCCTGGAGTTTCTGGCGCTGCGCAGAGACCTCAAGGGACCTCTGGATCTGTACCCAAGAAGCACGTAGGACGGAAAGGTGATCCTCCACAGCCGGAATATCCTGGGGAGAGAATACCTCCGGTAACACGGCAGGTTGGAACCCATAATTGGCCATGAAGGGAGACGTCCCAGAGGAAGAGTTCACCTGCCGTGTTCCTGGCAAACTCAGCCCAAGGCAGGAGGTCAACCCAATTGTCTTGGTGATCGGAGACATAGCAACGAAGGAATTGCTCCAAGGCCTGATTGGATCGTTCTGCGGCCCCATTGGACTGAGGGTGGTAGGCCGAGGAGAAAGAGAGATGAATCCCCAACTGGGAGCAAAAGGCGCGCCAGAACCTGGACACAAACTGACTCCCCCGATCCGACACAATCTCCTTGGGCAAACCGTGCAACCGGAAGACCTCCCTGGCAAAAATCGAGGCCAACTCTTGTGCAGAGGGTAACTTCTTGAGAGGAACACAGTGGCACATTTTGGAAAACCGATCCACAATCATGAGAATGACCGTATGGCCTCGGGATGCAGGGAGGTCCACAATGAAATCCATCCCCAGGTGTGACCATGGACGCTCCCCGGTGGCTATGGGTTGCAAAAGGCCCAACGGAAGGTGCCGAGGGGACTTACTCTGGGCACAAACGGAGCATGCCGCTACATATGCGGCGATGTCGGAACGTAGAGAAGGCCACCAGAACAGACGTGAAACCGCCCAGGACAGCTGATTCTTTCCAGGGTGCCCCGCGGCCTTGGAGTTATGGTAGGTTCGCAACAACCGAGTGCGCAACTCCTCAGGCACAAAACATCTGCCGTTGGGTCTCCCAGAGGGAGCACCAGATTGAGCCGCCAAAATCTGCTCACCCAGAGGAGAAGTCAGGCTGGTGCGAATAGCGGCCAGGATCTGATTCGGGGGTATGACCGTAGTCGGAATCGACTCCTCCCCGGACAGCTCGGAGTACTGCCGTGATAAGGCATCCGCTCTGATGTTCTTGGAGCCGGGTAGGTAGGAGACCACGTAATTAAAACGTGACAAGAACAGAGCCCATCTGGCCTGACGTGGTGTCAATCTCTTGGCCTCAGAGAGGTAGGTCAGATTCTTGTGGTCCGTCAGGATGAGAACCGGAACCACCGAGCCCTCGAGCAAGTGCCTCCATTCTTTAAGGGCCTGCACGATGGCCAATAACTCCCTGTCACCAATCTGATAGTTGCACTCCGCGGAAGACAGTTTCCGGGAGTAAAACCCACAAGGAAGCAGAGGACCCTCTGGTGTTCTACGCTGAGACAGGAGGGCGCCTACTCCCGTCTCAGACGCGTCCACCTCGAGGACAAAAGGCAACCCAGGGTTGGGATGCGACAGAATCGGAGCCGACACAAAGGCGGACTTTAGAGCCTCAAAAGCTCGGATGGCCTCGAGCGGCCAGACCTGAGGATTACTGCCCTTCCTGGTCAGATCCGTGAGAGGCTTGGCTAGCATGGAAAAGTCCCTGATGAACTTCCGATAATAATTGGCGAAGCCCAAAAAGCGCTGCAGGGCACGAAGCCCACTGGGCTGGGGCCACTGTAAGACAGCCGAAACCTTCTCAGGATCCATGGAGAACCCCTCAGCGGAAATGATGTAACCTAAGAAGGTTACCTGGGATCGGTGAAATTCGCATTTCTCAAGCTTACCGAACAGCTTGTTCTCTCGTAAGCGTTGCAACACTCGTCTGACATCCAGAATGTGGGCCTCCATGGATGCAGAATATACCAAGATGTCATCCAAATAGACCACCACACACTGCTGCAACAGGTCACGGAAAACATCGTTGATGAATTCCTGGAAGACTGCGGGCGCATTGCACAACCCAAAGGGCATAACCAAGGATTCATAATGACCGGTCCTGGTGTTAAACGCGGTCTTCCACTCATCGCCCGCCTTGATCCTTACCAGGTTATATGCCGCCCTCAGGTCGAGTTTGGTAAAGACCGTGGCCCCTTTGAGGCGATCGAACAGCTCGGAAATCAAGGGTATCGGGTAAGCGTTCTTGATCGTGATGCGATTGAGACCCCTGTAATCGATGCAAGGCCTCAACTCGCCGCCCTTCTTTTTCACAAAGAAAAATCCAGCCCCTGCCGGGGACGAGGATTTGCGAATGTGTCCGCGTGAAAGCGCCTCCCTCACGTACTCCTCCATGGCCTCATTCTCCGCTACCGACAGTGGATAGACTTTGCCACGAGGAGGAACGGCACCGGATTGTAACTCTATGGCACAATCGTATGGGCGGTGCGGAGGTAGGGCAACCGCGCGCACCTTATCGAATACATCCCGGTACTCTTCGTATTCAGGAGGCAACAGAGAGTCCGAGGAAGTACACAGCAACTTGACAGGCCCATGGATGCAACTAGCCCCACACTGCGGTGACCACGAGAGGATCTCGACCGATCTCCAATCGAAAGTCGGATTATGCTTCTGGAGCCAGGGGTACCCCAAGACCACCGAGTAGTGTGGAGACGAAATAACCTGGAGACAGACCGACTCTCTGTGAACGGCACCAATGGCTATCCCCACTGGAAGGGTCTCATGAGTCACGTGTGGCGGCAGAAGGGGTCTGCCGTCTATCGCCTCAAGAGCCAGTGGGGAACCTCGAGGCTGCAGAGGAATGGAATTGGCGGCAACGAACACTCTATCAATGAACAAACCACCAGCACCAGAGTCCACCAACGCCTGGGTCGTCACCGAGCCCCCGACCCAGGAGAGGACAACCGTGATCAGTGGTTTGTCAACACGGGAAACCGGGGACGAGGAGACTCCACCCAAGATCTGCCCCCGACAGGACCTCAGGTGCGAGCGTTCTCCCGGACGGTTCGGACATGCCAACCGAAAATGCCCACCGAGACCACAGTACATGCATCGGCCCTCGCGTCTCCGGAGTACCCTCTCCCCCTCAGACAGGCGAGCAAACCCCCGCTGCATGGGTTCACCCCCAGACAAGTCATCCCCAGGAGGCGTGGGAGGAGAGGGAGGCACGGGTGGGACAGCAAACGTAGGCGCCAATCTGTTAGGAGACCTCCGCAGGCTCTCCTTAAAGGAAGGTCTCTCCCTGAGTCTGGTGTCAATCAAAATCAGGAAAGAAATAAGAGACTCGAGCTCCACTGGTAGGTCCTTAGCTGCAACCTCATCCTTCAAGGCATCCGAGAGACCATGAGAGAAAGCAGCGACCAGAGCCTCATTATTCCAGCCCACCTCTGCTGCCAGGGTACGAAACTCAATGGCGTATTCAGCTACGGATCGTGAACCCTGTCTGATGGACATAAGGAGCTTCGCAGCAGAGGCAGCACGAGCCGGCACATCGAATACCTTCCGAAGAGAAGCAACAAAACCGGAAAACTCGGCAACCACCGGATTGTTGTTCTCCCATAAAGGGCTGGCCCAGGCCAAGGCCTTGTCCGAGAGCAGCGAGATCAAGAAGCCCACCCTTGATCTCTCAGTAGGAAAGGCATGTGGCAGCAACTCGAAGTAAATGCCCACCTGGTTAAGGAAACCTCGGCACTGAGTTGGCTCTCCCCCAAAGCGCTGTGGAAGGGGGGCAGAACCGGTCATACCCTGAAACACCACAGGCGCAGCAACAGGTGTCAGGGTAGACTCTGGCGCAACAACCGGAGCGGCAGTAGGAGCGGGCCCAGGAGCGACAACCGACCCATCGGCAACGGAAGCTAAATGAGCCGTGCGTTCAAGCAGGGTTTGCAACGCCACAGCGAACCGACCCAACAGGTGATCCTGCTGATCAAGTCTGGCAACCAGCGTAGGTAGCGAGGGTGGCCCTGTACCGTCAGAATTCATGGCTTGGTCCTAATGTCATGGAACCATGAACCAGACGTACAACAAGAGATAAGTGGAAAATAAGAAGGTTTTATTGAAGAGCAAGCCGTAAGCAAAGTCCGAACGGATGGCTAAACCGAAGCAGGGTCTTGCGGAGACAGAGGTCAGGAACCAGAAGGGTAGTCAGACGAAGCCAGGAACAGGAACCAACGGGGTAGTCAGACGAAGCCGGAATCAGGAACCAACGGGGTAGTCAGACGAAGCCGGAATCAGGAACCAACGGGGTAGTCAGACGAGGCCAGGATCAGGAACCAGAAGCAGCAGCAGTCTTGGAAGCATGTGAACACAGGAGGACCAAGCAAGGAACTGAAGCCACAGACCTCCTATATATATGAGCTGGGCATCCAGCTCCTCCCAGTGGGAAGGAGGAGCCGCAGGGTGGGAGGCTACAAGAAAACCCAGAAACCAAGATGGCCGCCAGCACATGTCAAACGAAGGGAACAGCAAGGAGGTAAGACCATGACAGTTCCTTGGTCTTCATGGCAGTGTTTGATTAGTGATGCCTCTTGCTTAGGTGTTGCAGACTATGGGGCCTTTGAAAAAAGGTGTGTATATGTAATGACAGATCATTTCACTAATTTTGTGACTTCTGAAGGTAATTGGTTGCACCAGAGCTTTTTATGGGCTTCCTAACAAAGTGGGTGAATACATACACACATGTCAATTTTCTGTTTTCTATTTCTAAACAATAGATTTATTTATAGATTTTTCGCATTTCACTTCACCAACTTAGACTATTGTGTTCTGATCCATCACATAAAATTCAGATTAACAAAACACGAAAAAAGTCAAAGGGGTGAATACTTTTGCAAGGCACTGTAACCTTTTATGTGGTACAGTATCAAATGTGCTGTCCGCATCCGTTGCTCCGTTCCGTGGCCCTGCAAAAAAAACATGTCCTATTCTTGTCCGTTTTGCGGACAAGAATAGGCATGTCTACAATGGGCCGCCCGTTCCGTTACGCAAATTGCGGAAGGCACGCGGGCGGCTTCTGTTTCTTGCGTATCCGCGGTTTGCGGACCGCAAAAAATGGCATAGTCGTGTGCATGATGCATTACAGTCCCTAAATAAATAATACTGCAATGATTAGCAACCATACACTACTGCTGCTCAATGTGCACATATAACAAATAACCCCAAACAGTGTTCACCTAATAATAATATAACACCAACATTACATAATACTGCCACATAGTAGGTACACGCTGCTATGTAATACCCACATATTACTGTCTCCATACTGTGTTCACATGCTATATACTGGCCACCATCATGCCTATTGATCTAGACTAGGGAATGGGTAGGTTTATGATGTTTCCCAGCTACAGGCGTTTATCACCGATCCTCAGGACGACCGTGGCTTGGAAGAGCTTAAAGTGTAACTGGCATTTAATTATTATTATTTTTTTGCTAAAGTGTAGAGCAAGTGATAAACTATATTCTAAAAATGTTGCCTATTTAGCCAAAATGTTTAATTTTAGTAAAAAACTGTGGCTGAAATGGCCCTTAGCAGCGCTCTCTGAAATGGGCGCTGCTAAGGGCCATCCGTCTTCTATTTGAAAAGGGGAGACGGGCTGTGCGGGAGCTGCGCTTCTGCCTCCTGTGCCCCCACGGTGGCCACAGGCGTCTTAGGAGTTAAAATAATATATAGTTTTTTTTGTGTGTGTGTTGTGGTGGAGGGCGTAATCGCATGCTAGGGTGTGTGAAGGCGGAATCCAGGGGGCCCAAGTAAATTCTTGCCCAGGGTCCAATCAATATTAAAGACGGCCCTGTCTGGAAGGAAGATCTATATCTGGCAACAAGGGAAGCAGAAAGGGAGAATATATAGTAGCTGGGAGCAGCTGAAAGGAAAACCTACAGATTCCTAAATGGGACAAAAAGGATCACAAACCTGGACCGGAATCCATTCTCACCATTAGGTCATGGGGCGATCCCTTGAGAAACTGAGAGCGTAGCCACCAGCTGCGATCTTCTGACCCCAGGCTAAACAGGGTTAGCGATAGGACGTGACACCCTCGTGACAATGTGCTCTTGATAAATATCCCTAATTTATTACTATTGCTCCAGTTGGATAAATGTAGACTACTGTACTGAGCAGTCCATCTGTCTATTATACATAGTGTGGCTGAACACATTTTGAGAAACTGAAAAAACCTGATCTGTTTCTAGTACATTCATATTCATACATTCATATTATGACTATAGCTATAGCCAGATTCCTATTGTACTTCTTCCAGACCTATGCGAGTAGCTCCGAGCCAGCTGGAAACCCAAGTCCTGGTTACCTATCGGTAAGACGACAATCAGGTCTCTGCAGGGAAATAGGTTTTAATATTGGTTTACCGTTCTTCACGTTTAGTAGACATCTGGGTACCTGAAGCAAAAAAGGAACTATTCTCATTCTGAATCCCATTACTATGTAGTGTGGAGGCCGCCCAAAGACAAATCTTTCCAACAGTTATGATGATGCCAAATCTAGCTCTGAGCTAATGTCCAACAAAAGGGATGGGAGGGAAAAATCATTGTCACAAGCTGTCCCGCGTACATCTCCGCCAGCAGCTCTAGAACATATTGTCTCATACTATAATTTAAAAAAATCACAGAAAAAAAAAGATAATAATGCACTAACAAAATAGATGCAAGCATTATATATGGTCCATTATGGTGCATTATTATCTTTTTTTCTGTAATTTTTTTTCGTGAATGTGGCCAGGAACATCCGCATATTTATTCATCATACCGTGCAGTATGTTTTTATCTTTGTTTTTTCTAGGATTTTTTGCTCATACTATAATTACTTTTTTCTACTTTAAGGCTCTTTCACACTTGCGTTATTCTTTTCCGGCATAGAGTTCCGTCGCCGGGGCTCTATGCCGGAAGAATCCTGATCAGGATTATCCCCATGCATTCTGAATGGAGAGAAATCCGTTCAGGATGCATCAGGATGTCTTCAGTTCAGGACCGGAACGTTTTTTGGCCGGAGAAATTACCGCAGCATGCTGCGCTTTTTGCTCCGGCCAAAAACCCTGAACACTTGCCGCAAGGCCGGATCCGGAATTAATGCCCATTGAAAGGCATTAATCCGGATCCGGCCTTAAGCTAAACGTCGTTTCGGCGCATTACCGGATCCGACGTTTAGCTTTTTCTGAATGGTTACCATGGCTGCCAGGACGCTAAAGTCCTGGCAGCCATGGTAAAGTGTAGTGGGGAGCGGGGGAGCAGTATACTTACCGTCCGTGCGGCTCCCAGGGCGCTTCAGAGTGACGTCAGGGCGCCCCACGCACATGGATGACGTTATCGCATGGCACGTCATCCATGCGCATGGGGCGCTCTGACGTCATTCTGGAGCGCCCCGGGAGCCGCACGGGCGGTAAGTATACTGCTCCCCCGTTCCCCACTACTACTATGGCAACCAGGACTTTAATAGATTCCTGGCCGCCATAGTAACACTGAACGCATTTTGAAGACTGATCCGTCTTCAAATGCTTTCAGTACACTTGCGTTTTTCCGGATCCGGCGTGTAATTCCGGCAAATGGAGTACACAACGGATCCGGACAACGCAAGTGTGAAAGAGGCCTTAGAAACAACTGCAGTAGGTAATTTAATTCTCTGATGGGTAACATAGAAAAATAAGATTCATGTTTCATGTTTTCTGTGCCTAAAAATAACATAATCCAGATCCAGAAAGGAGTATTTGCAGTAAGAGCAGTTAAAAGGGTTGTCCAGAGCTTAAAGTGGTTGTTCACCCATGGGAACCTTCTCTGCAATCCCTCAGCATGGTCTGCAGTGGAAATCATACTTGTCTGATCCCCTCTGCTGGGTTCCAGCTCCATCGCCCCCCCCTCGTATACTGCAGGTCTCAGGTCTCGTCAACATCCAATTTGATGTGGGTCATGTAGCCACTTCAGCCAATGACTGACCTCAGAGCTGAAGTGACCGTTTCAAACTAGATGTTGACGTGAGAAGACCCAAGACCTTCAGCACAAGAGGGGGAGATTTTGAGCTGGAACCCAGCTGCAGGGATCATGTAAGTATGATTCCCACTGAGGGTCTAACCACCATTGGCGGTCTGCAGAAAAGGTCCCCAGAGGTGAACAACCCTTTTAAATACTGACGGCCTATCCTCAGGATAGGTCATAAATGTTTAATTTGTGGGGTCCGACTCCCTGCACCGCCACCTGTGACGTCATGTCCATAGGTTACATGGCCTTTGGGCAGCTCATTCTCATTAAAGTGAATGGGATTTAGCTGAAATGCCAAGAACACAACCACTATGCAATGTAAGGGGCTTGTATCAAGCAATGCAGTCCCTTCAAACAGCTGATCATCCAAAGTTGAATCCCCACTGACATGGCATTGGTAACCTATCCTTGAGGGTAGGTCATCTATATTTAATTCCCAGAAAAACCTTTAATATATGGAATTATCAACTACATGCTTTGAGTAACTGAGAATCCCAGATAGTAAAAGTGGTCTTTAGGCCTCATGCACACACAATACAGATGAGTTTTGTATGGTTCCATAATATGACACCCAGAAACGTGTGAGCCCATATAGTAGCTCTGTGTGCCTACAATTCTATACAGAGACCTACAGAGGTTTTCTATCACATGCTGATTTATGGATCTTTTCCTGGAGACACATTAAAGGGGTTTTCCCATCTCAGACAATAGGGGCATATGACTAGGATATTACCCCATTGTCTGATAGGTGCAGGTCCCACAGGTGCACCCAGAACTGAGCCTCGAAAGTTGTGGAGGGCACACTGCGGATGCGCAGCCGCCCTCAATTCATTTCTATGGGGACATCAAAAATAGATTGAACGCTCGCTTGACTATTTACGTTGGCCCTATAGAAATGAATGGGGTGTACTCCCATTCACTACTATGCAAACAAAACAATAGCTGATCTTAAGAAAACACTGTGGAGCCTCATTTAAGAGTCTCAACACAGCAATCCAAAGTGCAAAGCTCCCTGGGAAATAGTAATATGCAAAATAACTGTGGAGCCCCAGTTATGGGTCTTCAACACAGAGAAAGCCAGATATCCCTCAAAGGAAGGAAAACCGAGCAAAGGGGTCTCCCCATTACAGAGATCACCAGATCCACCATATTAAGTGGCCCCTATGTCAAGATCTTTTGCAAGCTTTAAGGATGTGACAGGGAAGACCTAAGCTGGTTATCCATCCACAGACAGCTGTTTCAGGGTGTTGCCCCTCATCAGTGTGGAGTAGGATTCTGGCTAACCAGGAGAAATGCCTTGGAGACTACTCAAACAATCCAATAGCTGATCTTAAGGAGACCAGCTAAAGAAAACACTGTGGGGCTCCACAGTTATTTTGCATATTTACTACTATGGGGAGAGCTCTTGGCGGTGGCCGGGGTCCTCAAGCCACCACCTTCCCCGCTCTGTTCTCGGTGGGAGCACCTATCAGGCAATTGGGGCCTATCCTAGTGATATGCCCCCATTGTCTCAGATGGGAATACCCCTTTAAAGCAGAACACAGTGGCAACTTCTCTGTAATATGGAATTCTATCGACTCTGTGTGCCACCATACAGGCTACTTGCACACGGCTGTATCATGTGTGTATGTTGCCCCATTCATTTACTGTCCACAATCGGGCATCAAGTACTTCATTTTCCTCCAAGAAACTGAAATATTAGCGGAAGAATCTGGTCATCATTAAAAGATTTTCAAATAGTTTTTACTTCTTAGGGTACAACCACATGGTCAGGTTTTCTGATGCAGTTATGGGAGCCAAAACCAAGGGAGAATCTCGCGAAAGAGTGATAAGGTAGGGCATGATTAAAGGTTTTGTCGAGTGTTTTATACTGATGACTTAGGGCTCATGCACACCAACTCATTTTTGTTTGCATCCGATCCGCATTTTGTGCTGTCTGCATACGTGTGCTCGTTTCGTATGTCCGTAAAAATTTTTAACATATCCTATACTTGCCTATTTTAAGGACAAGGATAGGACAGTTCTATAGAGGGCAGGACGTTCTGTTCTGCAAAATGCTGAACGCTCATGGCCGGTATCAGTGTTTTGCAGATCTGGGCCTTGTGCATGAGCCCTTATCCTCAGGATAGGTCATCAGCATCTAATCAGTGGGGGTCCGACACCTGGCACCCTCACCAATTAGCTGTTTGAGGAGGACACAGCCCCATGGTGAGCACTGTGGCCTCTTCAAGCAAGATATTTCAAGCCTTTATTTGTTATAATGTGGATGACTATGGCTTACAGCTTATGAAACCCCAAAGTCACAATTTTGAGGTACCCTTTGCTCAGGGGGTATGGATTAATTAGCTGACTAGAGGGTGACACTTTGAGCCTAGAATAGTGAACCTTTTTACAAAATTCTAATTTTAAGTTGCATTAATGAAATTCCTTTTAATTAGCATTTTTGAAATAAACTGACTTTTGCACGATATTCACATTTTTCGAGTTTCACCTGTATATGCCGCCAGCTGACCATATAGAAATAATATAACATTATATATCTTATACACTGCACCTTGATACACATCTCTGCAAGAAATGTTGAAACAAATGGAAATATGCTGTAAAAGACGAGCCAAAATCTACAATACTGTATGCCTTAGCTTTTTAATCTTCAAAAAGACATTATCCATAAAATATAGGCAGTATATGTTGAAGAGCAGATTCCATCTCTCATTTCCAGGAAGTTGGGAACAGGTCAAATGGGACTTTGCACAGTACATCATTTCAACTTGATGTTTTTCTAAAGAAACCCCAGGGGCTTGCCTGGCAGCAGACAGTATCTGATGGACAGCCTGGTGACAAGCCCCGGGGAGCTATGAATGTTATCTTGTAATTCTAGTAAAAATGATTCCACTTTATCACAGGAACATAGACACAGAAGTAATACAAATACAGGCATAGAAATAATAGCAGTATGACAAACTAAAAATGCATTTTATGTGATACATTAACCACCTCAGCCCCCCTAGCTTAAACCCCCTTAATGACCAGACCACTTTTTACACTTCTGCACTACACTACTTTCACCGTTTATTGCTCGGTCATACAACTTACCACCCAAATGAATTTCACCTCCTTTTCTTCTCACTAATAGAGCTTTAATTTGGTGGTATTTCATTGCTGCTGACATTTTTACTTTTTTGATATTAATCGAAATTGATCGAAATTTTTGCAAAAAAATTAAATTTTTCACTTTGTTGTAAATTTTTTCAAATCAAACTACATTTCTATATAAATTTTTCTCTAAATTTATTGTTCTACATGTCTTTGATAAAAAAAATGCAATAAGTGTATATTTATTGGTTTGGGTAAAAGTTATAGCGTGTACAAACTATGGTGCAAAAAAATTAATTTACGCACTTTGACTTTCTGAGCACCTGTCATGTTTCCTGGGGTTCTACAATGCCCAGTTAGTAGAAATACCCCACAAATTACCCCATTTCAGAAAGTAGAGACACCCTAAGGTATTAGCTGATGGGCATAGTGAGTTCATGGAAGTTTTTATTTTTTGTCACAAGTTAGCGGAAAATGATATATTTTTTTCATTTTTCTTTTTTTCTTACAAAGTCTTATATTCCACTAACTTGTGACAAAATATAAAATTTTACATGAACTCACCATACCCCTCACGAAATACCTTGGGGTGTCTTCTTTCCAAAATGGGGTCACTTGTGGGGTATTTATACTTCCCTGGCATTTTAGGGGCCCTAAAGTGTGAGAAGTAGTTTGGAATCCAAATGCGTAAAAATGGACTTTCGGCCCCTTTACGCACCTGTGGTATCGCCGTACTCAGGAGAAGTAGGGCAATGTGTTTTGGGGTGTATTTTTACATATACCCATGCTGGGTGAGAGAAATATCTCAGTAAATTGACAACTTTGTATAATATTTTTTTTTTAAGCTGTCATTTACAGAGATATTTCTCACACACAGTATGGGTATATGTAAAAATACACCCCAAAACACATTGCCCTACTTCTCCTGAGTACGGCGATACCACATGTGTGACACTTTTTTGCAGCCTAGGTGCGCAAAGGGGCCCAAATTCCAATGAGTACTTTTAGGATTTCACAGGGCATTTTTTACGCATTTGGATTCCAAACTACTTCTCACGCTTTAGGGCCCCTAAAATACCAGGGCAGTATAAATACCCCACAAGTGACCCAATTTTGGAAAGAAGACACCCCAAGGTATTCCGTGAGGGGCATGGTGAGTTCCTAGAATATTTTTTTTTTGGCACAAGTTAGCGGAAAATTATTATTTTTTTTTCTCTTAAAGTCTCATATTCCACTAACTTGTGACAAAAAATAAAATTTTACGAAATACCTTGGGGTGTCCTCTTTCCAAAATGGGGTCACATGTGGGGTATTTATACTGCCCTGGCATTTTAGGGGCCCTAAAGCGTGAGAAGAAGTCTGGAATAAAAATTTTTACGCATTTGGATTCTGTGAGGGGTATGGGGAGTTCATGTGAGATTTTATTTTTTGTCACAAGTTAGTGGAATATGAGACTTTGTAAGAAAAAAAAAAAAAAAAAAACAATGTCCGCTAACTTGTGCCAAAAAAAAAAAAATCTTCTATGAACTCACCATGCCCCTCAAAAGTGATCATTTTTAGCACCACAGCAATTTTACTGTGTTTTTGCAGTAATCAGAAAAAAAATTCTGTCACTGCGGTGGGGCGGCCTGAACGCAAGTGTGCGCACAAGATCAGGCTTGATCGGGCGAACACTGCGTTTTTTGTAGAGCCTATAGAATATGTCCTATTCTTGTCCGCAATTGCGGACAAGAAAAGGCATTTTCTATATAGTTTGGTGTCAGTGTTTTGCGGATCCGCGGTGTCCGTGTTTTGCAGATCCGCAAAACACATACGGACGGACGTCTGAATGGAGCCTTATAGGGGGGTGATCAATGACAGGGAGCGATCAGGGAGTCAATATGGGGTTAATAAGTGACAGGGGGGGGTGTAGTGTGGTGATTGGTGCTACTTACAGAGCTGCCTGTGTCCTCTGGTGGTCGATCCAAGCAAAAGGGACCACCAGAGGACCAGGTAGCAGGTATATTAGACGCTGTTAACAAAACAGCGTCTAATATACCTTTTTGGGGTTAAAAAAAATAAAATAAAAAAAAATAAAAATCGCATCTACATCCTGCCAGCGAATGATTGCCGCTGGCAGGCTGTAGATCAACTCGTTTACCTTGCGCTCACAGGAGCGCGCGTTCACAGGAAATCTCGCGTCCCGCGAGATGACGCGCCGGCGCGTCAAAGAGAAACAGACCGCCCGCAGGACGCATCCCTGCGTTAGGCGGTCGGGAGCTGGTTAACATGCAAGAGACGACCTTTTCCTGTTTTCACTTGAAACAGTTCTACCAGACGAGGCCCTTTTGTAAATGCAAACCCTCCAACAAGCCGTTGAGGCTGTAGGTGGCCACAAACTTCACGTGTTAGTAGGGTGCATGAAAGTCAAGTGTTAAATGTCAATATGTCCCTGCACAGTCAGACACTGGTAGCATTGATTGGACGGTGTCAGACTGTGCAGGGACCCACCCCTAACTGTTAACACCCATCTGGACCTTCATTGCAAACTGGCAGTAATTCATTCATAACTTATAGCAGGAATACAAAATGAATGAGTACATCATGGAGTCGTAGATGCTCCAGAAGTGGGGCTGCAATTAGTTGCTAAAACAAACAGAGGGGTCATGTCCTAATTAAAGGAGTTTTCCCATCTCAGACAATCGGGGCATATCGCTAGGATATGCCCCCATTGTCTGATAGGTGCAGGTCCGACCACTGGGACCCGCACCGACACTGAGAACGGAGGCCTGAATGCTGTGGAGGGCGCACTGCGCATGCGCAGCCGCCCTCCATTCATTTCTATGGGGCCACCGAAAATAGCCGAGTGCTGGTTCGGCTATTTCCATCAGCCCCATAGAAATGAATGGGAGCGGTGGTCGCACGAGCGCAGTGCGCTCCCATTCAGTACAATGGGGAGAGTGATTGGTGGTGGCCGGACCCGGCAAAATCTGGGGTTCTCCAGCCACCACCTTCCCCGCTCCATTCTCAGACAATGGGGGCATATCCTAGCAATATGCCCCCATTGTCTCAGATTAGAATACCCCTTTAAAGGTGCACACAGCTGTACTGTTACTCTGGCAAGCCGTGTCCGCCGCTGCCCCGCTACCCTGGGATAGCGCGGGTGTCGCTCCACTCACTCTGTATGTATTTGCAGTGTCCCACTGCTACAGCAAAAGAGTTACAAATGTACTTTGTCATGTATTTATGCATTTTCTGTGTAAAATGCAAATAACAGTTAATAGGCCATAGCAACCAGCCACTAGATGGGGCTGTGGACCTCTCCCAATAGGGAGGCGTGTAGAGTCAGTGGGTGCCTTGGCATTGATGAGTGCACATGCTTCTAAGGCTAGTTTCACGCTAGTACTTGAGATCCGGAACAGCCAACCAGATCTCTCTGGATTCCGGCATTGCCAGAAGTTTGTAAGTCTCCGTCCGGCCCCGTTAACTACAATGAGGACCAACGGAGATCTGACTGCATTCAGGAAAATATGCCAAGAATCGGCCGAAAGAAAACTAGTATGAAATTAGTCTAACATAGCTCCACAAGAAACACCAGCTAAAGTGGAGAAAAGAGAAAATATATACCTACAAGGCATGCTAGTGTTGAAAAGAGGTGCGACTAGAAGCCCTGTGGACATAAACTGCATAACCAGAAGCTTTTGGACTCCACAGCAGACATTGTCCAGAAGAGAAAGGCTTCTAGCCCTGGACAAGCTTAAACAAGGAAGAAAGCTACATCATACTACATCCTGCAGTGGAAACCTGTTTTAACTTTAACTGTGAGTATAGCAACCGGTAAACAAAATACAGAGTTTAGTCTGATGTTGAGGTCCTCCCCCTGGTCAAAGGTTTTGTACTCCTCTTCTAGATGCTTATACTAAAGTCAGCTAGAGATGCGTAATGTCACGGTGGGGAGTGGGGAGTGGGGGAAACTCCCCCCCCACCGTGCGGTGTCAAAGGGTAAAGGGGATCAGCCTGGCTAAAAAGGAGAAATAAGGGAGCAGGTCACCTCCTACAACATCCCTAATCCTCTCCCTGACTCTCCCTCCCTAATCCTCTCCCCGATGGTGGGACGGCTCATACCCTGGATACCTAATATCCTGAGTCGCCCTGGAAATCCCTCACTTAGGAGCAGGGGAGAGACGACCTGTTCATCCCAGTCATGGAGGAACAGGAGTCTCTATCTGAGGCCAGGCTGCAAGGAGAGGGGAACACATACAGCAAAGGAGATGGCAGGTAAGCGAAACCCATAACACACTTACCTGCCACAGACACACTGACTGGAACCCGTGCACAAGTGCTGGTGTCCACACCAACATTAGAGGACACACCACAAACCACACAGGAACCCAGGACTCCCATAGCTGCAATAACATGAGGCAGGGGAATGCCTAGTAAACATGCTGGACACCAAACACCACCAGACATGTAACACCAAACTAGACATACAAACAGCCTGAACATCACCCGCTCCATACAAATAAAGACAGGAAGAGAAGGAGACACCGGGATAACATTGAACATCTATGACCACAAGGGTGGCCCTCACTGGAAAGATGGTAACGTCAGGAGCAGTGAACCACCAGCACACACCAAGCCTGGAGGAACAAAGAGCTACAGGCTTCCAGCAGAGACTAAATAGCCCAAGCAGCCACAAACACATAAACCCAGTGTTCACAAAACACTAGGAAGGGAGTTAACCCTTCCAACACCAGACAGAGGAAGTAAGCCACTTAAAGGGGAAGTGCACACACAAGCAAACTAAGCCACACGTTACCACCGGCAACAGCATGCGTGGCAACCATGTCATGGCAATCACCCAGAAGGCCGAGACACTGCCACCGCATGCTCTCACAGCAACACGTTGCCGCGGGCAACCGCAAGTGTGGCAAAAGTGTCACAGCGTAAATCATAGGCCGTGACACGTAGTGTGAGAACATAGCTTTAAAGATACATTTTCTTGGCCCATTAACTTCTACTGTAGACGTGTGACATGTGAGATCTGTGGAAATTGCACTTGTTTAAGAACTGCCAGTCCATGCATGCTGAGAGCTGTAACCGATGTGCTTGAACTTCATTCTTCAGTAATGAACTGTTCTAATGCAAAATTGCCTCATCATTGCCTCTACACCTGCAGGTGACCCTGCCATGCACCTCACAAGTCATCACTACCAAGGGCACCCTGAACCACCTTCAGGAGGCAGAATCAACAGAAGAACGACCTTAGGACTCGCCCAAAGTCAAACTGGCTAGATGTTACAGTGGGTCCACATTCACTATCCATTACATATATACAGTACTATACACAAACATGTACATATAGACGCAAGTATAAGCTCTTTGAAAGAACCAAGTTTATCTTACATAAACCAACTGACCATGGATGGACTGGCCATGTTGTGTAACTCCTGAGGGCCCTAATGATTTTGAGGACTCCTGATTTCATTGTGTTTGTATTAATGCAGACGCTGTGGACATGTTTTGTCCACTTCTGTAGAGGAAGTTAGTGATGTCATCTGATAATCTAGACACAGCAAAGGTAGAAAAATATTGGCAATATACACACAATAATATACATTAGTAACTGCTGTGATGCCGCATCTGTATAAAATGTACATTGCCATGGTTTCGCATATATTAATCCACAAGTGACTTTCACAGCCCACATGCTGAAGATTGCCTGTCACCTCACAGTGTGAAATGAAGTGTAGAAATGCCATTTATGCACAAAACTTGAAAAAAAAATGTGTGCAATAATCTAGCATGTAAATCAATGTCATGGGCACGTTACGCATCAAGGTGATTAATGGTTAATGATAAAACAAATATAATACATTCTGTAACTAATACATTTCCTGGAGCTACATAATATCGGGATGTAGATAATTATTAGGATCAGGCTTTTGTTTAACACTAATATTTATGGCACTGATGGCAGCCATTACAGCGCCCACACAATCTGTCGACCAACCCAGAATGACAGATACATTTGCATTCTATTCCAGTGCATAATTCTAAAATACTGACACGCATCTATTAGGCCATGCCTAAAGAGCCCTTAAAGGGAACCAGTCACCATGATCTTGGAGTATTATTTGACGTACTTCATGGATAATACTGCAGATATTGGGTCCAAATAGCTATTTATTATATACGTACTGCCCCTGGTGTCAGCACTCAAAGCTGCACTGAAATACACAGTCAGGACTGCTGGGCTGGGCTAATATAATGGAGAGGACTCCTGTGTGCATGCACGGAAGACCTGACAGTGTATTTCAGTGCAGCTTTGAGCACTGACAACAGAGAAACGTGGGAAGGGGGGGGGGCAGTATGGAGAAAAAATATAGTGATCTGGACTTCTTATCTGCAGTACTACTCTTGTATTACTGCAAACAATAGTCAAAGATTGTGGTGACAGCTTCCCTTTAACCCCTTAAAGAGGACCTTTCACTACTCTACAAACGAAAAACTAACTATACCTGTGGGCAGAGTGGCGCCCAGGGGTCCCCCTGCACTTACTAGTAAGTCTGGGCGCCGCTCCGTTCGCCCGGTATAGGCTCCGGTGCCTGCGCTCCCTCTGACTGTTTTCTTGTAGGAGGCGTGTCCCTTGCTGCACTGCTGGCCAATCGCAGCGCACAGCTCATAGCCAGGCTATGAGCTGTGCGCTGCGATTGGCCAGCAGTGCAGCAAGGGACACGCCTCCTGCAAGAAAACAGTCAGAGGGAGCGCAGGCACCGGAGCCTATACCGGGCGAACGGAGCGGCGCCCAGACTTACTAGTAAGTGCAGGGGGACCCCTGGGCGCCGCTCTGCCCACAGGTATAGTTAGTTTTTTGTTTGTAGAGTAGTGAAAGGTCCTCTTTAAGGACACAGACTTATTTCACCTTAAGGACCAGGCCATTTTTTGCAAATCTGACCAGTGTCACTTTAAGTGGTGATAACTTTAAAACACTTTAACTTATCCAGGCCATTCTGAGATAGATTTTTCGTCACATATTGTACTTCATGACACTGGCAAAATGAAGTCAAAATTTATTTATTTCTTTGCATATTTCTTGCATATTTCTTAGCAAATTTCAAAGTTTCAGTTTCTCTACTTCTGTAACACATAGTAATACCCCCCAAAATTTTGCTGACTTTACATTCCCCATATGTCTACTTCATGTTTGAATTATTTTGGAAATGAAATAAAAAATTTTGGGGATGTTACAAGGCTTAGAAGTTTAGAAGCAAATCTTGAAATTTTTCAGAAATTTGCAAAAACCCAATTTTTAGGGACCACTACAGCTCTGAAGTCACTTTGCGAGGCTTACATAATAGAAACCACCCAAAAATGACCCCATTCTATAAACTAAACCCCTCAAGGTATTCAAAACTGATTTGACAAACTTCGTTAACCCTTTAGGTGTTGCACAAGAGTTATTGGCAAATGGGGATAAAATTTGAGAATTTCATTTTTTTGCCTAATTTTCCATTTTAACCCATTTTTTCCACTAACAAAGCAAGGGTTTGTATCTTTATTGCCCTGACTCTGCCGTTTACAGAAACACCCAATATGTGGCCGTAAACTACTGTACGGCCACACAGCGGGGCATAGAGTGAAAGGTGCGCCGTTTGGTTTTTGAAAGGCAGATTTTGCTGGACTGTTTTTTTGACACCATGTCCCATTTGAAGCCCCTTGATGCACCCCTAGAGTAGAAACTCCATAAGGTATTCAAAACTGATTTTACAAATGTCGTTAACCCTTTAGGTGTTGCACAAGATTTAATGGAAAATAGAGATACAATTTAAAAATTTTGCTTTTTTTGGCAGATTTTCCATTTTAATATTTTTTTTCCAGTTACAAAGCAAGGGTTAACAGCCAAACAAAACTCATTATTTATGGCCCTGATTCTGTAGTTTACAGAAACACCCCATATGTGATCGTAAAATGCTGTACGGTCACACGGCAGGGTGCAGAAGGAAAGGAATGCCATACGGTTTTTGGAAGGCAGGTTTTGCTGGACTGTTTTTTTTTAAACCATGTCCCATTTGAAGCCCCCCTGATGCACCCCTAGAGTAGAAACTTCAAAAAAGTGACCCCATTTTAGAAACTACGGGATAGGGTGGCAGTTTTGTTGGTACTATTTTAGGGTACATATGATTTTTGGTTGCTCTATATTACACTTTTTGTGCGGCAAGGTAACAAGAAATAGCTTTTTTGGCACAGTTTTTTTTTTGTTATTTACAAAATTCATCTGACAGGTTAGATCATGTGGTAATTTCATAGAGCAGGTTGTCACGGACACGGCGATACCTAATATGTATACAATCTTTTGAATTTAAGTAAGTTTTACCCAATGATTTCATTTTTAAAACAAAAGAGAAGTTTTAGTGTCTCCATAGTCTAAGAGCCATACTTTTTTCATTTTTTGGGCGATTATCTTCATTTTTTGCGGGATGAGATTACAGTTTGATTGGGGTGCATATGACTTTTTGATCGCTTGCTATTACACTTTTTGTGACGTAAGATGACAAAAAATGGCTTTTTGTACACTGTTTTTATTTTTATTTTTTTACGGTGGTCACCTGAGGGGTTAGATCATGTGATATTTTTATAGAGCCGGTCGATATGGACGCGGCGATACCTAATATGTATACTTTTTTTAATTTATGTAAGTTTTACACAATGATTTCATTTTTGAAACAAAAAAAATGATGTTTTAGTGTTTCCATAGTCTAAGAGCCATAGTTTTTTCAGTTTTTGGGCGATTATCTTAAGTAGGGTCTCATTTTTTGTGGGATAAGATGACGGTTCGATTGTTACAATTTTGGCGTACATGCGACTTATTTGATCACTTTTATTACCTTTTTTGGGGAAGTAAGGTGGGCAAAATTTCAATTTCATCATAGTTTTTTATTTTTTATTTTTATGGCGTTCACCGTTTGGGTAAAGTAACATGACCGTTTTATAGATCAGGTCGTTATGGACGCGGCGATACCAAACATGTGTAGGAAATTTTATTTTTTGAATTTTTAATCAGTGATAAATGTGTTTTTTGATTTTTACTTTTTTTTCACTTTTTTTACTTTTTTTTTACCCAGACCCACTTGGTTCTTGAAGATCTAGTGGGTCTGATGTCTGTATAATACAGTACAGTACTCTATATAGGGTACTGCACTGTATTTTACTTACACTGAACAGATCTATGGCTTCAGCACAGATCTGTTCAGCACCATGGACAGCAGGACGCTTGAGAAGGCGTCCTGTTGCCATGGGAACCTTCCCTGTCTGCCACAACTTCGCAGACGGGGAAGGGTAAGCATGGGGCTGGCGGGGGGCTGTCTGGGAGCTCTTTCCCTCTCCCATCGGGGGGCTGCAAAGGCACAGCAGCCCCTCGATCGGAGAGGGAGGGAGCTCCCTGAGCTGTTAACCTTTTCCATACAGCGGTCCGTGCGGACCGCTGTATGGAAAGGGTTAAACGGCTGACATCGCATCACCAATGTCAGCCGTTTATACCAGGGTGTCAGCAATGTGCTGGCACCCTGGTATACCCACTGTACACCAACGATTATTCAATAGGAGGCGGGTGGGGGATCGCGATCCCGCCTGCCGCACCGCCCGCCTCCCGCACCGCCCGCACCGCCCGCAACCCCCCCTTCACCTCTGAATGATTTTAGCCCGGTGGGAGGTGCAGGGGGGGGTTGCGGGCGGTGCGGGCGGTGCGGGAGGCGGGCGGTGCGGCAGGCGGGATCGCGATCCCCCACCCGCCTCCTATTGAATAATCGTTGGTGTACAGTGGGTATACCAGGGTGCCAGCACATTGCTGACACCCTGGTATAAACGGCTGACATTGGTGATGCGATGTCAGCCGTTTAACCCTTTCCATACAGCGGTCCGCACGGACCGCTGTATGGAAAAGGTTAACAGCTCAGGGAGCTCCCTCCCTCTCCGATCGAGGGGCTGCTGTGCCTTTGCAGCCCCCCGATGGGAGAGGGAAAGAGCTCCCAGACAGCCCCCCGCCAGCCCCATGCTTACCCTTCCCCGTCTGCGAAGTTGTGGCAGACGGGGAAGGTTCCCATGGCAACAGGACGCCTTCTCAAGCGTCCTGCTGTCCATGGTGCTGAACAGATCTGTGCTGAAGCCATAGATCTGTTCAGTGTAAGTAAAATACAGTGCAGTACCCTATATAGAGTACTGTACTGTATTATACAGACATCAGACCCACTAGATCTTCAAGAACCAAGTGGGTCTGGGTAAAAAAAAAAGTAAAAAAAGTGAAAAAAAAGTAAAAATCAAAAAACACATTTATCACTGATTAAAAATTCAAAAAATAAAATTTCCTACACATGTTTGGTATCGCCGCGTCCATAACGACCTGATCTATAAAACGGTCATGTTACTTTACCCAAACGGTGAACGCCATAAAAATAAAAAATAAAAAACTATGATGAAATTTAAATTTTGCCCACCTTACTTCCCCAAAAAAGGTAATAAAAGTGATCAAATAAGTCGCATGTACGCCAAAATTGTAACAATCGAACAGTCATCTTATCCCACAAAAAATGAGACCCTACTTAAGATAATCGCCCAAAAACTGAAAAAACTATGGCTCTTAGACTATGGAAACACTAAAACATCATTTTCACCACACTAAAGTTTCTGATCCCCGCGGTCAGGGACCGCGGGGATCAGAAACTGCAGAAATCGTAACAAACCGCAGGTCGGAATTGACCTGCGGTTTGTTGCGATCGCGGACATGGGGGGTCACGGGACCCCCCCGCGCATTTAGCCGAGGTGCCTGCTCAATGATTTGAGCAGGCACCTTGTTCCGATCACAGCCGGCCGGGCGGCAGTGATCGGAACAACACATGACGTACCGGTACGTCATGTGTCCTTAAGGACTCGGGAAACATGCCGTACTGGTACGTCATGTGTCCTTAAGGGGTTAAGGGGAATCGCTCACCAGGAAATTATCTAATAAACCAGGCACAATGGAGGAGACGTATCATTTAGTTTGTGCCTGAAAAGTGGTGTTAACAAGTCACAAACTGCATGTTTGAAACTTTTTAAATGTGACTTTTAAAGAGACAGTGACTTTATTTTTACGCCATCCTTGCCACTTTTCCAAAAGGGGTGTGGAAAAGGCAGGAATGGGACATGACCAGTTGTCATATCAAATTTATCTTCATTTACACCAGTTTTCTGGGGCAAACGATGGCAGAAATCTACGGCAGCTCAGAGCTGCTGTAGATTTTTGTTTTAGGCGCACAGACTGCTGGAGGTTGAGCCACAGGTCTCGTCATAAATTAGGCGTATCCTCTGGAAAGAGAGGAGATATAACACACGACACCAAGCGCGGTTGTATTGTAAGGGTATTTTTAAGTACTGATTAGTTGTGCCCCCTTTAATTCTGTCCTCTTTTATATTATGTTTAATACTCTGTGTAATAGTTTACAAATTCTCCTTGTAATGAAGTGGGTTAGAGATAGTACTTATCCCCCACTGTGCTGATAAGAACACATTCCTGAGTGATCTTAGAGACATGAGTGATGCACATTGGAGGAAGAACTGATGGGAATTACTGTGGTATACACTAACAATTAATTGGGATTCCACCTTGAACTTCATTCTAGGTAGGGTGTCAGTATTGATTTGCCCTATCTCTTGTCGGTCGTGTGTTATAATGTGGTAGACAGCCATGTGTTATAGCATGATTGACCGGATCCCTACCCTATATTTAGGCTAGTGATGTTTATTTACTTTTTATTATTCTGTATGTGATTTTTTTTTTGTGTTATCGTATATTTAATCACACTTACTAAATATATTTATTCACTTAGCCTGCGTAAGTATTCATCCTCAAATCTATTGAATTTATGTTACATTACAGCAGTCTTAAAAAATCTCCCCCCGTGTCTTGTAGGGCTAGCTCAGTGTAATGTAATAATACTTTTCAGTTTTCACTTACTGATTCTTTGCCTCATTGTGGAGAAAAAGTTTTAATAAGCAATTAAGTGCACCGAGCGCAGACATAAGACACTCTGTTCACCTTTGTTCCTCCTTCTTCCTCTGCCAGCCCCTCCCTCGCCTTCCTGATTGACAGGTCCATACCAGATGATTACGCAGGAGCCTGGTCCTGACAAGAATAAGCGGGAGGGTCTGGCAGAGGAAGCAGGACGGGCGAAGGTACACAAAGTGACTTAGCCCCTCTCTGTAACGGTCACGTACACACACACACAGGGGGAAGGA
This sequence comes from Bufo gargarizans, assembly GCF_014858855.1. Classification (NCBI taxonomy): domain Eukaryota; kingdom Metazoa; phylum Chordata; class Amphibia; order Anura; family Bufonidae; genus Bufo; species Bufo gargarizans. Next base: position 138,596,415 of record NC_058087.1, on the reverse strand, counting down.
TAGTGACCACTGCGCTCCACCCTCACCCCTGGCCCTGCCTACTTGCCTCACGAGTCCTGATGACAGGGGACAACTGGATGGCAGTCCCTAACTTAGAATACGTGCAGGAAGGACAGACAAGACAAATAACGGATAGTGAATGGACAGGGTCAAAACCAAGAGGACAACACAGTACAGAGGGATAAGCAAAGAAAGGTCAGGAGAAGCCGGGGTCATAAATACCAGGAGAGTCGAGAAGTACCAAAGGAGTCCGCAAAGAGTAGTCAGGTGGAAGCCGAGGTCAAGTATACCAGGAAGGATGCGCAGTACAGGAGGAGCAGGCAAAGGATCGTCAGGGAACAGGATCAGGTAAGTACACAGGTATCCAACAACTACCAGGAACCTAAATTAACAGGCAACCTGTGGCCAGCAGGCTGCCTGTATGTATAGTGGGGAGTGAGGGTCATATGACATGGCCAGCGTCACATGACCGACAGACCGACCAGTCGAGCACCGAAGTGATCAGCTTGGCGCTCAAGGCAGACCTAGGAGCAGGGAGCCTCCCAGCTAGCAAAGCCGCCCTGGGAATGAGGTCAAACACAGATCCTCGCTCCCGAAGCTAAGCAGCAGGTCTGCGGCTGATGGGAGACCGAGTGCGCCTTCGGAACCCCGTTACACTCTCGGTGATTTTACTTATTTGCATATGAATTTAAAATACTTTTTGTCCTGAATGAAGCAACAGATCACTAAGTAACAGGTATCAGTACATTCAGCTGAGCTAGCCCTACAAGGCGCTGTGCCTTGTTTAACAGCAAAATAACTGGTGGTGGATCCTTATCACTGGCAAATTTTTGGCATTCCTGATCATTAACCCATGTAAAAGCTCGCCAATCAGCTGACCAATGCGCAGATGCTCATTTTTTGGCTGATCTGATTTTTTGTAAGCACCATATCATCCATGTAAGCAGGAGAAATAAGCGGCTATACAAATGATCCATGCTCGTTACTGAGTAGAAAATCAGCCGGTGTAAAACTCCCCCTAGTGGCGTCTGCAGGTGGACACAGTCTTATTATTAATTTCTATGACTGTGTGAAGCGAAGCAGGGGATTGAGGACTCTGTAAAACAGGGATGCCTAACCTGCAGCCCTCCAGCTGTTGCAAAACAACTCCCAGCATGCCGGGACAGCCTACAGATATAAGGGCATGTTGGGAGTTGTAGTTTTTCAGCAGCTGGGCATCCCTGCTGTAAAAGAAAGGGGCTCTGATTCTTATAAACGTATGTTAGAAACATACTGGAGTTTTTATGGTATTCTTTGTATAGTATAATTTGTTTATGAGCATTTGTTGTAATCAGCAGGATCCACCACACCAGACTGCATACCTGATTTAACAGGGTTGATCCTGCTGACAGGTGCTCTTAAAGACGTATGTCTGCAGAACCCGGACATAACACCTTCTTCACTCTCCAGCCCTGCATAGCGCAGGGCAAGTGCTTTTTCTTTATATCCAGTGACGTACTGGGTTCTCTCACAGTATGCTCCGCCTAGCAGTGAGCCCGGTGACTTCACCTGCACTAATGGGCAGTCTTTAGCGTTGTCCTAGTCTGTAAAACAGCACTACAGACCGCCCATTAGTGCCAGTCACGTCACCCGAAACACTGCTAGGCGGAAGCCTCCGCCTAGCATTGTAAAAATGTAAACAAACAGCCCTTGCCATGCGCGATGCAGTGCAGGGCAAGGGAGAGCATCCCCTCATGGGGGTCTGGAAGGGTGAAGAACGGGTTAAATACGAGTTCAGCTCTGAACCCAGACAAACCCCTTTAAGAGCACATGTCAACAGGATCAACCCTGTTAAATTGGGTATACTGTCTGGTGCGGTCGATCCTGCTGATTACAATGATACCTGTCTTGTAAAAACTGGTTGAGGCGTTCCCAAGAAAAATGACTTTTAAATGAGTGCTTCAGTGCACTGAGGGTGTGGCCTAGACCTTAGGTGCACTTCAGGTTCTCAGTTCTCCGGTGCTGGCCACGCCCCCTCATTTGGATTAAGTATAAAAGTCATTTTTCTTGAGAACACCACAACCGATTCTCACAAGATAGGTGTCATTTTAATCAGCAGGATCATGCCTTCATGCCTAACTGATTTAATAAGGTTATTAAATCTTTTTTAATAACCTTTAATGAGGTTATTAAAAAAAACTTTAAAATAAACTTTCCTTCACCATCTGTAATACAGATCCCTATGGTTTCTGTGAGCTGCCATACACTCAGGGGGTTTGATTTTATACTTAGAGGATAAATGCTCTTCAGAAATACAGAAATGTAGGACATCTAGCTGACCTGACTGTGGTGCAGTAGAATCTGAAAATCATCCCTTGCCTGAATTTAGACAATTATTGACCTGTTTGGGTTCTCTTGCCAGTAATTACACATTCATTACATCTGGTTTGTACTGAACAAGAATTAGTTCTATACCAACCAGTGTGAAAGTCGCTAAGTATCAATAAACTAGTAACAGGCTCATGGTAGAAGAATACTGGGATCATTCAATGGCTACATAATTGTTCCAGAACAGGATTTTACACCAAGTTGTTCAAGGAGATTGAAGCTGATGTGAAAATTATAACTTGGTTAAGATGACAAAAAAAATTACATTTTGCTGGGTGATCACAGTGTAGGTTCGACGATGCGGCAGTTTATAAAAGATCATACAAGCAGAAAACATTATGATTAGGCTGCGTATACTGGAGAATCCTATAAGGCAGGGGTGGCCAACCTTATAGACACAAAGAGCCAGAAAAAAAAATCGTATGACTGCCAGGAGCCACAAGCTATGCGTTTACTCAAATATGCGTGCACACGATAGTATTACTGCAATTCAGTTATCAAACATTTAAAAGTGCATTTAAACCACCTCTTCTACCTGTAGTGTAGACAGCTTTAGCGAGACTTCTGACAATCTTTGTTTTTCACAATGTGTTTCAAGATTTCTCAAATGACTGCCCATGCTCAGATGACCGCCCCATGCACAGAAGACCGCCCCATGCACAGATGACTGCTGCCCTATACTCAGATGACCGCCTATGCTCAGATGACTGCTCTATGCTCAGATGACTGCTCCATGCTCAGATGACCACCCCATGCTCAGATGACTGCCTTATGCTCAGATGACTGCCCCATGCTCTGATGACCGCCCCATGCTCAGAAGACCACCCCATGCACAGATGACTGCCTTATGCTCAGAAGACCGCCCATGCTCAGATGACCGCCTTATGCTCAAATGACCACCCATGCTCAGATGACTGCTCTATGCTCAGATGACCACCCCATGTTCGGATGACCAGTCTATGCTCAGATGACTGGTCTATGCTCAGATGACCGCCTTATGCTCAGATGACCGCCCCATGCTCAGATGACCACCTTATGCTCAGATGACCACCTTATGCCCAGATGACCGCTCTGTGCTCAGATGATCGCCTTATGCTCAGATGACCGCCCATGCTCAGATGACCGCTCTATGCTCAGATGATCACCTTATGCTCAGATGATCACCTTATGCTCAGATGACCGCTCTATGCTCAGACGACCGCCTTATGCTCAGATGACCGCCCCATGCTCAGATGACCGCCCCATGCTCAGATGACTGCCTTATGCTCAGATGACTGCCTTATGCTCAGATGACCGCCCCATGCTCAGATGACCGCCTTATGCTCAGATAACCGCCCATGCTCAGATGACCGCCTTATGCTCAGATAACCGCCCATGCTCAGATGACCACCTTATGCTCAGATGACCGCCTTATGCTCAGATGACCGCCCATATGCTCAGATAACCGCCCATGCTCAGATGACCGCCTTATGCTCAGATAACCGCCCATGCTCAGATGACCACCTTATGCTCAGATGACTGCCTTATGCTCAGATGACCGCCCCATGCTCAGATGACCGCCTTATGCTCAGATAACCGCCCATGCTCAGATAACCGCCCATGCTCAGATGACCGCCTTATGCTCAGATGACCGCCTAATGCTCAGATGACCGCCTTATGCTCAGATGACCGCCCATATGCTCAGATGACCACCCATGCTTAGACGACTGCCCATATGCTCAAACACACTTGGTGTGCTGGGAAGTGGCACCTGTGAAAAAAAAGGAAGAGCAGCAGTGGCAGAGAGACTGAGGCCAGCAGCAGCCATTTCAGTCAGATTAGAGCCAAAGCTGCAGAGTGGCTGTAATCAGACTAAAATGGCTGCTGCTGGCCTCAGTGAGTCTTTCTGCCACTACTGCTCTGATTGAGTGCCCACTGCCCTGCCCTGCTGTCCACCATTAACATTCATTAGAATTTACTATGGAGCTGGAAGCAGGTCCTCCTTGCTTGTTGCGCCACTTCTTGCCGCCCCGATAGACCCAGCCCGCAGTCTGATGAATCTGGCTGCTGGGCTGGCACTGAGAAGACTGGGGGCGGGCATTAGGTCACACACAAACACACTCACAGATGGGGGTGTGGGGCCGTGGGCGGGCACATCTGCGGCTGGTGGCGGGGTTAAGCACTGCAGCTTCGCCTTCTCCCAGAGGAGGAGGCGGAGCTGCAGTGAGTGACTGAGTCACGTGCCCGCTCTCGGCACTCGTAATCCTCCACTCTTCCGCCTCGTTCCAGCCTTCCACCACTTCACTTACGCGCTGCAGAGACAAGAGTAATCGCTGGCCGCACTGCTCCCCTGCGAGCCGCAAATGAAGGCGCAAGGAGCATTTTTTCAATGAGAGCATAAAATCTGGACGTGCTGCACTCCCGGGGCCTGAGCGTCCCCCCACACAGTGATCTACAGGTGACAGGGTTCCATAAGAACATAGCAAATCTGCAATGAATTGCAATAGCATTTGCAATAGAGTTTGGACATATTTAGATTTTAAAACGCAAAAACTGTGTTCAAGGGTAGAAGTTTATCTTAAAGGAGTTATCCAACCCCTATAATGACCCCCCTAATGCCCGGGCACCTCATATAGGTTATACTTACCCGCTCCCCGACACCTGCACCGTTCCTGCTCTGGTGAGGGGGGGCAGCCAATAGCAGGCCGCGATGGGGACGAGCCTCCCTAGCATCACTCGCAATGGGAAGGTGCAGCGGCGGCCATGTGGGGAGCAGAAACAACACGGGTGCCTGGGAGCGGGGTAAGTATAACCATATGAGGTGCCCGGGCATTAGAGAGGTCATTATAGGGGTTGAATAACCCCTTTAAGTGTTGGACCCAATGTAGTTCCTGTATGGTGACAGACTAAGCACCTTCCATATCTAAAAAAAATAATAAAATTTTCCTGCATTGTTAAAAATTACTTATTTTCAATGTTCCAAACAACACAAAGCAGCAAAGCTATTAGCAGGTTAGCTCCAATCATTAATAATCTACTGCTATTCTGTGTCCCATTCAATACATTATTCTCTTCTAAAACCCAAATCAATGCTCAGCCTCCTCCAGTGCAGAGGCAGATATAAGAGAGACACAAAAGGGAACGCAATCTGCATGCAAGGTAATTACCGTAGTTAGACTTCTCTTTCTCAATGCCTGTCTGATGGCAGCTAAAACAATTCTGATGAGGAGAAATAATTGGGAACAAAACAGCTACAAGGAACTCTGATTCTTTTCTCTACATTTTTCAGAACACAGGCCGTCTCCAAGATTCTAATATTGTATGTGGCAAATTTGCTAGAACAATATAATAACTGATGAGGTCAATGGAAGATGAAGGCAATCAGTGCATAGCTTCTTGTGATCAACGTAGGGGAACAATGACACTGCAAACGAATGACAGGAGAAGCCACCTGTAGCGACTAGGCGCAGTAGAGATGTCACTTGGTCTTTAAAGGAGTTTTCTGGTTTGCATCAACATTCTTTGAAATAATTATTTATTTATTTATGAGGGTCGCAGTAATTTTGTAATTTATTTATTTTCCCTTTATTGCTCCTATCTCCCGTCCATGTACATCTTTCTTATTTCCTGTGATGTAATGTCCATGGACGGGGGCAGTGATAGGGGAGTGTCTATGTAACTAGCTGGATGCTAGGAGCTATAAACTAGCTGGGAGTTGTTAGGGGCGGTGCTGGAGGTGTGGCAGAGAAAGGAGAAGTACATCATGGGTTTGGTTGGATGCAGCAACAGGAAGTGTTACCTACAGGATGGAAACAAACCAGAGGAATTGGTTTACATGGTGAAAAACCTTTGCCAACAACCACAGTAATCCCTTTAAGAACTGACCACCGGACGTACCACTAAGCTGGCCATACATATTGGATATTTATAGTCAGACTAAAGGTGGTCATATACCTTTAATAACCATATGCTCAACAACCTTGCTTGGCTGACAGCTATTCATCCCAACCTCCCCAAGCACATGCACACTCAGTTCAACCAAACATACACTCACCTAAAGAATTATTAGGAACACCTGTTCTATTTCTCATTAATGCGATTATCTAGTCAACCAATCACATGGCAGTTGCTTCAATGCATGTAGGGTTGTGGTCCTGGTCAAGACAATCTCCTGAACTCCAAACTGAATGTCAGAATGGGAAAGAAAGGTGGGCTACAACAGCAGAAGACCCCACCGGGTACCACTCATCTCCACTACAAATAGGAAAAAGAGGCTACAATTTGCACAAGCTCACCAAAATTGGACTGTTGAAGACTGGAAAAATGTTGCCTGGTCTGATGAGTCTCGATTTCTGTGGAGACATTCAAATGGTAGAGTCCGAATTTGGCGTAAACAGAATGAGAACATGTATCCATCATGCCTTGTTACCACTGTGCAGGCTGGTGGTGGTGGTGTAATGGTGTGGGGGATGTTTTCTGGGCACACTTTAGGCCCCTTAGTGCCAATTGGCCATCGTTCAAATGCCACGGGCTACCTGAGCATTGTTTCTGACCATGTCCATCCCTTCATGACCACCATGTACCCATCCTCTGACAGCTACTTCCAGCAGGATAATGCACCATGTCACAAAGCTCGAATCATTTCAAATTGGTTTCTTGAACATGACAATGAGTTCACTGTACTAAAATGGCCCCCACAGTCACCAGATCTCAACCCAATAGAGCATCTTTGGGATGTGGTGGAACGGGAGCTTCGTGCCCTGGATGTGCATCCCTCAAATCTCCATCAACTGCAAGATGCTATCCTATCAATATGGGCCAACATTTCTAAAGAATGCTATCAGCACCTTGTTGAATCAATGCCACGTAGAATTAAGGCAGTTCTGAAGGCTAAAGGAGGTCCAACACCGTATTAGTATGGTGTTCCTAATAATTCTTTAGGTGAGTGTATGTGTTCTCAATAGGGAGAGTGAAATGATCACCTTCCAGTCCCCTCTGGCAGCCGCTTATCTTCTGTGAGAACAAAGGATTAGGCATGCCCAATCCTTCTGTCGACAGTCAACACCCTCCCATACACATGTTGGTCACTTCCTGATTAATTCATTTTCTCTTGTGTGTATGGGCATCTTAAAGAGATAATCCCATCTAGACAGATATGGCATATCCATAGGGATATGGGACCCACTCCTATCTCAAGAATGGAGTCTCCTCTTGTGTTGCTACAAATGGACAGTTAGCCACACATGCATGGGTCTTTCCATTAAAGTGTAACTGTTTTTTTATTTTTGTAATGTGTAGGGGCAGAGATACTGACCATTTTTGTAATATACAGGTGAAACTCGAAAAATTAGAATATTGTGCAAAGTTCATTCATTTCGGTACTGCAACTGAAAAGGTGAAACTAATATATGAGATAGACTCATTACATGCAAAGCGAGATATTTCAAGCCTTTATTTGTTATAATTTGGATGATTATGGCTTACAGCTTATGAAACTCCAAAGTCACAATCTCAGGTCCCCTTTGCTCAGGGGGTATGGATTAATTAGCTGACTAGAGTGTGACACTTTGAGCCTAGAATATTGAACCTTTTCACAAAATTCTAATTTTAAGCTGCATTAATGCAATTCCTTTTAATTTGCATTACTGAAATAAATGGACTTTTGCACGATATTCTAATTTTTCGAGTTTCACCTGTACTTTACATAACGGTGGAGACCTGCTCAACACTGACTGTGTTATGTAAATAGAAGACAGAGGAGCGTTGCTAAGGCTCAAAATGGGCTACTTTAGAGCTATTTTTCTAATCGAAATGTACGAATTCAGTAATTAAAGTATATTACAAAAATGGTCAGTATCACTGCCCCTACACATTACAAAAATAAAAAAAGAATGACAGTTACCTTTAACTTTGATGAGAGTTTTCAAAATTGCAGTATGCACTTGCTTGGCTATTCTCAGAAGTTACATAGAAGTGAATGGAGAAAGCCTTGCGTGTACGGTCTCTGTTTACAGTTTCATGACTTCTTTTTGCTTCCAGTGAAAAGTTTATGATTTACTTATATCCCAGTGCATTGGATTTGGATCTCTATAATGGAATAGATTGAACTTCTATCAAAATATCTACTAAATGACATAGGTTTTCCGTGAGTACAATATTGATGACCTCTCCTAAGAACAGGTCATCAGCATCAGATTGGGAAGGGGGGTCCAACTCCTGACACACTTCAACATTGAGATGTTTGAAAGGGACACAGAGCTAGTAGGAGCACTGTGGCCTCCTCAATGCTTACCAAGTACAGTGCCGTACATTGCATAGTGGCTGTTCTTGGTATTGCAGCTCAGCCCAAATCACTTCTGACATGAGCCTAGGCCATGTGACTGATAATTGTGATGCCACTGGCCTAGAACGAGGCCGCAGAGTTCACCAGAGCTCTGTGTCCCCTAAAACAGCTGATCAGCAGTGGGTGCGAGGAGTCAAAGCTCCAGTGATCAGCTACAGATGACCCATCCTGAGGATAGCTCTTCAATATTGCACTCCCAGAAAACCGCACTAATCAGCAGATCATTTTGAAGCTACTGTATAAAAGATCCATGTCCTAATAATGCAAACTATGATTCTGCAACAATAATGTATGGGCGGAATATGAAAAGATATTTCAAGATTGCATTAAATTGTCCTGTCTAAATAGTAAGAGTATTGGCATTAGAAATAGGAGAGTATTGGCATTTTTGGATACTTAACTAGTTTTTTATGTCATTTCCAAGTACCGTAGATTTTATAGTATTATAGTTAGTATCATGATTGCTAATTTGCTGTCAGGTTACCAAGCTTTATCGTTAAAGATTTCTTTTCATTGGTTGACTGTAAAGAGAGGGACTCAGCTTCAGAAAAGGCCCCTCATTTCTAAATTCGACCTGATCTCACCTAGATATGAACTGGTTGACAGCCTGAGCTACGTAACACCCGCATCGTAGCAATTTCATATCAATTTTCACATGGAATAAGGGAGGACAGTGACTGTCAAGGATTTGCTCATCTGACCAGTATAAAAGATTTGATAAATATTTTCTGGTACATTTTTTTTAATATAAGTCTTAACACCTATTATGTTTCAACATGCCCCCGTGTCTATACATTTACAACTGTGATCTCATGTAGGGAAAGTCATGGCAGACCAAGAGATATGATGAATATGTTTGTAAAGGACATTACAAAAATATAGGTTTGAAAAAGTGATTAAAACATCGACTCGTGTTTGGTGAACCTACTTTTGTACCTTAGGGAACAGCAATTATAGCACTTCTCTAACATATTTAGCTCTGTGCTCCATTGATAAGTAGCATATATTTTGAGTAGAAGTCACCAATATCAGACTGGGCTCCATGGCCCTATCAGAGGAGATGACTTTTAGGGTGTACTCTCCATCTATAAAGAACACGCACACATCCAGACAGAGGACATATCATCTAGAAGATCTAATAAGTTATCTGTGTACCATCCCATACGAAGTAGGGCACTAATAGCAAGTAATTGTCTTCAAAGTCCCCTCCAAATGGGGTTGTCTTCTGCTAGAACTGTTTAGTATCATTATTGAGTCAGAGTCTGGACCCACAGGAGGATCCTCAGGAATTCTGGTTGATCACTCTAACTCCAACGGCCACACATTCAAGTTTCTCAATGCAGTTTTGGAAACCAAAATCAGTAGTAGCCTGCTGAGAAGTGCTTCTAGCTCTCCCTGGGGCCGCGCAGTGACTGGACGGCATACCCTTTGTTCCCTCAGAGCAGACCCTAGTGTTGGGGCTCCTGTCTGGTGGTAATTGGGGTTCCCTTGATGTTATAAGTTGGTCTGGGTGCAAGACAGCAGAGCAGGTGCAATGGCCAGCAAATGTTGGAGTCAGTAACTAGTCCAGTTATAAATAAAAAGGTCTCTCTTTACTAAAGAGCAGAATAGGAGTAGTAGTTGATCTGACAGTAACAAGACACAGTTCCAAGTAGATCAAAGTTTAATTTCTCCCCAATAGCAACGTATGGATAACACAATGATGGAGGTTGTAATACTCCTACTCTCTGTCTCTCTCTAAAGTCTTTCTGCAGAACCTTAGGCTACTTTCACATGTGTGGTGCGTATTCCAGCAGGCTGTTCCGGCAAAGAATAGCCTACCAGAATTCCCTGGATCCGGCACTGACGGATGCAGCCGGAATGCCCACTGGCCGATATCCTATACAAGCCTGTTAAACTGGGGGGACTGGGATGTCCATGCCTTCTTACATATTACCAAGCTACTGTGCTCGACCAGCTCAAAAGCTGGTGGATTAATGACACCGCGAAGAAATGGGTACAAATGGAAACTAGCTTAACTCGTGCACCCTCACTGCAGCACTTACTTTGGCAAGGATTACTCTCCAAAACGCCCCCTCGATCTACATCTATCACTAGTCAAGCTGGAATGTCACTATGGACCAAGTGTCCACTTATCCCAAAAATCCTTCCACTCAGGATTACGGATGCTCCGTTGTCAGCTTTCAGTGCCTGCTTGCCGGATACTGATTTCTCACAATGGGAATCTAAGGGAATCCTTTCAGTGTCCCGAATTTTAACTAATGGGGCCCTTATATCATTCACAGAATTAAGAGAGCGGTATCAAATCCAGTGCTCTGATTTTTACAAGTACCTCCAACTACGCCATCTCCTAGCATCCAAGAACATTGCACACACTACTCATTCCTCTATGTATACTGCATATTTCCAGAACCCCAGAATACGGAAGGGAGGTATTTCTGAGGCCTATAGGGGGTTGCAGCTCTCAGTTACTATATCAAAATTCCCGTTCCAGACTAAATGGGAGAAAGACTTAAATAAAACTTTTGCACCAGCACATTGGGCCTTTGTTTTCTCCCTGAGCTCTAAAACCTCAAAATGTGTCGACCACCTAGAGGCCTCAAGGAAACTCCTTTATAGGTGGTATTATACTCCTTATCGCCTATCCATCATATACCCAACCACCTCAAACGTTTGCTGGAGATGTCTATCAGCAGTTGGCAATTTACTGCACATCTGGTGGACCTGCCCTGCTGTCAACCGTTTCTGGTCCAACATATTGTCACTTATAGGTGCTGTAATAGGGAAGACACTTCCCGCATCCCCGGAAATAGCATTGCTCTCCTTGGGGCTGGAATATTTAGATTTGAAGGACCTCACTATTGCTTTTCATATACTAACAGTAACAAGAGTGGCGATAGCCAAACGGTGGAAGAGTAGGGATATCCCAACCATACCAGAAATCATTGCTAAAGTTCACTATAATTACGGCATGGAACTACTGATTGCAAAACAACTTTGCCGGTTATCAAGTGTCAGTGTCAGGTGGCGTGACTGGGCGTCTTATATATCTAAACATTACCCATCTTTGCCAAATCTACCAGTATAAAAAATGTATACCTCAATTCTATTGCTTGATTTTAACTGTGGTGCAGTGTTTATTATTGTTTGTTTGTTGGTCGTCTTTCACGGCCTTGTTTCCTTTTTTAATGTAAATGAAAGCTTTATATATGATATCTTCTATCCTGAATACTTGTAATATGTTGAGCAAATAATACTGTAATTTACGGTAATGTAACACTATGGAAGATGTTGTATGCTCTAATTTTCAAATAAAAAATCAGTGAAATAAAATAGTTTTTTGGGGCTGCTGTTATCTCAGTGATGAAGATTCTCTGAGTTCAGGCCTAGCTTTGAGGAGCTTGCACAAGTAGGTCCTTGCTCTTCCTTAACTAGACTTTCACTACTTACTAACCGGGGGGAGACCCAGGTCCATCTCCTGGCAACCTAAGGCGATAAGCCAAGGTGTTAACCCTAAACTGTCCATACAGTGCTATTAGGAATACAAATATAGTGAACCATAACATTATACTCAGCAACACAACATCAATTTACCCTTTGCAGTGACCCTGTTCTGAGGTACTGGCTTCTCCTCTTTATAAAATTCACTCCGGATTTTGGCTTCCAAAACTTCATCAGAAAACAGAACTGTATGGCTAAGCTAGTCCATAAGTGGAATAAACACTATTCATGGCACACTGTATTATACCCCTTAAAGGGTTGTGGTAAGTTATAATCTTATCCACATGATGGAGGAAAAGTATTTGATTGATGAAGGTCTAAATGCAAAGACCCTCACTGATCGAGAGAGCCCTGTGTTTCCCCCCTATGAATGGAGCATGTGCATTGCCACTCTCTTCATCTTTCTAGGACTACCAAGGCTATTGCCTAGCATTCAGAGCAACAAAAAGTTATAGGGTCATAAATCCCAACTGTCATGTTCATATATTTGTTGCTGGCTTCTAGGATGCACTTTGTTACCTTTATATTACATTTACATCATTGGCGGTCACAAATGGAGATGAAATTGGATCTACCTCATGTTCCATGCATAATAATGCACCGTTCGCAGTGCGCATCTCTGCTTTTCTTACCCAATTTCCATACATAAGAAAGTACATATACTTATGTTGTAAAGAATGTCACCCATGATTCGTTATATGCAGCAACAAGTAATAAATATTCTTCCAGCCTTCATGAACTCGGTACCAGAGAATTATTGTATTTCTCCAGTATGCAGTAATTATGTGGATTGGGTTTAGCGGTTGGTCCTGAGGTAGTCATTACACTAAGTGTTTCTTAATGAACAGGCACACCTCAGCCATACGAAACAGAATATAAAACAGACATTTGGCTGTTCCTATTGTGGCAGCTGCTGCAGAGGGGCCGGGAGCATCATCCATGACCTTCAATCGCAAGGTCATTTGTGACAGCATTGATGACAAGCGATTTTGTAAATGATTCTCCGAGTTCGTGTTTTTTAACTGCAGATATTTCTCATCGCAGAACTTAACCTATGCCAAGAAAGTGAACAAACCTAAGAGGTTTGGTTGTTGTCAACTTTAGTTAACTAATCCATATGCCCTAAAGGGATTAGATAATGCCTTTAAAGGCTATGGAAACTCATTTCAGGCTAAAAAGTATTTTTTCAATTGGTCTTTATTAAACATTTTCAACAGTTCTATCTCTAGAGCTTTCAATTTGGGGTATCTGTATCGCTCCCCCCTATTCAGTGAATCCATCAGAGTGCTGCTCTGATGGCTTCGTGTATAGCCCTTGTCTCTGAACTTCTGACAGTTCATAAACACTCATTTAAAGTGTAACTGTTATATTTTTTTTATTTGCTAGTTTATTACAGCTAGGCATGTATACCTGAGTTAGTCTGTCAATGATTGTCAAAAGATCTGTAATTACCTTATAATAACAGCTTTTATTAATGTCCTCTGTCCCTTTCCACTGTTCCCTTAAAAGACAGTTGCTAGGGCTTGTCAGTCTCTGGCTAAGAAGACAGGAAGATGGAGGGGCGGTCCTTCACACTGCATGCCTGCATTAGGCTTCAGAGTGAGGAGGCGTGTCTCTCAGTAATCAAATTTTATTGGCTGGCAGGGAGCTGCTGGCTACAGCAAGTGTGTATGGGAAGTGAGGGAAAGCAGTTTTGGCCTCAGAACTGGCTAAGGAGCCATCTTGAGAAGGTCTTCATATTGTAAATGTTTAAACAGCCATAACTAAGGGAAAAACTCAAGGAAAACAGTGGTATGTGAAGAAACTAACGATTGCTTTATGCATAATTCTGCTGCAGCAGTAACATATGCTAAAATTGATTTTTTTTTTATGAAAACATGACAGTTACACTTTAAGTGAAATTCTTACCAATCTAATAAGAATGTAGCTGTAATGAGTGTTTATGGGCTGTTAGGAAAGTATGGATAAGGCCTCATGCACACGACAGTATTTTTTCACGGTCCGCAAAACGTGATCCGTGACCGTTTTTTCGTCCGTGAGTCTTCCTTGATTTTTGGAGGATCCACGGACATGAAAAAAAAGTCGTTTTGGTGTCCGCCTGGCCGTTCGGAGCCAAACGGATCCGTCCTGAATTACAATGCAAGTCAATGGGGACGGATCCGTTTGACGTTGACACAATATGGTGCAATTGCAAACGGATCCGTCCCCATTGACTTTCAATGTAAAGTCAGGAGTCCCTTTTATACCATCGGATCAGAGTTTTCTCCAATCCGATGGTATATTTTAACTTGAAGCGTCCCCATCGGATTTGAGTTACATCGTGAAAACTCATATCCGACAGTATATTCTAACACAGAGGCATTCCCATGGTGATGGGGACGCTTCTAGTTAGAATATACCACAAACTGTGTACATGACTGCCCCCTGCTGCCTGGCAGCACCCGATCTCTTACAGGGGGCTGTGATCAGCACAATTAACCCCTCAGGTGCCACACTGGCCACCAGTGATATAAATACAATGTGTTAGAATATACTGTCGGATCTGAGTTTTCACGAAGTGAAAACTCAGCTCTGAAAAAGCTTTTATGCAGACGGGTCTTCGGATCCGTCTGTATGAAAGTAACCTACGGACACGGATGCCAATCTTGTGTGCATCCGTGTTTTTTCACGGACCCATTGACTTGAATGGGTCCGTGAACTGTTGTCTGTCAAAAAAATTGGACAGGTCATATTTTTTTGACGGACAGGATACACGGATCACGAATGCGGCTGCAAAACGGTGCATTTTCCGATTTTTCCACGGACCCATTGAAAGTCAATGGGTCCGCGAAAAAAAAACTGAAAACGGCACAACGGCCACGGATGCACACAACGGTCGTGTGCATGAGGCCTAAGGCTACAGATCCAGCCATCAGAGCAGCTATCAGACAGATTGACAGTGAAGCAAAAAGCAACAGTCTGTAGATTAGTGATGAGCGGCAGGGGCTATATTCGAATTCGCAATATTTTGCTAATATTTTGTAGAATGTTCGTCATATATTCGCGAATTTGAGAATTCACTTTTATTTTCTTGATTGCAAAAATCGGCAATGTAATATTCACGTAGAGCGCACACAATACAGACGTGGGTCACTAAAGCTAAATTTTTCAAGCTGCTAGAAGCTTCCTGAGACTGGAGAAAATGGTTGGCACGGCAGAACATTGCTAGAGCTCAGTGATGGGCAAACTGCGGCTCTCCAGCTGTTGTAAAACTACAAATCCCCTCATGCCCTGCTGTAGGCTGAAAGCTGTAGGCAGACTGGGCATACTGGGAATTGTATTTTTCTAACAGCTGGAGAGCCACAGTTTGCCCATCCCTGCGGTATAGCTCTATATGCAGATAGAGCGCTACAATATATTTGAGATTGCGAAATCGGCACTAATTATGCAAATATTTTAGCGCAATACGTGCAACTTCACATTTTAACAGGTCTGACTACTTATTAGTGATTGGTGCACTAAGTATTGTTGTGAACTTGTGACATCACAGCACTATGTCTGTATGTACAGTACAGACCAAAAGTTTGGACACACCTTCTCATTCAAAGAGTTTTCTTTATTTTCATGACTATGAAAATTGTAGATTCACACTGAAGGCATCAAAACTATGAATTAACACATGTGGAATTATATACATAACAAAAAAGTGTGAAACAACTGAAAATATGTCATATTCTAGGTTCTTCAAAGTAGCCACCTTTTGCTTTGATTACTGCTTTGCACACTCTTGGCATTATCTTGATGGGCTTCAAGAGGTAGTCACCTGAAATGGTCTTCCAACAGTCTTGAAGGAGTTCCCAGAGATGCTTAGCACTTGTTGGCCCTTTTGCCTTCACTCTGCGGTCCAGCTCACCCCAAACCATCTCGATTGGGTTCAGGTCCGGTGACTGTGGAGGCCAGGTCATCTGGCGCAGCACCCCATCACTCTCCTTCATGGTCAAATAGCCCTTACACAGCCTGTAGGTGTGTTTGGGGTCATTGTCCTGTTGAAAAATAAATGATGGTCCAACTAAACGCAAACCGGATGGAATAGCATGCCGCTTCAAGATGCTGTGGTAGCCATGCTGGTTCAGTATGCCTTCCATTTTGAATAAATCCCCAACAGTGTCACCAGAAAAGCACCCCCACACCATCACACCTCCTCCTCCATGCTTCACGGTGGGAACCAGGCATGTAGAGTCCATTCGTTCACCTTTTCTGCGTCGCACAAAGACACGGTGGTTGGAACCAAAGATCTTAAATTTGGACTCATCAGACCAAAGCACAGATTTCCACTGGTCTAATGTCCATTCCTTGTGTTCTTTAGCCCAAACAAGTCTCTTCTGCTTGTTGCCTGTCCTTAGCAGTGGTTTCCTAGCAGATATTCTACCATGAAGGCCTGATTCACACAGTCTCCTCTTAACAGTTGTTCAAAACTCTTTGAATGAGAAGGTGTGTCCAAACTTTTGGTCTGTACTGTATGTATGGACAGCAGAACCTATCAGCTACACTATATCACTATCTAACCTACACTGACTATGTCCCACTAACTATCTGTATTATATATATATATATATATATATATATATATATATAAGCTAACTAACTATCTATCTAATGTAATGACACAGGAAAGCAGACTGCACAGCAATAACCCTGCTGTCTCTCTCAGATCTGCAAAATACTGCGTACAAGGGCTGCTGGGGAGGTTCTTATATAGTAAAGGGGTAGGCAACTTTCCTATTGGTTGCTAGGGATGTTGCTAAGCTCAGACAAAGACATTGTCACGACCCTTGGTCATGGTCGTGACTTGTGGCCGCATGCAGTTGCCTGCGGTCTTGGTGTTGTGTTCAATCACAGGTGAGGGCTATTGTATGTTGCCTCACCTGTGGTTGCCGCTGGCAACATTGGGTATGTGGCAGCAGAGCAGCCTGAGCGGTGTTGGGCAGCTTGCTGCAGTAGGCATGCGGTTGCACCTGGCAACCTCTCCTTATAGGTGTGCCTTTTATCAGTGTGCACGGGGTGTTATGTGTTGTGTGCACTTCCCCTTTAAGTGGTGTTTTCCCTTCCCTGGTGTTGGAAGGGTTAATTCCCTTTCTGTGTGTGTGAGACACTGGGTGTGTCTGTTGGAGTGTGGTGGGTGTGACCTCAGGCCTCCTTATATGTTGGTGTGGTGGAGCCTGAGATCAGTTTTGAGTTTGCTTGTTGTCAGTCTGTGTTGGAACTCTGCTCCCTGGCTGAATGTGTCATGCTGTGTGAGCCACCCTTAGTTGTCATTGTTATTATTTGTGTCTGTTTCTTATACCCTTCCTCTCTGGTTTTGTTGTACGTCTAGTGTGGTGTGCCATGTCTGGTATTTGTGGTGTTATTACCAGCATGGCTGCTTGACGTGTCACTTTTGGTGTGTGTATGTTGCACTGGAGGGGTTTAAGCAATATGCAAGACTGTGTGCTTCCCAGCCTGGAACCTCCATGTTTCTTGTAGCCGCAGGGAGGTCCGGGTTGTCGTTGGTGCCGTCCTTCCATCTTGGCTGCGGCAGGTAAGAGTTGATAGCATTTGTGGTGTTGTTGTGCTATTTACCTGCTGTACTGTTTACAGTCTTGCACCCTGCCAGCTACTGGGCCTCTGGAGAACGCCTGTCATTCGTGTCCTGGATGAACAGGTGTTCTCTGCCCTGTCACCAGCTGTAGGGCAATGCAGGGATACTTAGACTTCTAGGCACGTGGGTATGAGTCCCCTTACCTTTGAAGAGGGCTCATACAGCTAGGAGACTAGGGCCTGTTGAGGGAATTCTTAGGAGGTCACCAGCTCCCTTTTCCCTGTTTTGTAGTCCGGTAGCTAAGGACATTGCGCGATGGGGGGGATTTCCCCACTCCCCGTCGTGACAGACATTGCAGCCTTCTCATTGGCCCACAAGCAAGAAGGGAGGTTAATGATGAAAAAAAATCTAGAATATTCGAAATTACGAATATATATCACTATATTCTAAATATTCGCGAATTCTCAAAGTGCCGATATTCATGATTAAAATTCGCTATTCAAATATTCGCGCTCAACACTACTGTAGATATACTGAAAATGAAAGCTCTAGGAAAAAACTATTGAAAATAAAAAGACCAATTGAAAGAAAACTATGAGTGGAATATAATAATGCAAAAAAGGTGTCCTTAAAGGTGTCTGTAGCCTATAACTTTCTCCAGCTTAGCTGCATTATTTAAAGACAACCTAAAAAAATATATAACATTCATCACTTGACTTATCACAAACTCAGGCTGATGCTCTCTGTCCCTCCCTCATGTTTTTAACTACATTAATACCACCATAGCATATTTTGTATAATACACAGTTTAATTTATTAAAGGGGCTATCCAACACTGACCTGTTTTTCAAAGGGAATCTGCCCCCACCCCCCGATGCATGAGTAGTACTGCAGATTAGGAGTTCAGACCACAATTTTTTATTTTCTCTTACCACCTCCAACCCTACGGACTTGTGGAGGAAAGTATACTTAACTGCTCCCCATCTCTCAATTTCGGATCTGTGGGTCCACTACTGTATTCACTGGGCTTCGGTCCCCACATATAAACTTCCATCATGGACAGGGTCACGTGCTCTGCTGCAGTCAATGACTGGCCTCAGCGGTGATGTATCTCTAAACAGCACATGACCCACCAGTGACGTCCCTGCTGAGGCCAGTCATTGGCTGCAGTGGTACACATGGCCCTGTCCATGTTGAAAGTTTACATGCAGAGACTGAAACAAAGTGAAGATAGGGGTGGAAACACAGAGCTGGAAATGAGTGTCAGGGAGCAGGTATGTATGCTTCACTTCGGGGGCATGGCCTGACTGTCATGGCGTGAAGACGTGCTGCAGAGAGCTCTCTCGAGATCCTGGCAACATCCTGAACTCCCTACGAACTTAAGCGCTCGGTAACCGAAGCTCTATACTGGGCAAAGACCCCTGGAAGACCCCCCACAAGTACGATAGGGAAAGTGGCGGCTGGAGAAGACTCTTTTCTAGCTTATTGCTGAGCGGGTGCATGGGCCGGGTGCGGACATAACCAGGAGCGCAAGGAAAAGAGCACGGCATCCTCGGGAAGACCTCGGTCCCAGACTGCTCACACACAGAGGAAGCGGTGAGGTGGTGAGTCACCCAGGAGAACCCCGGTCAGTCCCGTGTCACGTTTCTGCAAGGAGGGCTCTAGAAGGAGAGAGAGAGGAGAGGGAGGTGTAGCCTGCAATCAAAAGGAGGCGGCTGCCATCTTCTCTGTAAAGCCACGAGGCTGCTTTGGCAGCAACTGAAGCCTGGGAGAGAGAGGAGATAAACCTCAACTTATATATTACACTCTATCTGGGCTGCAAAGGGGTGATATAATATTATGGAGAAAATATCACAAGAACTGTGTGGCAGTATTTGACTATTAGACTTAGTCCTGGTGAAGAATGTTGTGAACTGTGATTCTGAAGCTACTGGTCTCTAAGCTATATTCTAGAGAATACATATCTTGTCCTGGTGGTGGGAAAACTCTCACTCCCAATTCACCTGCCTGTTGGTATATGGTGAGGAAAACTACGTACTTTGATACCCCCTCAAACCCCTAACAAAGCCCTAATGGACAATATGAGCCAAAATGAGGGGAATGGTATCCTGGAAGATAAATCTGCTAAAATCTCACAAACTGACAAAATCATGAAGGTCTCAGCGGCCTGCCAAGATGCCCTAACGGCAAAGATAGATTATCTCTAAAGCAATGTCAATTTCTTGCGCCACGAGAAAATGAGAACTAGCACAACAGAAGTGGAGCGTAGAGTAGGGGAGGTTGAAGACACAGCTAGAGGAAATTCTGAATTGACCAACTCGCTCCTCCAGCAAGTCAAGGTCTTGCAAGCTAGAGCCAAAGACACCGAAAACAAAAACGGGCAAAACAATAGCCGGAGGATTTTGCAGAAAGTTTGATAAAATCAAGCCTGGCACCATTGACCCTGTCCCAATGTTTTGTGATTGAAAGGGCACACAGGATCCCAACAAGACCCCTGCCCCCAGGCTCACCTCCAAGACCGTTTATAATGAAAATATTAAACAATAGAGACCGGGACAAAATCCTTGCAGCAGCGAGGAGAAAAGGTACTATCTCTTATGAAAACACCAAGATATCCTTCTACCCTGACTTCACCACGGAAGTACAGAAGAAAAGAAGACAGTTCGCACAAGTCCGGTCCAGAGTTAGAGAACTGGGAATAAAATCCGCCATGCTTTACCCGACGAGGCTGCGGATCCAAGTTGAGGGGGGAACTCGCTTCTTTCAGACCCCGGAGGAGGCCTCGGAGTGGCTTAATACCCGCCGACCACAAGAGAGGAGGCAGTGATTTGATATTCTGGAAATGTGTATTTTAATGCTTTCTTTATTTCCTGTTTGATTTACAATGGTAGATACCATATAGATGGAGGAGCCAGCAGTATGTTGTCAGCAGATGGGGAACGAAGCAGAGAAGGCATGAAGTGGAGGGAGATAGTATAAGAAGGAGGGAGAGCTCTTCTTCGTCTTTTATTTGTCTTATTCTTACAAGTTTAGCAGATATTTGGAGATTCTTTTTCGTTTCCCTTTGTCACGTACAGCAAGTTTTTATTTCTATTTAAGGGATCACCATTCAGAGGGGGCAGGAAAGAAGTTAGAGTGGGAAAGGAAAGAAGAAGCACCCAAGAGCATACAGTGGTCATATGTAGACAGGTTGCATCAGAGTTCAGGTGAGGGAAACCTTTCTCTTACCTACTAGTTCTTATCTTGTTCGGGATCAGAGGCTAAGGGTACTTTCACACTTGCGAGGTTGGATTCCGGCAGGCAGTTCCGTCGATGGAACTGCCTGCCGATCCTGCAATCTGTATGCAAACGGATACCATTTGTAGACGGATCCGGATGTGGATCCGTCTCACAAATGCATTGCAATACCGGATCCGTCTCTCCGGTTGTCATCCAGAAAAACTGATCCGGTATTTATCTTTTTCACATATTTAAAGGTCGCATGCGTAGACCGCAAAACCAGATCTGTTTTTCCAGAACACTTGGGGCCAGATTCGGCATTAATGCTTTCCGGCAAGTGTTCCGGAATTTTGGACGGAGAAAATATCGCAACGGATCAGTTTTTCCGGATGACACCAGAGAGACGGATCTGGTATTGCAATGCATTTGTGAGATAAATCCGTATCTGTCTACAAATGCTATCCGCTTGCGCGCGGATTTACGGATCCAGCAGGCAGTTTCGGCAATGAAACTGCCTGCCGGATCCTCACAACGCAAGTGTGAAAGTACCCTTAGACAACCAACTGGATAGGTTAAGGCCCCCGCTCAGACATAGCGCAACCCTGGCTAATTGGGCAAAGGCACATAATCTAGTGGAAATTTGGAGATGGAAAAATTTGTCCCTTAAGCAGTTTTCTGTCACAACCAGACAGCTGAGAAGCTCTGACAGAGGCTTTTCAGAACCTCCCCCTTGAGTTTCTGTGTTGTGGTATTCAGCTCCTCCTCTCGTTAGTCTCTCTCAGCTGTCATGTGTTGGACTAATGGCTTCCCTTTAAATTCTTCCCCAGAATGCTTTTCTGGGCGGCTTATATTTCTTCCTGGAGTATGTGTGCATGCCCAGCTGGTTCTCCTCTCCTCTACTAAGTTAAGTGTTAACTGTTATCTGTTATTTTCTGTTTGTTGGATCCCAGGTGACCCTGACTCCCTCCGTGTCTGGTGTAGGGAGCCGGTGGTCGTGTCCCCTCACTATTGTAGGGTGCTCAGGGCCTATATAGTCAAGGTACGTGGATATGCATGCCTCCACCATTTGGATCTATGCATAGGCTGAGCAGCCAGGGAAAGTGCCAGGTCTTCTACAGGGGTCTCCCTTTTGTTCCTTAGCTTTTGGATCCAGCGAGTTATTTATACATGTTGTTTTGCATTGTTTCCTGTACACATTCCGTGACATTATAAGCCGCCATAACCGTCTCAAGCATGGATCCGGTTTCACTTTTGGCTGAACGCCTTCAGGGTCTTTCATTGGAGGTAGCTGATCTCCGCAGGACTTGTTCTCAGCTTCAAGTGACCGGTTCAGCTGGCGTTCATGGAGTTTGTTCTGAGCCTAAGATCTCGCTCCCGGATACGTTTTCCGGGGGTAGTGAGAATTTTGTGCGTTTTAGAGAGGCTTGCAAACTCCATTTTCGCCTTCTTCCCCATTCTTCTGGTGATGAGGAACGGAGGGTGGGGATCATTATATCGCTGCTCAGGGGTAACGCTCAGTCCTGGGCCTTTTCGCTGCCGGAGGGGGCACGGCCTCTCCGTTCAGTGGAGGAATTCTTTTTAGCCCTGGGTCAGATATATGATGATCCGGATCGTATTGCTCTGGCGGAGTCTAGACTACGTCTCTTATGCCAGGGTAAACAATCCGCAGAAATATACTGCTCAGAATTTCGGAGATGGGCAGCTGATACTGGTTGGAATGATGCTGCACTCCGAAGTCAATTTTGCCATGGTCTTTCAGAGGGATTGAAAGATGCATTTGCCTTTCATGAAAGGCCTATTTCTTTGGACTCTGCTATGTCTCAGGCCGTTCGTATTGACAGGCGTCTTAGAGAGAGAGGAGAGATATTTCCTTCCTGTCATACTCGGTCCCAGGACTGTGCAGCGGTCCCATTCTGTGCGCAGGGGTCTCAGTCGCTGTCGGCCCCTTCTGAGCAGGAGCCCATGCAGCTGGGGTTGATTGCTTCTGACAATAGAAGATTCAGCTCGCATGGGAGGGTTTGTTTTTGTTGTGGAGGTATTAATCATTTGGCAAATATTTGTCCCTCTAGGAGATTCAGGCAGTTCTCTGGGTATAATAAAGAAACAAAGAGGAAAAAATCTTTTAAAGATGTTCCGTCTGTTACTATTGGCAGGGTTGAGACGGAAATTGAAGGTTTTCCGTTTGCTTGTAGTTCCCGTTTTGTCCTGCTGGCTAGGGTGGCGCTAGAGAGCAAGAACATTTTTTGTGAGATTTTTGTGGATAGTGGAGCAGCGGTCAATCTCATTGATAATCAAATTGCGACAACTCATTGTTTCCAGGTTCGCACTTTGGGAAAAGATATTCCTGTGTTTGCTATCGACTCCGCTCCACTTTCTCAAAAATCATTAAAGGGCATAGTTCACAATATCCGTTTAATTGTGAGTGATGCTCATGTTGAGGATGTGTCATGTTTCGTCCTTAGCGGTTTACCCACCCCTCTGGTGTTAGGGCTGCCCTGGCTCACTAAGCATAACCCCACCATTGATTGGCAAGCAAGGCAAATAAATGGTTGGAGTGACTTTTGCAGAGAGAATTGCCTCATGACATCTGTTTCTGAGGTTGCTACTAAGACTGTACCATCTTTTCTCTCTGAATTTTCGGATGTCTTCTCTGAGAGTGGAGTTCAGGATTTGCCCCCCGCACAGGGAGTACGATTGCCCTATTAATCTCATCCCAGACGCCAAGCTGCCTAAATCTCGTTTATACAATCTTTCCCAACCTGAAAGGGTCGCTATGCGTGCTTATATCTCTGAGAGTCTGAGAAAGGGACACATACGACCCTCGAAGTCACCTGTTGCCGCTGGTTTTTTCTTTGTCAAGAAGAAAGATGGTTCTTTAAGACCTTGTCTGGATTTCAGGGAGCTGAACAATATCACAATTCGTGACCCTTATCCGCTTCCTCTCATCCCGGACCTATTTAACCAGGTTGTTGGGGCTAAAGTCTTTTCCAAATTAGATTTAAGAGGGGCATACAACCTGGTCAGGGTCAGAGAAGGGGACGAATGGAAGACGGCCTTCAATACCCCTGAGGGCCATTTTGAAAATTTGGTTATGCCTTTTGGTTTGATGAATGCCCCAGCGGTTTTTCAGCATTTCGTGAACAGCATTTTTTATCATTTGATGGGAAAATTTGTATTGGTGTATTTGGATGACATTTTGATTTTTTTCTTCCGATTTCAAAACTCATAAGGAACATTTACGTCAGGTCTTGCTCATCCTGCGGGAGAATAAATTATATGCGAAACTGGAAAAATTTGTGTTTGCGGTTCCAGAAATTCAATTTCTGGGGTTTCTTCTCTCCCCTTCTGGTTTTCGCATGGACCCCGAGAAGGTCCGCGCTGTGCTTGAGTGGGAGCTTCCTGAGAATCAAAAGGCGCTGATGCGTTTTTTGGGCTTTGCCAATTATTACAGGAAGTTCATTTTGAATTATTCTTCTATTGTTAAACCACTCACTGATATGACCAGAAAGGGGGTAGATTTTTCTTCTTGGTCAGTAGAGGCGCGTAAGGCTTTTTCTGATATCAAGGATAGTTTTGCTTCCGCTCCCATCTTGGTGCAACCTGATGTTTCTTTACCCTTCATAGTTGAGGTTGATGCTTCTGAGGTGGGTGTGGGTGCGGTCTTGTCTCAGGGTTCCTCTCCTGCCAAATGGCGACCGTGTGCCTTTTTCTCGAAGAAACTCTCCTCCGCAGAGAGAAATTACGATGTGGGAGATAGGGAATTGTTGGCCATCAAGTTGGCTTTTGAGGAATGGCGCCATTGGCTAGAGGGAGCCAGACACCCCATTACCATATTTACTGACCATAAAAATCTGGCCTACTTGGAGTCAGCCAAGCGTCTGAACCCGAGACAGGCCAGATGGTCGTTGTTCTTTTCTAGGTTTAATTTTGTTGTCACGTTCCGCCCTGGAGTTAAGAATGTGAAGGCAGATGCCCTGTCACGTTGTTTTCCGGGAGGCGGGAATTTTGAAGACCCGGGTCCCATTTTGGCTGAAGGTGTGGTGGTCTCTGCTCTTTTTCCTGAATTGGAGGCAGAGGTGCAGGCAGCCCAGTCAGAGGCTCCTGATCTTTGTCCTCCTGGGAGGTTGTTTGTGCCTCTCGCTTTAAGACACAAGATTTTTAAAGAACACCACGATACGGTCCTTGCTGGGCACCCGGGGGTAAGAGCCACACTGGATCTCATCGCTCGGAGATTCTGGTGGCCTGCGCTTCGTAAGTCGGTTGAGGGTTTTGTGGCAGCCTGCGAGACTTGCGCTCGTGCCAAAGTCCCTCATTCACGGCCATCAGGTCCTCTCCTTCCCTTACCCATTCCTTCCCGTCCTTGGACACATCTGTCCATGGACTTTATAACGGACCTGCCTCGTTCCTCGGGGAAGACTGTGATTCTGGTGGTGGTGGACCGTTTTAGCAAAATGGTGCATTTCATCCCTTTTCCTGGTTTGCCCAATGCTAAGACGCTGGCGCAGGCATTTGTTGATCACATTGTCAAATTGCACGGTATTCCTTCAGACATAGTCTCTGATAGGGGCACGCAGTTTGTTTCCAGATTCTAGAAGGCTTTCTGTTCTCGCTTGGGGGTTCGGTTGTCATTCTCTTCTGCTTTCCACCCGCAGTCGAATGGCCAGACGGAGCGCGTCAATCAGAATCTGGAGACATATCTGCGTTGTTTTGTGGCGGAGAATCAAGAGGATTGGTGTTCTTTTTTGTCCCTTGCTGAGTTTGCTTTAAATAACCGTCGTCAGGAGTCCTCTGATAAGTCACCATTTTTTGGTGCATATGGGTTTCATCCACAGTTTGGGACTTTCTCGGGAGAGGGGTCTTCTGGTTTACCTGATGAGGACAGATTCTCCTCGTCTTTGTCATCTATTTGGCAAAAGATTCAAGATAATCTAAAGAGCATGAGTGAGAGATATAAGCGTGTGGCTGATAAGAGACGTGTGCTTGGTCCGGACCTGAATGTTGGTGATCTGGTGTGGTTGTCTACCAAGAATATCAAATTGAAGGTTCCCTCCTGGAAGTTGGGTCCTAGGTTTATTGGGCCTTACAAAATCCTGTCTGTCATCAATCCTGTTGCATACCGTCTTGATCTTCCTCAGACTTGGAAGATCCATAATGTTTTTCATAAGTCCTTATTGAAACCTTATGTTCAACCCATTGTACCCTCGCCTTTGCCTCCTCCTCCGATTATGGTTGATGGGAATCTTGAATTTCAGGTCTCTAGGATTGTGGATTCTCGTCTTGTCCGCGGTTCTCTTCAGTACCTTGTTCAGTGGGAGGGGTATGGTCCTGAGGAGAGGATGTGGGTCCCAGTGACGGACATTAAGGTCTCTCGTCTCATCAGGGCTTTCCATAGGTCCCATCCTGAGAAGGTGGGTTCTGAGTGTCCGGAGTCCACTCGTAGAGGGAGGGGTACTGTCACAACCAGACAGCTGAGAAGCTCTGACAGAGGCTTTTCAGAACCTCCCCCTTGAGTTTCTGTGTTGTGGTATTCAGCTCCTCCTCTCGTTAGTCTCTCTCAGCTGTCATGTGTTGGACTAATGGCTTCCCTTTAAATTCTTCCCCAGAATGCTTTTCTGGGCGGCTTATATTTCTTCCTGGAGTATGTGTGCATGCCCAGCTGGTTCTCCTCTCCTCTCCTCTACTAAGTTAAGTGTTAACTGTTATCTGTTATTTTCTGTTTGTTGGATCCCAGGTGACCCTGACTCCCTCCGTGTCTGGTGTAGGGAGCCGGTGGTCGTGTCCCCTCACTATTGTAGGGTGCTCAGGGCCTATATAGTCAAGGTACGTGGATATGCATGCCTCCACCATTTGGATCTATGCATAGGCTGAGCAGCCAGGGAAAGTGCCAGGTCTTCTACAGGGGTCTCCCTTTTGTTCCTTAGCTTTTGGATCCAGCGAGTTATTTATACATGTTGTTTTGCATTGTTTCCTGTACACATTCCGTGACATTTTCATGTTATTCTGCTTCAGGGGATACTATGTCCCACATTGACCTCGGCTTTTGGCAATCAGGACTCTCTGCCCATTTTGCGAGGAGCGTCATATCTACCGCGGGGTATCTCTGATCATTCTCCGTTGCAGATTGTCCTGACCCAACCAATAAATAAACCTGACAGGATATGGAGAGTAAATCTGGTGTGGCTAGATGTACTTCCAGTGGGAGCTGCCTGCCGGAAAGAGTTGGAGGAATACTGGACGATGAATGAGGGTTCTCCAGATCCAATCACAGAATGAGAGGCCTATAAGGCAGTTTTGAGGGGAGCCTTTATAGCAGCTATAGCCACTCACAGGGTACAATTGCAAATTACCCATAATGGGATAGAGGCTAGAATGATGGAGGTGGAAGAGACATACATTGGTGACCCGACTGGGGAGCATCGAGAAAGATGTCTGTCCCTTCAAAGTTACATCTCACTGAATATACACAGAAACGTCTTCTTATACAGACACAAATAGCTTTCTCAGATGGAGATAAGAGTGGGAGGGCGCTGGCGTATCTGGCCTGGGTGGAGACCCCTTAAACGGTGGTGGCAGTGATACGGACAGACTCGGGGCTGGAGGTCTCTGGACCTGATAAGATTTGCGCTCAATTTGAGAATTATTACACTAAATTGTATGCTCCTACACTAACGTGCACAACTGAAGAAATTAGGAGTTACTTGGAAGGATTGGCTTTCCCACGGTTGTCAGGAGCAGCTAGGGCCAAGCTTGATTCCCCGGTCTCTCCCTTGGAGATCCAGAAAGCCATAGGCTCCATGGCCCTGCATAAAACCCCAGGTCCAGATGGTTTCCCGGCAGAGGGGTATAAATTGCATGCAGAGAGTTTTAGTGCTCGTTTGAGTAAACTCTTTACACATTCATTGGAGGTGTCCACTTTACCACCCACGTTCTCTGAAGCCACGATAGTGGTGATCTACAAAGCTGGGAAACAGCCAGATAAATGCAGTTCCTATTGACCTATTTTTCTTAGATGCTAAGATTCTGGCAAAGGTCCTGGCACTACGATTAGCTGCGGTTATTCTATCCATAGTGGGACTAGATCAGTTGGGGTTCATGCCTGGGAAGTCTACATAAATCTAAGGCGACTCTATATTAATCTGCAGATCAAACATGATAACACTGGAAATAGGGCTATAGCATCATTAGACAACGAAAAGACTTTTGACTCAGTGGAATGGGCCTTTTTATGGGAAATACTTCTATATTTGCTACCCATAGCGAGAGACATTCACCCTGAATTTCGGGGGCACGCGATTGGAGTTTTTGGATGTGGTCATGGAGGGCTTCCGCAAGCCCATGGCAACTAATTCCTTGCTCCACCACGACAGCTTCCATCCACTCAGTGTCAAGAAAGCCGTACCTTACGGCCAATTTATTAGACTCAGGAGAATAAATAGTGAGGATGAGGGTTACCATAAACAAGCAATGGAGTTGAAACAACGCCTTTTAGAAAGAGGTTAACCAGAGGAAATGTTAAATAGGGATATGAAGAGAGTGAAAGAGGTTTTCTCCCAGAACAACTTACTCACTAATAAAAAGAATAAGAAGAAGAGGAAGCAAGTACAGGAAAAAGGGGACACTACCAGATTCGCGTTCTCCTTTAAATATAGCCCTATGGCGGAGCAGATCCGTTCCGCGATTTTTAAGCATTGGGATATCCTAAAGAGGGACGCGACTTTTGGGAGCTTACAGAGCAGAAGCCACTGATATCTTTCAGAAGAAGCCATACAATTAAAGACAAACTCGTAAGGAGCAGGATTACCCCGATTAAAAGAGATAATTGCCTGATTAATAGTATACCGAAAGGTAACTTTAAATGTGGCAGCTGTTCACTAGGTAAGTATAATTCCCAAAAGAAGATTATTGAGTTTGCTGGTATACAGCATAGAATTGAGAATTTTATCAACTCTAGGAGTACATATGTGCAGTATCTACTGCTTTGTAGCTGTGGCAGGTTCTATATTGGTAAAACAATCAGATGCCTTTATGAAAGAGTAAGAGAGCATCTGAATTCTGTCAGGACAGGTAACGGGTGCCCGAGATTCATTGACCCTATAAGGAATGTCCATGGAAGTAATATAGATTGTATACAGACGTGGACAAAATTGTTGGTACCCTTTGGTCAATGAAAGAAAAAGTCACAATGGTCACAGAAATAACTTTAATCTGACAAAAGTAATAATAAATTAAAATTCTATAAATGTTAACCAATGAAAGTCAGACATTGTTTTTCAACCATGCTTCAACAGAATTATGTAAAAAAATAAACTCATGAAACAGGCATGGACAAAAATGATGGTACCCCTAGAAAACACAGAACATAATGTGACCAAAGGGACATGTTAATTCAAGGTGTGTCCACTAATTAGCATCACAGGTGTCTACAACCTTGTAATCAGCCATTGGGCCTATATATATGGCTCCAGGTAATCACTGTGTTGTTTGGTGATATGGTGTGTACCACACTCGACATGGACCAGAGGAAGCAAAGGAAAGAGCTGTCTCAAGAGATCAGAAAGAAAATTATAGACAAGCATGTTAAAGGTAAAGGCTATAAGACCATCTCCAAGCAACTAGATGTATCTGTGAGTACAGTTGCACATATTATTCATAAGTTTAAGATCCATGGGACT
This sequence comes from Bufo gargarizans, assembly GCF_014858855.1. Taxonomy (NCBI): domain Eukaryota; kingdom Metazoa; phylum Chordata; class Amphibia; order Anura; family Bufonidae; genus Bufo; species Bufo gargarizans. The sequence continues at coordinate 138,566,777 of NC_058087.1, read as the reverse complement.
GTAGCCAACCTCCCTGGACGTGGCCGCAGGAGGAAAATTGATGACAAATCTAAGAGACGGATAATCCGAATGGTAACAAAAGAGCCTAGAAAGACTTCTAAAGAGATTCAAGGTGAACTTCATGCTCAAGGAACATCAGTGTCAGATCGCACCATCCGTCGTTGTTTGAGCCAAAGTGGACTACATGGGAGACGACCAAGGAGGACACCATTGTTGAAAACGAATCATAAAAAAGCAAGACTGGAATATGCCAAACTACATGTTGACAAGCCACAAAGCTTCTGGGAGAATGTCCTGTGGACAGATGAGACAAAAATCGAAGTTTTTGCCAAGGCACATCAGCTGTATGTTCACAGACGAAAAAATGAAGCATATCAAGAAAAGAACACTGTCCCTACTGTGAAACATGGAGGAGGCTCTGTTATGTTCTGGGGCTGCTTTGCTGCGTCTGGCACAGGGTGTCTTGAATCTGTGCAGGGTACAATGAAATCTCAAGACTATCAAGGAATTCTAGAGAGAAATGTACTAGCCAGTGTCAGAAAGCTTGGTCTCAGTCGCAGGTCATGGGTCTTGCAACAGGACAATGACCCAAAACACACCGCTAAAAACACCCAAGAATGGCTAAGAGGAAAAAATTGGACTATTCTAAAGTGGCCTTCTATGAGCCCTGACCTCAATCCTATTGAGCATCTTTGGAAGGAGCTGAAACATGCAGTCTGGAAAAGGCACCCTTCAAACCGGACACAACTGGAGCAGTTTGCTCATGAGGAGTGGGCCAAAATACCTGCTGAGAGGTGCAGATGTCTCATTGACAGTTACAGGAAGCGTTTGATTGCAGTGATTGCCTCAAAAGGTTGCGCAACAAAATATTAAGTTAGGGGTACCATCATTTTTGTCCATGCCTGTTTCATGAGTTTATTTTTTTACATAATTCTGTTGAAGCATGGTTGAAAAACAATGTCTGACTTTCATTGGTTAACATTTATAGAATTTTAATTTATTATTACTTTTGTCAGATTAAAGTTATTTCTGTGACCATTGTGACTTTTTCTTTCATTGACCAAAGGGTACCAACAATTTTGTCCACGTCTGTATCTTTCACAGGTTTGGAGACAGTAACTGCTCCTCTGCAGGGGGGAAATAGACATTGCCTCCTTCTGCAGAGAGAAGCGAGGTGGATTCTACGGACCCGAGCACTAGGAGAGCTGGGTTTGAATGATAGAAATTATTTGAGTGTTTTCCTCTAAATGATGTTCTGATAAATGCATATATGTGCTATTTACTGTTGCCGCTAACATTGATTTCTGTTTATAACTTTATTTGTTAATTTTTAATGACCTTTTATGTAGGCGCATAAACATGCGGTGCCTGCGTTTAAAAGGGCGGCGCAAACATGCGCTCTGACGTACAGCCCGACGAAGCGCAAAACGTCCGTCGCTGTTTGGTGCGTGTAAGGTTGTCTGTCTGCCCCATGCCAGGATCGCACGTTCACTGAATAAAGCATCAAGTCAAAACTACACACTGGTGAGTGCCGCTGATTATTTTCTCCTTCGATATGGTGTCCACTTTACCACCCACGTTCTCTGAAGCCACGATAGTGGTGATCCACAAAGCTGGGAAACCGCCAGATAAATACAGTTTCTATTGACCTATTTTTCTTAGATGCTAAGATTCTGGCAAAGGTCCTGGCACTACGATTAGCTGCGGTTATTCTATCCATAGTGGGACCAGATCAGTTGGGGTTCATGCCTGGGAAGTCTACATAAATCTAAGGCGACTCTATATTAAACTGCAGATCAAACATGATAACACTGGAACACTGGGCCCCCGGGCAATAGGAGATTATGGGGCCCCTGTGTCATCTCCACCCTCAAGTCACACCCACATATTGCGCCGCCCACATCACCTACACTTGGTACAGAATTTCTCTTTACCTTCCCCCCACCTTCTCCAACCACCCAGCACTCTTAGGCCTCGTGCACACGGCCGTGTTCCGCGGCCGAGAGCGGACTGCGGAGACCCGGCCGGGATTCCTCCTGACAGCATGAGCTCACGGCGTCATTGGTTGCTATGACGCCGTGCGCTCATGCAGCCACTGCTGTACAGTAATACACTATACTAGTATATTACTGTACAGCAGCGGCTGCATGAGGGTTTCCACGGTCCGCTCTCGGCCGCGGAACATGGCCGTGTGCATGAGGCCTAACTCACATAAAACAAGTAATATATATATATATATATATATATATATACTGTATAATATAGCTTACAGTGAATTGCTGTAAATACTTATAGTTCTGAAGACTCCAGCAGGCTCAGGATCAGTGCTCTGGGCTGGAAGTGGGCACCGCTCTGCAGTTCAGGAGACCTATAGGAGGCACCTAGGTTTTAGAGGGGGCCAATAAGAAAAAATATATTTTTCATTACACCTCAGGTCAGACCACCAATCAGACCCCCAATGTTAATCAGACCTCAGCTGACAGCCCCAATCAGACCCCCAATGTAAATAAGAGCCCAATAAGACCTCAAATCAGACTTCAGCTCAGACCCCAATGTAAATTACCCCCAATCAGACCTCAGATGAGAGCCCCATGCCTCTCATCAGCCCCCATTATCATCCCTTATGCCTCTCATTAGTCCCCATTATGCCTCTCAGCCCCCATTGTGCGCCTCTCAGCCACCATTATGTGCCTCTCAGCCTCCATTATGCCTCTCAATCCCCAGATTATGTGCCCCTCACAGTAGATATTCCCAGATATGTGCCCTCTAATGGTAGCTATGCCAGATTATGTGCCTCCTCACAGTAGTTATGCCAGATATGTACCCCTCACAGTAGATATGCCCAGATATGTGCCCCTTCACAGTAGTTATGCCAGATTATGTGCCTCCTTATAGCAGTTATGCCAGATTATGTGCCCACTCACAGTAGTTCTGCCAAATGATGTGCCTCTTCACAGTAGTTATGCTAGATTATGTGCCTCTCACAGTAGATATGCCCAGATATGTGCGCCCTCACAGTGGTTGTGGCCAGATATGTGCCCCCTCAAATTAGTTTTGCCCACAGCCCCCTTACAGTAGTAGTTGCCCCCAGTCTGCAGCTTCATAAAACAAAACAAAAAAAACACATACTTACCTTTTTTCTTGATGACGCGCTCCCACACTCACATGGCACTGCTGGCTGTGCTGGAGGTCAATTCCCAGGCCTTCAGCGCTCCTCCCACAGCCAGAAGTGTGATGTGTGGCCAGCAGGGGCAGCACTCAAAAGAACAGTGAAGCAGGGAACCGAGAGCGCTCCCTGCTTCGCTATGGAAACAAAAGCCTGGCAGTGACAAGAAATGCCGGGTGAGTGAGCGCGCACCGCGGCCCCCCCCCTTGCCTCTGCGCCAACACCCCCCATGTTTGAGGAGCACTCTGACAGGGCCTGGCATGGTCACTGTACTTCAGAGCGCTCCATTACATGTGAGTGCAGAAGACAGCCCTGACGGGCCCTCGATCCATGCCCGAGTGCCCGAATGGTCAGGCCGCCACTGGTGCCTTCTGTAACCCGCTGCTCTTTGCTCTTGTGATGGAACCTTTATCCATTCTAATAAATAGCTGTTATAGGATAGAGGGATGGAATATTGCAGGGATAACAAAAAAATTATCACTGTACGCTGATGACATGCTGGTGTATCTGGGAGACACGGGAGGCTCTTTAGAGGCGCTCCTAGAAGTTGTTAATGAGTATAGGAGACACAGGCGTAAAAGTCAATTGGACCAAATCAGTGTTATATCTGGTAGATGAAGTAGACGTAGATGAAGTAGAGTATGTGTCTCAGCCAAGTCGAAACTGTTAGTAGTGGACAGATTCAAATATCTAGGGATTTTAATCCATAAGAAACCCAAACAATTTGCTTCTCTTAACCTGATACTCACCATGGAATATATTACTCAAAAGCTGAAGACATGGGTGACCCTCCCTCTCTCGCTAGTGGGACGTATAAATATTTTTAAAATGGTATTACTGCCTAAGCTCCTGTATTTGTATTTAAGGGCGGCTCCGGAACTCCTGCAGAGATCTCACTTCATAGCTATTAATAGATTGCTTACCCCCTTTCTCTGGCTTAACACCCAGCCTAGAATTGCCAGGGATACGCTGAAACCACCATATGCCCAGGGGGGTCTGGCTCTGCCGGATATGTATAAGTACTTCCAGGCTGTGCAGTTAACATATGCCAGTTGGTGGAGCCGAGCGGACGCCAATAACCCAGCAACAGTGTTGGAGGCAGCACTTGTGGGGTCATATGAAGCTCTGACGAATTTCATGTACCGAGAGGGCAAATATCCGGTCAAATGTCTTACCTCTAATATGATAGCAGTACTAGATGTATGGAAAAGAAATACAAGAGGGTATGGAGAGAGCATGATCAGTGAGCGATGGTCCCCGGTGATACCTTTGTGGCGAAACCCCAAACTGTCTGAGTTATACAGTCTGACGGATTTCGAATTCTGGCCGCAACACAGCGTTAAATACATTATTCAGTTATATTTGAATGGTAATTTAAAAACGTTTAGGGATTTTAATGAGGAGTTCCGGCTCCCTCAGTCCAGTTTATTTAGATACTTTCAGCTTAGACATGCATGTACAAAACAATATGGCAAAGATCCGATTAAGCTAGAATATGGCACTATTGAAAAGATTGCAAGACTAAAAGAGATATGCAGGCCAGTATCTTCCTTTTATTCAGAGCTTTTATTGCAAGCCCCTTCACCGCTATCCAGATCTTTGATCAGATGAAAGGAAGATATCCCGGAACTGGAGGATAGACATGAAATAGAGCTAGTATATATTTGGAGAAACACGGTCATCAGCACCAGAGACCAGTTGATTCAGGCCAAATGGTTACACTGCAATTACCTAACTCCTGTTAGGGTACTTTCACACTTGTGTTTTTCTTTTCCGGTGTTGAGTTCCGTCCTAGGGGCAAAATACCGCGAAAAAAATGATCAGTTTTATCCTAATGCATTCTGAATGGAGAGCAATCCGTTCAGGGTGCATCAGGATGTCTTCAGTTCAGTCCCTCTTACGTTTTTTGGCCGCAACATGCTGCATTTTTCTCTCCGGCCAAAAATCCTGAACACTTGCCGGAATGCTGGATCCAGCATTAATTTCTAATGAAATGTATTAGTGCCGGATCCGCCATTAAAATTGCCGCACTGACTGATCCGTTCTTCCGGTCCACGCATGCGCAGACCTTTAAAAATTTGAAAAAAAAAATACCGGATCTGTTTTTCCGGATGACAACCAGAAAGACAGATCTGGCATTGCAAGGCATTTGTCATACAGATCCGCATCCGGATCCGTCTCACAAATGCATCCGTTTGCGTCCGGATTGCTAGATCCGGCAGGCAGTTCCGGCGACGGAACTGCCTGCCGCAATCCACTGCCGTAAGTGTGAAAGTAGCCTTAGATTGGAATGCATGCGTAGACTTGATAGTGCTCAGTGTACTAGATGTGATGGTGATAGGGGAACCATGATCGACATGATTTGGAGCTGTCCAGTTATAGCCGAATACTGGTCAAAGGTGCATGGTTTTCTTAATGCATAACTGGGACTACCGGCAATTTGTTCTCCAGAAAACAGCTTGCTAGGGTTGATAAACGATTTAATCCAATGTATGCTAGACTCCTAATGTTTTATGCAAGGAAATCCATTTTATTAAACTGGAAGTCTCTGGCGGTCCCATCAGGCCAACATTGGACTCAGATTATAGACGAGGCTTTGCCGATGTACAAACTGACCTTCATAGCGAGGGGTAACCCGGAGAGATTTGAGACAATTCGGGGACCCTGGCTGATGGCTAGTCACAGTGGCGTAGCTAGAAGTCACTGGACCCCACACCAAATTTTTAAATGAGGCGTCATCCCACAGTAATTTTTTTGTGACCCCTTCCTTTCATGCCGCCCCCATTCCTGTGGCTAGTAAAGATCGCTCTCTCAGACCAGGCCCGGCAGCTGTTCCATCCGTTTTTACACTGTCTATACAGCCACTGTATATAATTTCATTGTGTAATACTGTTGAGGGGGCCCTGACCAAATCCTTTAGTCCTCCTCCTTCTGGATGGGCCCCTTCTGGGTCAGGGCCCCAAAGCTGCAACTTCCCCTATAGCTACGGCCCTGGCTAGTCATTTAGCGTTGGAAGAGGGTATGAGTTGTTGAGAAGGGTATGAGTGTGGGAATGAGGGCGAGCTAAACATGTCCAGCACTGGGAACCACCTACTGCTCCACATACTAAAGTCATTAGCAAAGGGAAAGCTGGAGAAAATGGAGAAATTTAGAGTCATTAATCGGAGACCAAACGTAGTATCTAGTGGTAAAAAGAGTAACTGTAGCGCTGTGGTGAGTGTAAATGTGAGAGTAAATGGGAGTTCTACTTCTTGAGTCAATGGAGCTGGATGGTAGTGCACAGGTCAGTATGTATCGATATTTCTGACCAACAGTATGAGATAATGTACCTTCATGACACACACTAATGTTGTCTATGTATTACTATTGACTGATCTTGAGACTTGTATTGTTAGTCTGTTTTCTTTTCTTTGTCTTTGAAAATTAAAATAAAGACTTTAAAAAATAAAAGGGATGGGGGTAGTATTTAACCCCTTTGTGACCAGCCTGTTTTGGGCCTTACGGACCAAGCTTTTTTCTTCCTTTTTTCATCGTCACCTTTCTAGAGCAATAACTTTTCTATTTTTCCGTCTATGTAGCTATATGAGGGTTATTTTTTACAGGACAAGTTTTAGTTTTTAATGGTGTCATTTTGGGGTACACATAACTTTCTGATTGACTTTTAGTAACTCTTTCTGGGAGGGAGATGGGAAAAAGTAGCAATACAGCCACTAAGTTTTTACATAAATAATTTGACAACGTTCATTTTTCGGTATAAATAACATAATATCTTTATTCTCTGTGTCAGTACAATTACAGCAATCCAAAATACATATGTTTTTTATGTTTTACTACTTTTGTGCAATAAAACCCATTTTTTTATGCAATTCTTTATGCATCGTTGAAGCCCAAGACCCATAACGTTTTTATTTTTCTTTCTATGGAATTGTATGAGGGCTTAATTTTTGTGGAACTACTTTGTAGTTTTCATTGGTATTATTTTGGGGTAATTTATGCTTTTTGATCGCTTGTTTTTATGTTTTTTCGGTGGCGATTAAGAATAAATTTGCAATTCTTAGAAACATAGAAACATAGAATGTGTCGGCAGATAAGAACCATTTGGCCCATCTAGTCTGCCCAATATACTGAATACTATGGATAGCCCCTGGCCCTATCTTATATGAAGGATGGCCTTATGCCTATCCCATGCATGCTTAAACTCCTCCACTGTATTTGCAGCTACCACTTCTGCAGGAAGGCTATTCCATGCATCCACTACTCTCTCAGTAAAGTAATACTTCCTGATATTACTTTCAAACCTTTGCCCCTCTAATTTATAACTATGTCCTCTTGTAGCAGTTTTTCTTCTTTTAAATATTCTCTCCTCTTTTACCTTGTTGATTCCCTTTATGTATTTAAAAGTTTCTATCATATCCCCTCTGTCTCGTCTTTCTTCCAAGCTATACATGTTAAGGTCCTTTAATCTTTCCTGGTAAGTTTTATCCTGCAATCCATGTACCAGTTTAGTAGCTCTTCTCTGGACTCTCTCCAAAGTATCAATATCCTTCTGGAGATATGGTCTCCAGTACTGCGCACAATACTCCAAATGAGGTCTCACTATTGCTCTGTAGAGCGGCATGAGCACCTCCCTCTTTCTACTGGTAATTCCTCTCCCTATACAGCCAAGCATTCTGCTAGCATTTCCTGCTGCTCCATGACATTGTCTGCCTACCTTTTAAGTCTTCTGAAATAATGACCCCTAAATCCCTTTCCTCAGATACTGAGGTTAGGACTGTATCACTGATTTTATATTCTGCTCTTGGGTTTTTACGCCTCAGGTGCATTATTTTGCACTTATCAACATTAAATTATAGTTGCCAGATTTTTGACCATTCCTCTAGTTTTCCTAAATCCTTTTCCATTTTGTGTATCCCTCCAGGAACATCAACCCTGTTACAAATCTTTGTGTCATCAGCAAAAAGACACACCTTACCATCGAGGCCTTCTGCAATTTCGCTGACAAAGATATTAAACAATATGGGTCCCAGAACAGATCCCTGAGGTACCCCACTGGTAACAAGACCATGGTCTGAATATACTCCATTGACTACAACCCTCTGCTGTCTGTCCCTCAGTCACTGCCTAATCTATTCAACAATATGGGAGTCCAAGCCCAAAGACTGCACTTTATTGATAAGCCTTCTGTGTGGGACAGTATCAAAAGCCTTACTAAAGTCTAGATAAGCGATGTCTACTGCACCTCTGCCATCTATTATTTTAGTCACCCAATCAAAAAAATCAATAAGATTAGTTTGACATGATCTCCCTGAAGTAAACCCATGCTGTTTTTCATCTTTCAATCCATTGGATTTTAGATGTTCCACAATCCTCTCCTTGAGTATGGTTTCCATTAATTTCCCCACTATTGATGTCAGGCTTACTGGCCTATAGTTTCCCGATTCCTCCCTACTACCTTTCTTGTTAATGGGTACAACATTTGCTAATTTCCAATCTTCTGAGAGGACTCCTGTTACCAGTGATTGGTTAAATAAATCTGTTAATGGTTTTGCTAGTTCACCGCTGAGCTCTTTTAATAGCTTTGGGTGTATCCCATCAGGCCCCTGTGACTTATTTGTATTAATTAATTTTAGACAGCTGACTTAGAACCGCTTCCTCTGTAAAGACACATGCATCAAAAGATTCATTAGTCTTCCTTCCTAACTGAGGTCCTTTTCCTTCATTTTCCTTTGTAAAAAAATAATTTTTCTTTATGGCATTCACTGTAAGGGATAATTTACATGATATTTATGTAGTGAGGGTCATTACGGATTCAATTATACCAAATATGTGGGGGAGATTTTATTTTTGCAATTTTTATCATTGAAAAGCGTATTTTCAATGGAAAAAAGTGTATTATAGTAAATAAACTTTTTTTTCTACCACTAATTAGTCCCACAAGGGGACTATAACAGGCAATCTTTTGATTGCTTCTAAAATGCAATACACTGTCCCTATAGTACATTGCATTTTAATGTCAGTGCTATACTGACATTGATCAGGCCCCAGCCTGCCAGCCTTTACATACATCGGCACCCTGCGATCACATTTGCGGGGTGCTGATGGGAGACAAAGGTAGTCTGCTCCCTCTGGCACCGCATACATGCAGCTGGCACCATTGCCCACGGCATGTAAGGGGTTATACAGCCCAGATCGCACTCCTGCCGGTCCGGGGTGTTTGAGCAGGAGTGCAGCTCTCATGTGAGAGCCAAGCCCCCGCTCTCCACTGCACGGCGGCGGCCCAGTCCAAGGCCCCTTAGTGACCACCATAAAAAGGCGTATTTGTGGTCACAAAGGGGTTAAAATTAGTGTTGGACACCCCAAGGGTGTCCATTACTGGTCATATAAAGCTCTCTTCCTGGAATTACTCCTGACTTTGATCGACTCACTTTATCTGCATCATTTAATCGTTTTAGACATTTTAATGCAGAAAATGAACATAAATGGTGTTGGGCGGGCATGCTCGGTCGAACACGAGTATTTAAATGTAATTTAAATGTAATTTAGCATCGATTTCTGAAAAGTTTCTGCCGGGACTTAAACTCCCAACCCCTTGTATGTTAGACCAAAGGACCTTATCCACTCAGCCTCTATTAGACGCAAGGACCTTATCCGCTCTAAACTGTGTTTGTTAGAAAAACCTCACAGTAGTTTCTGATGTAGTGAGTATTTCTACGCAGCAGAAGACTTATTTTATATTCCTGTGCAGGTTAACATGTAGCTCTGTAGTGGTTAATGTCCTTTCCTCTAATGTACAGTCGTGGCCTAAAGTTTTGAGAATGACATAAATATTGGAAATTGGAAAAGTTGCTGCTTAAGTTTTTATAATTGCAATTTGCATATACTCCAGAATGTTATGAAGAGTAATCAGATAAATTGCATAGTCCTTCTTTGCCATGAAAATTAACTTAATCCCAAAAAACCTTTCCACTGCATTTTATTGCTGTCATTAAAGGACCTGCTGAGATCATTTCAGTATGTTGACGAGCACAAGGCTGGAGATCATTATGTCAGGCTGATTGGGTTAAAATGGCAGACTTGACCTGTTAAAAGGAGGGTGATGCTTGAAATCATTGTTCTTCCATTGTTAAAAATGGTGACCTGCAAAGAAACGCGTGCAGCCATCATTGCGTTGCAAAAAAATGGCTTCACAGGCAAGGATATTGTGGCTACTAAGATTGCACCTCAATCAACAATTTATAGGATCATCAAGAACTTCAAGGAAAGAGGTTCAATTCTTGTTAAGAAGGCTTCAGGGTGTCCAAGAAAGTCCAGCAAGCGCCAGGATAGTCTCCTATAGAGGATTCAGCTGCGGGATCGGAGTGCCACCAGTGCAGAGCTTGCTCAGGAATGGCAGCAGGCAGGTGTGAGCACATCTGCACGCACAGTGAGGCGAAGACTTTTGGAAGATGGCCTGGTGTCAAGAAGGGCAGCAAAGAAGCCACTTCTCTCCAAAAAAAACATCAGGGACAGATTGATCTTCTGCAGAAAATATGGTGAATGGACTGCTGAGGACTGGGGCAAAGTCATATTCTCCATGGGCCTCTTCATTTTTTTTTGTAATTACACATTTATTTTGTGCCATAAATGTTTTACAATTACTAAAAAAAATATATAAAATTAATCTCAATTTCTGAAAATATTTGTGCAAGGATTCAAACTCCCAACCTTGAACATTAGAGGCAAGGAGGTTAACCACTACACTAAAGAGCTACATGTTAACCTGCATAGAAATATAAAAATAAGTCTTGTGCTGAAATTTATAGCTGAGTGGATAAGGTCCTTGCCTCTAATCTACAAGGTTGGGATTTCGAATCCTGACAGAAGCATTTTAGAAATAGAGATTAAATTTATATATATATATATATACATAGATAAAATCATACTTCTGATATATATGAATGCATAATATGTGGGAAACTACTACTGATCTGTTTAGCCATAATATATTTACATATATTATAATATATGATATATTCGAAATATATAATAATATATGTAAATATATCATGGCTAAAAACGTGTATATATATATATATATATATATATATATAAATAAATGTGTCTGCCAAGATTTGAACTCCCAACCTTGTACATTAGAGGCAAGAACATTAACCACTACACTATAGAGCTACATGTTAACCTACACAGAAATATAAAATAGGTCTTCTGCTGAATAGGAATACTCACTACATAAGAAACTACTATGAGGTTTTTCTGACACAGTTTAGCATTCAGCTTTATAGCTGAGTGGATAAGGTCCTTGTCTCTAATGTACAAGGGGTTGGGGGGATTTCAAATGCCAGCAGAAATTAGATTTAAATACACTGGGGTGCCCCCAAGCAGTGACTCCATATATAGCTATACATGGATTCAGAGCAGGGACTCCTAAGCTGAACTAGAGTTCTGATACCCTCCCCTCTTCAGAGCAGGGGGTTCTCCTATTCACTTTCATTGTGCTCAAAGTGTTCTACACAAGCACTTTGGTGCTCGCCCAACACTAAACATAAAAGAATCGAAATGTTAAAAATGTAAATGATACAGTACTTTGTCATATTCCAATAAAGTCAAAGTCCTCACTAATCTACACTGTATTACTGAGGTATTGCATCTGCTCTGAACCCAGCTGCTCACAAGGCATTCAAAGATCCTGCTAATGAAGAGAGCCAGCAATGGGTGACCCCCTGAAGTGTCTGGATGTCATTGATGTGGAGGTTAACCTTTAGACATCAGGTTGAGGCTTTATTAAAACAGCTGGTTTTGCACTGACAGCTCGCTCCCCTGGGCGCTCAGGCTGCATGATCCTAATATGTGCTGCTAATTGCAGATGCTCATCTTGATGCGAGAGCTGATGTCTTTAAGGAATCTAGTAATCTTACTGAAAACCGTGCATAAGATATTAGAAAAGCAGGCGACAATCTCCAACCACATGAATAATTAGATATGCGAACCCTGACTTCGTATCTAGTATCTATACAAATCCAGAGTGAGCTGATTCATACTTATGTTACCTTCTTCCTATCATTGTAAATTATACAGATTTTTTTATATTTTTGGATTATTTTCTCTAGGTCGGTATGACATGTACTGAGCCTCATTGCTGTCTCCTCCATACTCCCACGCTCTCTGCAGTTCACAGGAATCCATAGCTGTCACCTCCTACAGGGTGCAATTACATGTTGACATCTGACAGTTATAACATCACTTTTTTGAGTTTTCTCTGATTTTTTATTAACATTGACAACAGGATTCAGACAAATTTTTACAAACCTGGAGCTGTTATTGTGAGGTCTAAAATGATGGAAGGTTTATGAGCCTGGGACTGTAAAAACATGGCTGCATCTTGACTACTGATATTCTCCTCCCAATTTTAAGTATCTTTTTTTCTGGTTCTCTTCTAATCCAGGTATTGTACACTCATGGCCAAAAGTGTTGCGACTGACACAAATATTGGTTTTCACAAAGTTTGCTGCTTCAGTTTTTATGGTGGCAATTTCCATTAACTCTAGATTGTTAAGTGTTAAAGAGGACCTTTCATCGCTCCTGACATGCCTGTTTTAATAGCTTAGTGCATTCCCCATGTAATAACAATTCTGGAACATCTATTCTTATGGCTCTGTGTTGTGCCATTGCTTTATTATTTCTACTAGAAGTTATGAATGAATGGCTAGCAGTCTGCAGTAAGGGTACCGAGGGGAGGTAACCAGTTGGGGGGGGGTGTACCTGCACATTCTCCCTCTATCCAAGCAGTGCTGCCATTTTCAGACTGTGCAGGTACACCCCCCCCCCCCCCAAACTGGTTACTTCCCCTCTGTACCCTTACTGAAGGTTAATAGCAATTCATTCATAACTTCTAGTAGAAATAATAAAGTATGGCACATCACAGAGCCATAAGAATAGATGCTCTAGAATTGTATTTACATGGGGGATGCATGAAGCTATTAAAACAGGAATGTAGGATTGGTGAAAGGTCCTCTTTAAGATGAATTGCAATTAATTGCTAACTCATTCTTTGCCATCAAATCGAACTCAATCACAAAAATCCAATTTTCACTGCATTTAAGTCCTCCCACAAAATGTCCTGCTAACATAATTTTAGTGATCTTCTCGTTAGCTCAGGAGAAAGTGTTAACAAGGACAGCTTATATCACTCTGTCATGTTGATTAAATTAAAAGAACAGACTAGTTGTTTTAAAGGGAAGATGCTTGAAATCATTGTCTTCTTTTGTTAACCATGGTTATCTCCCAGGAAAAACATGTAGTCATCATTGCCTTGCATCAAAAGGGCTTCACAGGCAAGGGCATTGCTGATTGTAAGATTGCACGTAAATCAACCATTTATTGGATCATGAAGAGCTTCAAGGACAGAGGTTTAAATATATCAAGAAGGCTTGAGGGCACCCAAGAAAGTCCAGCAGGTGCCAGGACCATCTCCAAAAAAGTATTCAGCTACAGGATCAGGTCACCACCAGTGCAGACCTTGCTTAGGAATGGCAGCAGGCAAAAGCTTTTGGTGGATGCCCTGGTGTCAAGAAGGGTAGCAAAGAGGCTACTTCTATCCAAGGAAAACATCAAGCACAGACTGATTTTCTACAGGAAGTACAGGGATTTGTCAGGTGTTTTCTCTGAGAAAGCCCCGTTCAGATTGTTTGGGACATCTGGAAAAATTATTGTCTGTAGAAAAGAAGGAGAGCGCTACGATGAGTCTTGTGTCCTGCTAACAGTACAGCATCCTGAGACCATTCATTTGTTAAGTTGCTTCTCATCCAAGGGAGTGCAAAGGGCTCGCTCACAATTTTTTTAAGAATGCTGGCATGAATAAAGATTGGTGTCAAGACCTCCTACAACAGCAACTTCTCCCAAAGATCCGGGGGTAATTTAGTGATGTGCAATGCTTTTTCCAGCATGATGGAGCTGGGGAACAAAACATTGACATTTTGGGCAACTCTCCTGATCTCAATCCCATTGAGAACCTGTAGTCAAAAAGTGGGTGGACAAACAAAAACTAAGAAATTGTGATAATCTCCAAGCACTGATTAGTCAAAAATGGGTTGTCATCAGTCAGGATTTGGACTAGAAGCTGATATCCGGTATGCCATGGCGAATTGCAGAAGTCTTGAAAAAGAAGGGACAACACTGGAAATATTGAGTCTTTAATAAACTTGATTTATTTGTCCATAAATATTTAAAACTTATGAAATGATTACACTTCAATATACCATAGAAACATTTGCCCAAAAATATCTAAAATAAAGAAAAAATTAAAAAAATAATAATTTGTGTCAGTCTCAAAACTTTTGGCTACATGGCTGTAGTTATTAAGGTCAATTGCTATACCTTGGGGTTGCTTAATGTGGTTCTTTTGGCCTGCTCATCCTAATCATGGTTTCAGGACCAGCATAGTCATTTCACGCCAATCAATCCCATCATCTTTATTGTTCAATTATTTCTCTCTAGCGTATCTTGCAAAATACAACAGAATTAGATATCGCTTAGTTCAGGTCCTGAAGGTGTCAACAACCAGAAGAAGCATGCAGTACGTACATTTGAAGATATTCCATTTGGGGCTCTCAGGTAAATAGGATTTTGAGAATGAGAGATAGACTTTAACCTAAGGACAAATGTATGTTTCACTTAAACAGCACCTGTCAGCATGACCAGCCCTATTAAACCAGGCATACTGCCTTATAGGGTTGATCATGCTGATTGAAACAATATCTTTCTTATTGTTTTTAGCTTGTACCATTGCAAAGATATCATTTTTCTTTTATATTTATGCAAATTGTTTAGTTGGAGCACCCAGACGCTGGCTGTAGCTCTAGGAGCACCACTACTGCTAAACTGTTACACCCTTTTGCTCAGTACACTCCCCCCCATCCCATTGTGCCCTGTTCTCTGGTGCCTGTGCTGTGGCTCACAAACCCGACATCTGCGCTCCAGATCTGCTGCTGCTTGCCATGCAGTGCAGAGTCACAGTGCACAGGCGTCGACGACATCATTCCATCCGGGAGAGGAGGAGCTGGTGGTTTCAGAGACAGGGGAGGAACACTTCTGGGTGGAATGACTCATCCGCGTCTGCATACTGCGAACCTGCAAATCTACAGTGCAAGCGCCAAGTTTTAATAGCGTTGATGATGCTGACAGATGCTCTTTAAAGGGATTCTGTCACTAAATACCTCTCAATAAAACCAGCTGCTGACATGGGAGATGTGCCCTTGTCAGCTGAATCTAAAGGTGTTGGTCGCATCTCGTTCAGTGGCCGCACTTCCGACAAAACAGCGTTTTAATACTATGGAAATTAGTCCCTGGGTGCAACAAGATGAAATGGTAACGCCCTCGTTGCACCCAGGGACTAATTTGCATATTATTAAAATGTTTTTCTTTTCAGAAATGCGGCCACTGAGCGATATGGGACCAACACCATTAGATTCTGCTGACAAGGGCACATCTCCTGAAAGATATTTAGAGACAGATTCCTTTTAAAGAGGTTATGCACTTTTAAAGATTCATGGCATATCTCTAAAGGCCTACATACACATAAGATTATCATCGCTAGAACCTGGCGATTTCGACAGGGCCAGCCAACTGTCTAATGTGTATGGACATCTCCTAACTCTCCTCCAACAGATGATGTCAGGGGAAGGAAGGATAGGCACGATGAATTTGAACACCTTATCCTTTGGTGTTGAAAGGGGAGAGGCCACTGCCAGAGGTGCCACCTACCATGGCATTGAAAGCAAGGTTGCAACTCTATGCCCTAAAAGGACAAAACCCCTTTAATGACCTACCTTGGCTTGTTGTTCCATATCTAAGATACTTTTCTGCTCTGTACATTTTGTGAGTATCTAGCAGATATTCCTTTAAATGTGCTTGGAGAAGGAACAAGGGGCTCACACATCATCTGTTTGACCAGCATCTCCCTAGTTATTACAAAGCAAGCAAGAACTAGTCCTCCCTATGGAGCTTGTGAGATAAAACAAATCCCCCGGACGACGCATTTGACAAGTTTAATCACATAAAGATATTTCACAGCCTTTCATGGTCATTATCATAGTCACAAGTTCTACTCATTTGAGGTACAAGTCACTAATGGGAGATAACACCTTTTTAATAGGTGCGACTTTCATCCCAGAGTTTACATATTTACCGAGTGAGAAATAGAAGTTAATCGAATAAAGTAACCGAGAGCCAATAAATTAATGGCAAAGTGTGGATACACTCGGTGAATAGACAGTGGGTATGTGCGCAGTGAAATAATGCACGTGTGCATGCAAAGAAAAAGCGTGGCTGTGGACGCAGAATGTGAACCCAGTGGGACCAAAAATGGCTAATCCCTCTGACCTAAAGGGGCATCAGTAGCACACAGTTGTCACATTTAAGTCACTCTATGCTGGTATCCTGAAATATAGCTCGATATTTCTGTTTTTGTCTTATACACAGCAAAATACCCTTTTAAGTGTACTTTCACACTTGCGTTTTTCTTTTCTGGCACTGATTCCGATCAAAAGGGCTCAATGCCGGAAAAGAACTGATCAGCATATCCCCATGCATTCTGAATGGAGAGTAATCCGCATAAGGATGTCTTCCGTTCATTTTGACTGATCAGGCAAAAGAGAAAACCGTAGCATGCTACGGTTTTATCTCTGGCAAAAAAAAACTGAAGACTTGCCTGAAGGCTGGATCCGGCATTTTGTTCCATAGGAATGTATTAGTGCCGGATCCGCAGACCAAAAAAAAAAAATGCCAGACCCGTTTTGCCGGATGACACCGGAAAGACGGATCCAGCATTTCAATGCATTTTCTTGACTGGGGGACCACGAGGCTGAGTGAAGCCAGGTCTCTCCCATGTGTGGAATCTCTCCCATGTGTGGAACTTATGCCTGGTGAGCTGACCTGCTGAGCGTCGGAACCTGATACCCTGTGTGTGAACTGTGCTCTATAGGTGAGGTAGAGACGACCGATGTATTAGGTAGAGCCTAGACGGGCAGGTGTTTATTTTTTGGTTTATGTTTATGTTTGTGCTGGTATTGAAGAGCCAAAATAAAGCAGCACTTGGACTTTAACCCCGTTGTCAGTGGAGGAGTCTGTCATCACCGCCCTGCTTGAGATAGCGATCCCTTACACAAGAGAGGAGGAACAGAGTGGTTAACCCTTCTCCTGCCAGCCTTTGCCATCCTTTCCTTGCTGGTAACTACAGCCAGAAGTAAAATAGCAAGTAAAATGCATCAAAAACAATACAAACAATTTGTAGTACCCCCAGCTTTGGAGTAGTACACGTGTATAAGAAATTACAATCTGCAGTTTCATAATTAAAAGATACGGTGCCAACCTTTAAACGGAGGAAAGATCTACCTATTGCTTGCATTGTAACTGTATTTTGCTGCATTCAATGGTGTCAGATGTCTTTGATGTACTCAGTATAAAGAAAATCAAAGCAAACCCATTTCTGCAAAGAAGGTACTTGTTATTCAGAGGCAGGGAGAGACAAAAAACAGTTTTATGATGTAGCAGAGTGAAATGTGATCAACAACTAGCAGACGTTTTTTTTTTTCCCCCCTTGAGAAAACTAAGATGATTGATGCCTTTTGTCCCAGTGTTTTTTGTTGATGATTGATCAGTGTGGCTCAACCAAAGGAATCATTGAATAAACTTCATAACGACGCATGATATCACATCCCGAAAGAGGGCAAAGCCCTGGCAGACTCTGACATGTCATCTGAAATTAGCAATATAAAATAAAATAAAAAGCCATATGAGAAAACACAACGAGGCAGATTTACTAAACCTATCGCTGGCGAACACTTAGGGAGCAATATGTCAAGTGCGCGGTGTCGGAAAATTGGAGTTATATTGCCTGTTTTGCCAGTAGAGCAAAATCTATGATGTATTTGTGCATTTTTTTAAGGTAGTTTGCATTCCATTCACTAAGGGGCGGCCAGATGTTTCATGGGCAGGGTTGCATATTTTTTTTGCCAGATTGATCGATTGCAACTTTTTGAAAAAAGTGAAATGTAAAAGTTGCAAGTTGTGCTCCAGTCCCCTCGTGGCTTGCAAAGTGACTGAACCTTTGTAGCAACTATGATTAGACTTTAGATGGGAAAATCCAGATATTTCATGAAACAAATTTACATACATTATTTTGAAAAATGTATCTGAAAAAAACGTAGCAGAGACTCCAAAAATATTTGCACACGCCACAACCTCTACTCCCTCCCCCCGGGTCCAAATATTTGGCAAGTATGCTTTATTCTAATGAATGGACTTATAAACTATGGTGGTTATTTATGAAATCAGATACATCAGTTTTGTGGCTGGCATAAAAAAGTCATGGCAACTGTGACATTTCCATGGCAACTGCAATTTTTTTTTGACATTTCGAGATCCTCGCCACTTTTCACAGTGGTCTATATTTGAGAGCTAAAAGTGAAATTGGACCTGGATTATACTGTAGCTCAGTTACTATGTTCGACTTTTGCAAAAGTCGTTAAAAAGTCGCAACCCACGCCAGGCAACCCCCTGGTCTAACTTTGTAAACCACATTAGGCTACTTTCACATCTGCTTTTTCCTTTCTGGTATTGAGATCCGTCATAGGATCTCAAAACAGGAGGAAAACGCTTCCGTTTTTTTCCCCATTCATTGTCAATGGAGACAAAACCAAACGGAACGGAGTGCACCAGAATGCATTCCGTTCCTTTTCATTGCGTTCCCATGACGCACACAAAAGTGCGTCATGGGATGCAGAGCAAGACGGATGTGTCATGACTCACAATGTAAGTCAACGGTTCTCGGACACAAAAGAAAACGGATCCAGCGCCCACTGACCTATAATGGTTTTAGTGCTGGATCCGTCTTGGTCAGTTTAGAGATAATACAACTAGATCCGTTCATAACGGATGGAGACGGTTGTATTATCATAATGGAAGTGTTTTTGCTAATCCATGACGGATCCAGCAAAAATGCAGATGTGAAAGTAGCCTTACACTTACACCACATATATTATAGAGGTCCACCAGTTCATATATTTCGTGCAGGCACGCAAAGCAAAGCCAGACTTAAAACTGACATAAAACAACCTTAAATGATAAATGGCCCCTATGTGTCTAATGTATGTGATGCATCGTTCAAGTCATGTAACTGCCCATGTGATCTAGCCGCTGCAGTCACAAGGCTAAGTCACTTCCTGGTACAGGTTAGATCTCCAGGGGTTGCTGGCTCTAAGGCTTGACAACCCCTTAAGGCCTCCTGCTACATGAACGTTTATGGGCCGTTTTTTGTGTTCCGTATACGAAACCATTCATTTCAATGGTTCCGCAAAAAAAAAGGAATGTACTCCGCATGCATTCCATTTCCGTTTTTCCATTCCGTTGAAAAATTGAACATGTCCTATTATTGCCCGCAAATCACGTTCCGTGGCTCCATTCAAGTCAATGGGTCCGCAAAAAAAAACGGAACACATAAGGAAATGCATCCGTATGTCTTCCGTATCCGCTCCATTTTTGCGGAACCATCTATTTATTTTATGCCCAGCCCATTTTTTTCTATGCAATTACTGTATACTGTATATGCCATACAGAAAAACGGAACAGAAAAACGGAACAGAAACGAAAACACAATGAAAGCAAAAAAACTTCTAATGCTTTTAATACTGGAGAGGGAGGGGGTCTGGCCTCTGCTGCCTGGCAGCACCCGTTCAGGGAGATGAGATCCGCACAATTAACCCCTCAGGTGCGGCACCTGAGGGGTTAATTGTGCGGATCACAGCCCCTGTAAGAGATCGGGTAGTGCCAGGCAGCAGGGGGCAGTTATGTACACAGTTCTTAGTATATTCTAACTTGAAGCGTCCACATCACTATGGGAACGCCTCTGTGTTAGAATATACTGTCGGATCTGAGTTTTCACGATCTAACTCAAATCCGATGGTATATTCTAACATAGAGGCGTTCCCATGGTGATGGGGACGCTTCAAGTTAAAATATATCATCGGATTGGAGAAAACTCCGATCTGATGGTCTGTTAATAGGGACTCCTGACTTTACATTGAAAGTCAATGGGGGACGGATCCGTTTGCAATTGCACCATATTGTGTCAACGTCAAACGGATCCGTCCCCATTGACTTGCATTGTAAGTCAGGACAGATCCGTTTGGCTCCGCACGGCCAGGCGGAGACCAAAACGCTGCAAGCTGCGTTTAGGTGTCCGTCTCCTGAGCGGAATGGAGGCGGAACGGAACCAAACTGATGCATTCTGAATGGATCCGCATCCATTCAGAATGCATTGGGGATGTACAGATCCGTTCTGGCCGCTTGTGAGAGCCCTCAAACGGATCTCACAAGCGGAACCCCAAACGCAAGTGTGAAAGTAGCCTTAAGCTGTGATATACTGTACCACCATTACATAGGACAGCGTGGCTGCACACGCTGCTGCTCTATTCAATGTCTATAGGGTTGAAGTGTGCAGCGAAGATCAGAAATGAGAGGTGGGACTCACCAGCATCTTCCGAAAACTTGTCTTTTATTGAATCCACAGTATAACATGCAGTACACAGCGGGGAATGAGGGCGGACAGCTTACACAATTCACAGGCACAGGCGAGCGGCCACGGCCATTTCGCGCTTCTGCGCTCCCTCAGGCTACTACATCATGACGCACTGTGTCTCGCTTCTTATGTCCCGATCCTGACTCGCCATGGCAACAATGGACGCTTCCGGAGGGCAACACTTATACAAAACATAAACAAATACAACTACAGAAGGATTCATCAGCAAAAAAGCACATATTCTGATTTCATATAAATACACGCATGTCATTCTTCTAATTAAGGCCTAATGGGCCCATCGCTCCGGAGTGTATAATCCACCTTGCTTCTCTACATAGAAGAGTACGGTGCCAATTACCTCCTTAAAGAAGGAAAGGGACAAGTTCTATCCCTGAGAAACTAAGGTCACTTACATCACCTCCATGTGCCACCCAATTCTAACAAAAATTGAATAGTCAAAAAACAAAAATTCAGAAAACATTTCCACTAATAGCTTCACATTCACCGATAGCAATAAAGCACTACAAGTCCCAGGTTACCTCGACCGTGTAAAATTCTACTTGGACATACAGACTTTCCATATTTTCAACAGGAGCAGTTTTTCTTGCAGCTCTACAAAAGGGAAAAAAATTGGCAATTTCTATCCTAAAACGCTCCAGGCAGTGAAACAGCAGCTACTACATCCACCCACACAAACCATTTAATATCCCAGTGAAAAGGTGGGAAGGGCAACTTACTGAACATGTGTTCTGGGCGTCTGTTTCCATGGAAACCTTTAATTCTATTTACCATTTAGCACAAATATAGTAAAAAAATAAAACCTGCTTGGTCCATGCACTAGTAACACAGCAGGGCGCAACGGATTAAATGTCACGTGGCTATTGCCATTCAGTGACAATAATGTCTGCATAGTAACAACTCCGTAACCCAGCGTACGATAAAATATATTTAGCTGAGGCTTTGTGACAATATTCCCTGCACAAATACATCTAACCTTTTTATTAACAAATTTACTGTAGTTCACGGTTTTCTGTATTCTGAGAATGTGCAGACACCACAACTACATCCAATTCTAGGCTCCTACAATTAAAGTCCAAGTATTGTCTGACACCTGTCTGTGGACAAACCTCTTTCAATCTTCTGGACATCATCAGCACAAAGAGATGAAGAAGAATACAGAAGCCACTGTCCGGGACCACCACTAGCAAATTCATAATCTGCTACCTATCTCCCTTCACCACTCCAGTTAGTAAATCTAAAGCTACCCCCTAGGCAGGCTGGAGTTGGCTGCTGGTTTATGTCTGCAGAGTCGGGCAGCAGAAAACAGGTGCAAACTCACAGATAGAAGACTTATCAAATGTAAAGGAGTTACAGCAGGAGAAAAGTACAAACCAGAGTCTAAGCCAGGAAAGTCAGTGGGAGCCAAATCAGTAGACAAGGAGTTATTCCATACACAAGCCAAAGACAGCTCACCAGGAGCTACAATTAAATCCAAATTGGGCATAGCACTGACAAGCAGCAAATTACAGTTTTAAATCCCCCGCCTAGCTCTGGAATCTGATTGGTTCAGTATCGAGCCGCGATGATGGGTCAACAAGCCAGGGCTTGATTGGTCAGCATGGCCACTGCGCGCTGGATCATTGCTGGGTAAGTTCCCGACAGAAGCGTTCCCTGACAAAAGATTAATCACTAGGTGTCCCACTTTTGAGACTCTCATTGCTCTGCTATAATCTGTGGAGGAACCTGGCAACAGGTGTTAAGTGTCCCTGCAGTGCCCCTACAGGGGAAACAGAGCATTACACTGTTTCTAAATCAATGGGCCGTTCGTGTAAACCATGGACATGCTGGGTCCTGAATGTGGGATCTCAGAATGTTCCAATAGGCTGTTAAAATAGGTTCTGTGACCTAAACAACCCCATAACTAGGTCATACTTTGTACATACCCTCAGTTGAATACTGTCTTCACGAAGGAATGCTTCATAGAAAAAATTGAAGAAAAAAGTATTCATACAATTAATCTTAATCAATGACTTACAGAAGACTTATCCATCATACAATACCATTATTGGCTCCAAATTTATTCTGCAGCAGGACAACCCCAAACATATAGCCAATGGGGCAGCATAGTATAGTGATAGACCACTGATTTCAACGCGTTGTCACTTCTGGGCTAAAATTCAGTACTGTATCAGTTCTAACAAGTCTGTGCTGCAATGGGAGATGAGTCAGATGAGACTAGTGGCCCTGTCATCCCCCACCTCCTGCCCATGACTAGCAGATTTATTTTCTATTCTTAACATGAAACCTGCCAATCATGGTCAGGAGGTGGAGAAGATAGTAGTAGAAGTAGCGCTGGCATGGGCTGCAAGGTTCATCCTGTCAGTACTGATAACGTACTGAATTTTATCCCAAAAGTGACAGCCTGCTGAAATCAGCGATAGAGGTGACAGGTTCCCTTTAAGAACTATCTTCAGTGTAAAGAAGAACAAGGAGTCCTGGAAGTGATGAAATGGCCTCCACAAAACCCTGATCTCAAGATCATTGAGTTTGTCTGGGATTACATGAAGAGACAGAAGGATTTTAGCAAGCCTACATCCACACAAGATCTGTGGTTACTTCTCCAAGATGTTTGAACAACCTCCCTGCCAAGTTCCTGCAAAAACTGTGTAGAAGTGTACCTAGAAGAACTGATGCTGTTTTGAAGGCCAAGGACGGTCACACCAAATATTGACTTGATTCAGAGTTCTCTTTTGGTCATTCACTTGGCATTTTGTTAATTAATAAATAAAAAAAAAGAAACTATTAACACTTCTATTTTCGAAAGCGTTTTTACTTTGTAGCATTTATTCACACCTGCCTAAAATTGTGCACAGTGCCGTATCTCTTCTGTAACAGTGCATGGAGATAGCAGTGCATAGGTGGCCACCTCTTCATACACTGCAGGAGGGATGAGGGTTGGGGGAACCCCCGTTCTGGAAATGGTTGGTGGGGCCTGTAATTATCAGACGTTTATTGTATTTGGTGTGGATATGCCATAACTGTCTAAAATGGGAATACCCCTTTAAGGCAAAAAAAAAAACAGGCATCTGTATTGCTATTTGAAAAAGAGTTTTATATGTAGATTACTCTTTTATTACTGTTATGTTGATGCATATCAGATTAGATCAGCATAGCGCTGACTTACCCGTCTACATCTCTGCTATGTTACTTGCTTTTTCCCAGTAGCTAAATGTTTATTATAAGTCGATAATCACACCCTGGGTATATAAGTACATGAAATACTATGGCTTTGTGCTCATTCACATGGCTTGTATTCAGCCATCAGCATGACTACAACTCATGTGCATCGTCTTTGTCAGTCAGAAACACGTGTCCCACAAGTGCATTTGCAGACTCTCTGCTTATTCAGGTCCTACTTTTAATGGCTGTAATAAAAGCAATACATGTTCCAAACGAGGGCTTATGTGGAGGGTGCACACAGTAAGTGGTACCTGTTACAGGTTTTGCACTGAGACCCAGGTGCTTCGAGTTACACCCCTGCTTTGGAAACTCATTTTTATGCATTTAGTTATATGTTCTAAATATGAAGATTTTCTTTAACCAGTTCACAAGGGATCATTTATCCCCCTTCCTGACCAGATGCATTTTCCATTTTTTTTAGTACCTGCAACTTTGAAAGCCATAACTTTTTTTTGGTCTGTTTGGTTCAGTAAATAATTTGGCACCTTTTGGGGGGATATCTAGGGCTTTATTTTTATGTTATTTTTATTTTAGTATTCTTTGTTTTTATTCTTTATGCTCCAAGAAATGTTAAAAAGGGAAAAATAGTCTTTAATTACTGAATGACTCGTTTTTGACAGAGGATGTATGGTTTATGGTTGTCAGAATAGGGGCTGAAAGCTCCTGTGTGGTGTGTGGTGGAGTTCGATTTTTTTTATATTTTATATTATTTTTAGTTTGCTTATTATTTGTTAATATTTTTCTATTTTACACTTTGTGTTCCCCATAAATCTTTTTTTTTTTTTTGGCTGATTTATCCTGTGACTGGGGCTGACATATTATACAGCCATATGTGGGGAAAACAAAAGGGAAAAAAGGAGGTTATCCAGATCTCAAGGAAGTAATTTCCCTTATTTATGCAAGTGTAAATACTGTAGGAAGGAACAAGGGGCCATCATTGGTGGTCGGTACGTGTCACCGAGGTTCCTGGCTTCGGTGAGGTAGGAGCCGTTTTTTTTTTCTGAAGTGTCATTATTGCAGATTGCAGTCTGACACTTTAGCTGTTTAGTATGGCTGTAAAGCTGATCCGGGACGGCTCTTACTGGGAGTAGCCAAAGTGCTGGGTGGGTGGCTACCCCCCACGTTCCAGGCCGGGTCTTAGCAGGCTTATAAAAGCAGCTAGCACTATCAGGTGGTGTGGATTTTCCTCCATCTGACAGTGAAGCTGTGGAGTCCTCTAGGCTGAAGACTGCAAACAGGCGTGCAGGCCTCCTAGAAGCCTGCCAGTATTGAACTTTTCTGTGGCTGAGCATTCAGCCGGGTGTAAACCGACACCTAGGTTTCCAGGTGAACATTGTTTTGTTTTGCTGTGTATGAACAAGCACCAAGACTGTTATGTTTTGCTGATTGTGAAGAATACACTGAAGTTTGATTTACAACCTGGTTCCTTGCCTACATACTGCGTCCGCTAACCGGTCTACCAGAGCAAATCCCCACAAATCCCCTAAGATGACCCCCACGGACGACGTCGAGACCTATCTGGCGGTGTTCGAAAAGGTGGCCGTGAGGGAGAAGTTACCCCGAGACCAATGGGCTGAGGTCGTCGCTCCGTTTCTGGCGTCTGGACCCCAGCAGGTGTTTTTCGACTTACCAGATGATCAAGCGGTTGCCTACCCAGGCATGGGGTTCATTTTTATTTTGGGGAAAGTGGGGTGATTTTACGTTTAATATTTTCAAAACTTTTTTTGAACCATGAACCTGTAGCCGGCCCTGTGTGTACATATATATATATATATATATATATATATATACAGTACAGACCAAAAGTTTGGACACACCTTCTCATTCAAAGAGTTTTCTTTATTTTCATGACTATGAAAATTGTAGATTCACACTGAAGGCATCAAAACTATGAATTAACACATGTGGAATTATATACATAACAAAAAAGTGTGAAACAACTGAAAATATGTCATATTCTAGGTTCTTCAAAGTAGCCACCTTTTGCTTTGATTACTGCTTTGCACACTCTTAGCATTCTCTTGATGAGCTTCAAGAGGTAGTCACCTGAAATGGTTTTCACTTCACAGGTGTGCCCTGTCAGGTTTAATAAGTCAGATTTCTTGCCTTATAAATGGGGTTGGGACCATCAGTTGCGTTGTGGAGAAGTCAGGTGGATACACAGCTGATAGTCCTACTGAATAGACTGTTAGAATTTGTATTATGGCAAGAAAAAAGCAGCTAAGTAAAGAAAAACAAGTGGCCATCATTACTTTAAGAAATGAAGGTCAGTCAGTCCGAAAAATTGGGAAACCTTTGAAAGTGTCCCCAAGTGCAGTCACAAAAACCATCAAGCGCTACAAAGAAACTGGCTCACATGCGGATCGCCCCAGGAAAGGAAGACCAAGAGTCACCTCTGCTGTGGAGGATAAGTTCATCCGAGTCACCAGCCTCAGAAATCGCAGGTTAACAGCAGCTCAGATTAGAGACCAGGTCAATGCCACACAGAGTTCTAGCAGCAGACACATCTCTAGAACAACTGTTAAGAGGAGACTGTGTGAATCAGGCCTTCGTGGTAGAATATCTGCTAGGAAACCACTGCTAAGGACAGGCAACAAGCAGAAGAGACTTGTTTGGGCTAAAGAACACAAGGAATGGACATTAGACCAGTGGAAATCTGTGCTTTGGTCTGATGAGTCAAAATTTTAGATCTTTGGTTCCAACCACCGCGTCTTTGTGCGACGCAGAAAAGGTGAACGGATGGACTCTACATGCCTGGTTCCCACCGTGAAGCATGAAGGAGGGTGTGATGGTGTGGGGGTGCTTTGCTGGTGACACTGTTGGGGATTTATTCAAAATTGAAGGCATACTGAACCAGCATGGCTACCACAGCATCTTGCAGCGGCATGCTATTCCATCCGGTTTGCATTTAGTTGGACCATCATTTATTTTTCAACAGGACAATGACCCCAAACACACCTCCAGGCTGTGTAAAGGCTATTTGACCATGAAGGAGAGTGATGGGGTGCTGCGCCAGATGACCTGGCCTCCACAGTCACCGGACCTGAACCCAATTGAGATGGTTTGGGGTGAGCTGGACCGCAGAGTGAAGGCAAAAGGGCCAACAAGTGCTAAGCATCTCTTGGAACTGTTGGAAGACCATTTCAGGTGACTACCTCTTGAAGCTCATCAAGAGAATGCCAAGAGTGTGCAAAGCAGTAATCAAAGCAAAAGGTGGCTACTTTGAAGAACCTAGAATATGACATATTTTCAGTTGTTTCACACTTTTTTGCTATGTATATAATTCCACATGTGTTAATTCATAGTTTTGATGCCTTCAGTGTGAATCTACAATTTTCATAGTCATGAAAATAAAGAAAACTTTT
Source organism: Bufo gargarizans (assembly GCF_014858855.1). Classification (NCBI taxonomy): domain Eukaryota; kingdom Metazoa; phylum Chordata; class Amphibia; order Anura; family Bufonidae; genus Bufo; species Bufo gargarizans. Next base: position 138,539,434 of record NC_058087.1, on the reverse strand, counting down.
TGAATGAGAAGGTGTGTCCAAACTTTTGGTCTGTACTGTATATGTAGGACTATAAGACTGGACTTTTTCCCCCCAAAAGTAAGGGAAAAGTGGCAATGCGTCTTATAGTCCGAATGCTAATGACTAGAGATAAGCGAATTTCTCAAAAATTTGATTCGGCAGGTTCACCGAATTTTCTGAAAAAAATTTGGTTCGGTACAAATTTATTTGTGGCGAATCGCATTAAAAACGTCTATTTCCTGGCTGCAGAGAGCCTTTATAGTGGTGTAGAACACTGTGCCTTGCAGTAACACGCATAGGGAGTCTGCTGTGGTAGTGAAACAATACTGTGAGTCAGTATGACATGTAGATGACAGGCTTCGCTCTTAGAATCACTGCACACTTCACTTATTTGGGCAGTTACGGGGCCGAAACTGACCAAATAACTCAAGTGTGAACTTAGCCTTACAGGTCAATGTTAGCGCCAGGTATAAAGAACCGTGCAGAGGCCGACGTCAAAGAGCGCATTCCTTTTACACCAATTCACTGATTCCACATAGATTTCTACAGAACCTGTTCTATTAAATGCTTATACAAGTAGAGCCCCCCAGATAGAGTGGAGATGGTGTCAGCAGTAAGTTTGTGTTGACGTCACTGAGTATTTTGCCCTATCTCTGATCTGTCAGCACAATAACCCCCCAAAAAAAACGGATCCTGTCTGTGGAGCATCCGCCTTCACTCGGTCAGCATTTGGTCAGTAATCCATTAGTATTGCTAAAGCCCAAAAAAAAAGGAGTGGATCCAAAACAGAGATGACACATGAATGGAATATTTGCATGTCTTCTGTGTTTTGTACCCACTCCTACTTTTGGCTACCAAATCATAAGCCAATTCTGATGCAAAATAGGGGCCATGTCATGCAGGCCTTACAGCTGTTACATAGACAGGATCCGTTGTATGTCTCATTTTTCCTTCCTTCTGACAGATCAGAAGAAGGGTCAAATAAATGATGATGTCAGCCAGGCCGAAAGGCAAAATAGTGGCCCAGTCATGAAGTTGTGAGGTGGAAGCAGCATCAGGAGGCCACAGAGTGGCCCAATGACAGTGTGGAGGTGGCAGCAGCATCAGGATGCCACAGAGTAGCACAATGACAGTGTGGAGGTGGCAGCAGCAGCATCAGGAGGAGGCCACAGATGGAACAATGACAGTGTGGAGGTGGCAGCTGCATCAGGAAGCCACAGAGTTGCACAATGACAGAGTGTGAGGTGGTGGCAGCAGCAGCATCAGGAAGAGGCCACAGGGTGGCACAATGACAGTGTGGAGGTAGCAGCAGCATCAGGAGGCCACAGAGTGGCACAATGACAGTGTGGAGGTGGCAGCAGCAGCATCAGGAGGAGGCCACAGGGTGGCACAATGACAGTGTGGAGGTGGCAGCATCAGGAGGCCACAGAGTGGCACAATGACAGTGTGGAGGTGGCGGCAGCAGCAGCATCAGGAGGAGGGTACAGGGTGGCACAATGACAGAGTGTGGAGGTGACAGCAGCAGTATCAGTGGGGAGGTGGGTGTTAATACCAGTACCAGCTGAAGACAGTGGGTAAAAGAAGGAGCACTTGGCATCAGATGTGTGGCATCAGGTGGGTGGCAGAATCAGAATAGTATTGGTTCACAAGTGATAGGTCGCACTACTGTATGGGGGAACCTGGATGGGTGCTCTCAGCCCACAGATTCACCCAATCTATCAAGCAAAAATTATACAAAAGAAAGGGCTGGGCACTCACTATATCTGGTAGCTGTGGTACTTTATTAGATAATATATAGTATTATTAAAAACAAATATTCAAATACATACACAAACACATCAATTATAAAAGTACCTAAAGTATATAATCACTACACCACAATGGTATTAAGGACCTAATATATATATATAATAATTCGCATATAATAGAGGATAATCGATAAACAGCAAATAAATCGGAAGTATATCCGAAAATATCCAAATGTTCAGTCCAATGTTAGAAGTATGTGCAAATATCGCAAGAAAAAGCTGATGGTATTCGAAAATTCAATAGAAATAATCGATCCAATGTCCTGGGCTCTATTGCGAAGACTAGTAGCCTGTTCAATTGTAATCGTGGATTCGATTATATACACAGTTCAAGATAACAACGTTAACTTCCAAATGGATTAGTTGTCGATTATATTTTTCATCGTAAAAGATAGTTCCATTTATAACTATTCAGTCTACTCACATAATAGATGTACTTAGGTGGCTCACATCAACAATCCGAGGAAGGGGCCACTAAGAGCCCCGAAACGCGTCTGGTACTGGACCCCCCAATTTGACCCAAGGACCACTAATCCTTGCAGTTCCAATCCTTGCAGTTCCAATCCTTGCAGTTCCGATCCTTCTTGGAGAAAATACATCGAAGGTTTATCGTGCATCTGCAGAGCTGTGGATTATAAAGAAACTGCTGGTGCCAGTAAGTGAGGAACTTGGATTGTGCATTTAAAAAACTGCTTGTCGAAAACCCTCCGAAAAATCTATTGGGGGATATCGTATACCATTCTATGGTGAAGTCGAGGCTCACACATGCAAGCGGAGATCATATCCTGACCATTACGCGGGACGCCGCGGATTGTTGATCTGAGCCGCCTAAGTACATCTATTATGTGAGTAGACTGAATAGTTATAAATGGAACTATCTTTTACGATGAAAAATATAATCGACAACTAATCCATTTGGAAGTTAATGTTGTTATCTTGAACTGTGTATATAATCGAATCCACGATTACAATTGAACAGGCTACTAGTCTTCGCAATAGAGCCCAGGACATTGGATCGATTATTTCTATTGAATTTTCGAATACCATCAGCTTTTTCTTGCGATATTTGCACATACTTCTAACATTGGACTGAACATTTGGATATTTTCGGATATACTTCCGATTTATTTGCTGTTTATCGATTATCCTCTATTATATGCGAATTATTATATATATATATTAGGTCCTTGATACCATTGTGGTGTAGTGATTATATACTTTAGGTACTTTTATAATTGATGTGTTTGTGTATGTATTTGAATATTTGTTTTTAATAATACTATATATTATCTAATAAAGTACCACGGCTACCAGATATAGTGAGTGCCCAGCCCTTTCTTTTGTATAGCATCAGAATAGTAGCTGAGGCAGGTAGCCAGAACAAACCGGTCTCTTTTGTCAAAGTGTTGGTGTGGCACCATGGATGATCTTGTCTGATGCATCAGGCATTGATGGTTGGAAATTCTGGCTGATCAGTCTGGTCAGGCTCTCCACATTTTGGGTGGACAAGCGAGTTTTTCTTGGGGTAACTATGGCCCCCGCCACACTAAATACCCGCTCTGATACCATACTACTGGCCGGTTAGGACAGCTTTTCCAGGGCAAACTCTGCCGGTTGCGGCCACAAATCCAGTCCAGTAGTCCAGCGGCTCTTCAATGTGGGGTGGCAGGGTGCTGTCCAAGTATGCCACCACCTGCTGGTTCAGGTCCTGCTTCAGGTCTAGCTGCTGCTGGTAAGTAGTTTCTTCACTAGGCGGGTGAAGAAAGCTTCCCATCAGCGACTCTACACTCAAGTTGCCGCTGATGGAGCTGGAACTGCTCCTACCCCTCCCCCCACCCTGGGACAGCAGCCATGGCAGAGGGACATGAGCGCAGAGGTCCCCCCTGGTCATACCTGCAAGAGGATGGATGATGGCGCAGATAGGCAGCAGACAACTGACTACATAGGATGTCTGTATAGTGTTCAGTCTGTCCTCCCTCTCATGGGGTGTAAAAAAGGCCCCCATTTTGGACCAGTAGCAAGGGTCCAACAAGGTGGAGATCCAGAAGTCATCCCTCTGCCGAATGCTGACAATTTGGCTGTCACTACGCAAGCAAGTGAGCATGCATCAGGCCATTTGTGCAAGTGACTCGGAGGAATTCCCTTCCTCCATCTCCACTTCATGCTGCCACAGTGTGTCTGGTTCCTCTGCCTTGTCTTCCTCATCGCCCAGTAGCTCTTTTGGCTGCTCCTGCTCCTGCATCTCCTCTCCTGTCACCTGTGTAGAAAAACCACCCATTTCGCTACACATTGCTTGTGCTTCAATGTCCTCCTCCTCCTCATCCAGTTCAGCCCCCACAGGGCTCATGTAGCCATGAGATCTAGGTGCCACGTCTCCAGTCCCCTGACCAGCCAGATTTACCAGCATCTGTTCCAGGACATGAAGCAGTGGAATGACATTGTTCATCCCGTAGTCCTGGTGACTGACAAATAACTTGGCCTCCTCAAAGGGCCCGAGCAAACGGCAGGTGTCATGCATGAGCTGCCACTGGCTGACATTGAAGTTACACAGGGGAGTACTCCTGTCTGCTAGGATCATCAAGAAATCGTTTATGGCCTTTCTCTGTTCGTATAGTCGGTCCAACATACTGTATGGAGGGTGGAATTCCAACGGGTGGAAACGTCGCATATCAGCCTATGTTGAGGGATGCCGTTCTGCCGCTGCAGCTCAAGGAAGGTGTGCTTTGCGGTGTACGAGTGGATGAAGTGCATGCAGTTTCCTGCCCATTTTTAGGATGTCTTGCAGATGGGTGGAAGACTTCAGGAACCGCTTGACAACCAGATTGAAAACGTGTGCCATGCAGGGCGCATGGCTCAGCCCTCCTTGATGCAGCGCCAACACCATGTTCCTTCTGTTGTCGGTCATCATGGTTCCGATTTTGAGTTATTGCGGAGAAAGCCAGGATTCGATTTCTTGATGAAGGACACGAAGCAGTTCCTCCCCTGTGTGACTCAGTTCGCCCAGGCAAAACAAGGTGCAGAACAGCTTTACACCGCCGTGCCCTGCACATGTGGTATGCTGGAGGGGCACTGTTAATTGTCCCTGCAGTGGAGGCTGAGGACACGTGGAGGATGAGGAGGCAGAAGCGGACATTGTCGCAGGACCAACGGCATGAGAACATGGAGGCAGAAGCGGCGTCACCTGGCCAAGTTGATGGTGTGGCTGTGCAGAAACCACATTCACCTAGTTGGCTGTAAAGGACATGTATTGTCCCTGACCGTAGTTACAGCTCCACACGTCGGCTTTGCCGTGCACTTTGGCAGACACCAACAAGCTTAAGGACTGGCCCACCTTCTGTTCTAAATACGTGTGCAGGGCTGGTACTGCCTTTTGGCAAAGAAATGATGGCTTGGGACTCCACCTCGGCTCAGCACAAGCCATCAGTTCTCTGAAAGGTGTAGAGTCCACCACTTGGAAAGGGAGGGACTGAAGCACCAGCAACTTGGCCAGGAGCACATTCAGCTTCTGCACCCGTTGGATGAGTGCACGCATACTGTTGTCTCTCGGCAATTGCTTCAGTGATCGATTGCTGATGGAATGACTGATGAGGAGTAGGAGGAGGAGCAGGAGAATCAGGACCATCAGATGATGGGAAGGACAGACAGCTCCCTTCGGCTGAGGTGGTGGAGCCTTGACTGCCTGAAATCGGGTGCGTGCCACTGGGTGCTGCAGCGGTTGCTGCGGCAGACTGGACCACCACATTTGAGCCACGGTTGACGCAGGGTCGTGGTGCCAACATTGGCACCCTGGCCACGCTCCACCTTCTGCCCACAGATTCTACAAACGGTCATGTTCACCTCCTCCGGTAGCTTAACAAAAAACTGCCACACCGCCAAGTAGGTGATTTTACCCACAACACTCCACACTGACTGACTGCTACCATCGCTGCTTCTGTGAACCCCTGCACCACTACTTTCCGGGCAGGTAGGCTCCTGCGAAGCAGGTGGTCTACCCCGGGCACGTTTGGCTCCCGATCTCCCACTCCTGCCACCCTGCTCACTCCCAGACACGCTAGCGACTTGCTGGCTCCACCCTCTTCTCCCGATGATGAAGCCCCTAATTCACCCAGCTCCCAAGTGCGATAACCTACACATCATCATCATCGAGTACTGTCTGCACATCACTGATGTCCTCCTCAACGGTCTCTGGGTCAGGAGTCTGACCGCTCGCAACTCCAGCTCCCACGCCACTCTCCTCATCACTACTTGCTCCCCTACCGGTGGAAGCGGCGGATGTCTCCTCCACATCTTGGCTGGCCAGTAGCTGCTGACTGTCCTCTAGTAGCTTGTCCTCACTGTATAGTGGAGCTGAGCCCACAGCATATAATACTTGTCTGGCTGAGGGAACAGAAAAGGACAGGTAGTTTGAGGACAGGTGAGGGCACAGGGCATGCTCCCGGGCCATGCCAACTAAGAGTTATGTCTGACAAACCCACCGACTCTTGGCTGGGGGTGTCTGATGTCACCTGGGACGAAGTGAATGACCGAGTCAACCATTCAAGACCTGCTGGGTTGCTGGTGAAGACACAACCGCTAGATGACACTGGGAGCTCAGGACTCTCGCTGTGACTCCTGCTGCCATGCACGCTTACTCTGCTACGACCTGTGCTTGCGCCAGAAACATTTAGGCCACTGCCACTCGAAAGTGCAGGGCCTGGCACTCCTCTGTCTGAGATACTGTTAGATCAAATAAATAAATAAAAAGGAAATTAAAACACACAAAAAAAGTCTCACTTCACCACACAACGGCTAATAAGCCCTTTTTTTTCCACTAATACACACCAAAAAGGGCTTTAGAACATATAACTGCACCGCTGAACGGCAAATAATATATATATTTTTTTACCAACAATACACGCCAAAAAGGGCTGTAATTTTCTCACTTCACCACACAACAGCCCTTTTTTTCCCACTAATACAAGCCAAAAAATGCTTTAGAACATATACCTGCACAGCACAAGGGCAAATAAGACATATGGTAGAAATATTTCCTTGTAATAAACCCTGTTAATGGCTGTATCAAACAGCACTTGCGCCCTAATAAGAACAGTTTGCTGGAATTACAGAGCTGTATAATTGCAATTTGGATCCCCAGTCAGCTCAACAAGGTGTAATATGTTCCTATTACCCAGGCTGTAAACTCCCCTACTGAACCCTGTTCTGCTTCAATACTGTGAAATGATTACTCCCTATCCTTTTCCTGAACTTCTATACAGCAAAATAAAAGTTTTCAAGTCTTTTCTACCACTGTCCCTAGTGCCTGTTGACGTCTCTCCCTGCATTAAGTACACTGGAAAATGGGTGAGGTTATTTATAGGGCTGTGACATCACAGGGCTGGCTGCTGATTGGCTGCATGCATGGCATTCTGGGTGATCCCTCATTCCCAGAGTTCCTTGCTCCATGTCCTAACACATGCAGCAGCCATTTTAGGAATAAATGCAATTCGTTACCACAAAGCGTGAGGAATTCGGTGCAAATCAAATTTTTCCTGAAATTCGGATCGAATTCCACTTCGTCAACTTTGATTCGCTCATCTCTACTAATGACCGCTTCCATTATGGAAGTGGTTATCAGCATGCAGGAGGCACGGGGTGTTTAGGGAAATGCACTGACTGCAAACAGTGGCAGGACATAGTGCACGCCTACATGCACTATCACTTGACACTGTGTGACGTCAGGACAGTGTGCAGCGCGGGCTTGAAGAAGCGGCGTGGTGCCCGAATGGTGAGTCCTGGGTCTGCAGCATGGCAGTACCATCCGAAACAAGGCAGCTACTTTTTATTTTATTTTTTTAATGTCTGATCTGAGGTCTAATGGTGGTCCGATCTGAGGCTAATGGGGTCTGATCTGAGGCTAATGGGGGTCTGATCTGAGGCTAATGGGTATAATCTGAGGTTGATTGGGGCATCTGAGCTGAGTCTGATGGGGCTGGGGGTGTCTGATAGGGGTTTGAGCTGAGTCTGATGGGGTTGTGGGGTCAGATCTGAGGCTAATGGAGCTTGGGGGTCTGATCTGAGGTCTGATGTAGTATGGGAGTCTAATTTGGGGATCTGAGGTCTGATAGAAAAAAAAGTCTTAGTGCTCATGCACATGAATGTTTTTTGCGTTCAGTATACTGGACATTTTTTTAGTTTAGTATGTGTTACTTATACTAAACCATACATTTCAATGGGTCAGCAAAAAAAAAATTCCTAGAGCTCTCCCTGACTGCTATGCCCATGCAAAGGTCTTTATGGTAGACGATTGCATGCCCTCGTACCTTATACTATGTGACACCTGAAAACCCTATAATAGTGAGGGGACATGACCACCGGCTCCCTGCACTTAATACAGACAGAGTCAGGGTCACCTACAATCAAGCCAGCAAGGAACCACAAATAAAGGAAACAGACTTATCTGAGGAATCAGGAGAAGCAGCCTCCAGCAGTAAACACAATCCAGGAAGAAGTATAAACCGCAAAGTGAGGCAGTATGGGAGGGAATATAAAGGGAGACAATCAGTGCAAATAGGTGACAGCTGGGAGAAGGAAAGGAGATGAGAAAGTGAAACCAAAACAAAGAACATCATACAACAGGTAGAAAAGAACGTCTGCCAGATCTTCTCACAGAGCTGGCGGTGACAAGTGGACTCCAATCTGGACAATAGCTGAAACAAAAAAGAGTTCTCCAGCACTTGTTTTGAAAAAATGATTTACAAAAATGATTAATTTCTCCATTAAAAACATATGGGGTCATTTATCAAACTGGTGTAAAGTAGAACTGGCTTAGTTGCCCATAGCAACCAATCAGATTCCACCTTTCATTTTTCATAGCTCCTTTGGAAAATGATAGGTGGAATCTGATTGGTTATTCATGGAAAAACTCTATGCACGTTTAGAACTCTGGGCGCAGGTTCTTAATTATGTCTAAGGATTCGAAATGCATAAGAAGTTCTTCCATTTATAGATTGTCTATGTTTTTAACAGAGACTAAATAAATAATTGATTTTAATCCTCTTTTCAAGACGAGTGCTGGAGACCTCTATTGTACAATGAATTCTACCAAGCTTTGTAAATAATCATTTTTAGTGAGTTTTACAAATGATACAGGTAGGAATAATCAATCATAACAGTTAAGGGTACAAGTGATGTAAGGTTACAAGTACATAGGAAGATGGATGTACAGATAATACCTTTGTATGTGTATGTAAATCAAAGAACTAAACGGTATATTAAACATAAGTTTGAGCCGTACAATAGTCATACTCAAGCCATACACTAGTGTATTAGATATTTGGCGTGGAAAGTATCAGAGATTACAGGGTGTATAATGGGTGAGTTAGCCAAGGGGCCCACATTTTCAGTCTTTTCTTGGGGTCAAGAATGGATGGAGGAAGGTGTCTTTCGTATCGGCAAGTTGCATTGATCGTGAGAGCTACCTCTTGCATAGTTGGAGGTGATGCCGACTTCCAGTGACTGGTAATGACCAGTTTGGCGCTCAATAATATGTGGCCTATCAAATTTGCATGAGCACTGTGGAATTGATGAATTCCCCAAAATAGCAGAGCTAGTGAGGATGAGGGCAAAATTGTGAATGAAGTGATTTGGGAGATCAAAGTGAATACTTGTCGCCAATAGGCAGTTAATTTAGGGCACTCCCACAATATATGGTGTAGGGTGCCGATGCAGCCGCATTCCCTCCAACAAGAAGCTGACACTCCTGGGTACATTTTACTCAATCTGTCAGGTGTGTAATACCATCTCAGTAGTGTTTTTATTCCTGCTTCACAGTGAGTAACACATTTGAAGTTTGAAGAGAAGAATCTTATGGCTTGAGACCACTCTTCCCCAGAGTATGTCTGTCTCAGGTCTAATTCCCACATTAAGATGGGCCTAGACTTAACAAAGGCCGCCTTATCGTTGATCAGGTCGTGGAATGTTTTTAGTGAGGTGTTTGGTTTTGAAAAAGTCTCAGAATATCTGAGTTAACCTTAGGGGGGAGTTTTAAGTGAGAATCATGGTAGTGTCTTATTCTCAAATAGTTTAATACCTCCTTGTGTGGTAGGGGAAGAGAGGTTTGGATCATCTCAAAAGGGAGTAGCGAATTGCCCTGAACAATCTGATCTAGGATGTCAACAACTGCCGTATGCCACTTTGAGAGGTTAATGTTCTCAATATTGTTTTCTATAATTTGGACAGGAATCAAGTTATATGGGAAAGCGTCCAGATCTCCATGGGAGCGGATGAAGCGTTGCCATAGTGTCCCCGCATATGCTATGGTTAGGAGAGTGGGTTTGGCAGGCGTGCGACACCATAAAAGCTGCACAAGGTAATTTTTCAGTGAGTCAGAATCTATAGAAGCTGACTCAATTTGAATCCACTGTTTGCTGGTGGGATCGTTCCACCATTCCCTCAGAAACGACAGACCAATTGCACAGTGGTAATCCTTTATGCTGGGAAGAACCAGACCCCCAACATTTCGCCTTCTAGTCATCAAGTTGTGAGCTATTCGGGGTTTACCCGATTTCCATAGGTAGTTATTCAGGATTGTCTGCGCTTTCTTAAAGAAGGTTTCTGGGATAGGGAGTGCTCTGAACATATACTGTATATAAGTTTGGGTAAGTTTATCATTTGGAACGCAGCTATTCTTCCCACCCAGGATATTTCTTTTTATAGCAAAGCTGTTGAGGTCAAGCTCAAGGGTATTCAAAAGAGATTCATAATTTTGCTTATACACGAGGGAGCAAGGGGTGCTAAATTTAATGCCCAGATAAGTTAATTCTGACATTTGCCAGTTCAGAGGGTAAAGGGTTTTCAGTTGCCTGATTTGGGAAATGGGGATGTTGATAGGGAGGACTTGTGATTTAGACTCATTGATTTTGTAATATGACAGTAAACCAAAGTGGGAGATCACCTGTAGGGCCCTCCCAAGAGATCTAGACGGATTTGATAGAGTGAGAATAATGTTATTTGCATAAAGCGAGATGGTGTGGGTGGAAGGGCCCACAACAAAGCCCTCTATCTCATCTGTGTTGCGAAAATGTTGGGCTAGGGGCTCCAAGGCTAAAATGAAAAGTAGGGGCGAGAGTGGACATCCCTGACGGGATCTGTTAGTGATTGTGAAGCTATTAGATAACACCCCATTCACAAAGACCTTTGCAGTAGGGTTAGAGTAGAGGCTGGAGATAGCATTCAGTATGGGGCCTTAAAAGCCCATCACGTCTAGGACCGAGAAAGCAAAGGGCAAGTGAAGGCGGTCAAATGCTTTCTCAGCATCCAGGGTCACCGCTAGGAGGGGGATTTGTGGATTTCAGAAAAATTAAAGAGATCTAATACTCTGCGGATCTTATTGGAGGCTAGCCTGCCCTTAACGAAACCTGTTTGGTCAGATTTGATTAGTAGGGGCAGAATGGGGGCTAATCTAGAGGCAATTAGTTTAGCAAATAGTTTAATGTCCAAATTCAATAAGAGATGAGTCTGAAATTTTGTGAGGTATCAGTGGATTTGCCCGGTTTCGGAAGTGTAATGATCAGGGCTTGCAGCATTTCTGTAGGGAAGGGTGATCCCAACAGACATTTTTTTAGGATAACTGTTAATTGGGGTGAAAGCAATGCGTGGAATTGTTTATAATATTCATTTGAGAGACCGTCAGGTCCAGGGGATTTTCCTTGAGGGAGGGACGATATTAATTTTTGAATCTCCTGGTCAGTTAGAGGGGCGTTTAAAGCCTCTAGTTGGGTTGGTGAGAGGGAGGGTAGGGAGGCTTTTGCTAGAAAGTCTGAAACTAATTCACCATAATTCTCTCGCAGAGTGATTGTGTCCCCCTGAGATTGTACAAGTTCATGTAGAAGAGTCTAAATTGTTCGGCAATATCTCTTGGGTCTATCAGTTTTGCTTTGGTGAGAGGATGAGTAATATGTGAGATCTTGGCTTTGGCTTGTTGGGATTTGAGTTGTCTTTTAAACGTCCTGCCTTGTTGCCTTGCGCATAGTATTTAGATCTCAATCAAAGCAACCCTTCTCATACTCCCGTGGCAGCAGTGTTCTCAGTTTATCCCTCTATAGTTTCAATTCTTCTGTTAGTGGGGCGGAAGGTTTTTGTTTATTCATCGACTCCAGTTTAGTGATTTTTTACTAATAGTTCTCTTCTTTTCTTTTCTTTGTGGTTTATCTTAATAAGTAAGCAATGGATAAAGGCTTTGTGGGTTTGCCATATAATAAAAGGGTCTGCTACTGACCCTTCGGTGAAGAGAAAGAATTCTCGCAGTAACCGAGAAATTTCTGCCTGATAATTTGGGAAGTGGTCTAGTGATGTGTTATTTCTCCATACTGGCGCAGTCTGATTTTGGTATTGGTCCTCGAAGGTAATTGTAATGGGGGCATGGTCTGACCCACTAATTAGTCCAATTTCAGACTTCTTGGTGTGGAACAGAGTGGTGTGATCCACTAAAAATAAATCTATGCGGGAGTATGAGCCATGAAATGGAGAGAAAAAAGAGCAATCTCTCTTGACTGTGTTGAGCACGCCAAACGTCAATTAGACCCTCAGAGTCGATGAAGGAAGCCAAGCTGCTTGTGGAGCACCTGGAGGGATTAGTGGAATTTAAAGAGGGATCTATGATGGAGTTAAAGTCGCCACATAGAATTAGTTGTAGAAAATGCCTTTACTGGTCCGCAATTGCGGACAAGAATAGGACATGTTCTATTTTTTTCAGGAATGGAATTGCGGATCCCGAAAAAAGAGATGCTGATCCCGAAAATGCGGATGCGGATCCTGAAAATGCGCATTCGCGTCTGTTCCAGCCCCATTGAAAGTGAATGGGAATAGGTCCGCATATTGCGGAACGAATGCGGACCCAAATTACGGATGTGTGAATGGACCCTTACAATGAGAAGAGCTGATGCAACGGGTGCCTCCTCCCAGGCCCTCTATATCGCATGTCCCAGGTGTAGGAAATACTGAGTGGTGTAATGGTGTGGCCCAAATGTCTCTTTATGTGTGTCACAGTGCCCCTACCTGGATACCGCTGGACCCCAGGCTTTGGCTCCGAAGCAATAAATAAAGGGAATAATTGAGGGATTAAGGAAGAACTTGAGTCCAGACTTTGCGATGAAGTTCATTGGCAGCTTTACTTGAGTAAACGTTTTTCCAAAACAGATTTCAGGCTTTATCTTGGTTCTAGCAGGCTTTAGCATGAAACTGGCAGGCAAACTCCACTCTGCTATATCTGTTTCTCTCCGACTGCTGTACTGACAGGCTGTCTGTATAAGGGTCCATTCACACGTCCGTGAAATGGGTCCACATCCATTACGCAATATCCGGAACGGGTGCGGACCCATTCATTCTCAATGGGGCAGGAATGGATGGGGAGAGCACACTATGTGCTCTTCGCATCCGCATTTCCGGAGCACGGCCCCAATCTTCCAGTCCGCAGCTCCGGAAAAAAATAGAACATGTCCTATTCTCGTCCGCAATTGTGGACAAGAATAGGCAGTTCTATGGGGGTGCCGGCCGGGCGTTTTGCGGATCCGCAATACACTACGGACATGTGAATGGACCCTTACTCAGCTTCTTCTGTATGCTGCACTTCTCTTTGTAGTTTGACTCTAGGTTATGCCAGGGAACTTTTCTCCTGGCTCCTGAGGCTTTAAGCTTTGGCCTCCATGGCCAGCAGAGCTTAGGGTGCTCTGGCTGGCGTGGGCACGTCCAGCAGAGACTTGCCCCTGCACACCCTTCCCCTAGCAGGGCATAAGCTAGACTGGTACTAACTAGTCCCCACCCTTCCTGCAGGAAGTAGGACTCGCCCACTTCTCTCCAGAATGGGGTTAGAATAGAATGGTAAGTTCCATTCTATCTAAGTATAGCTCTGCCATGTTTGCTGCCACCTGCTGGTGAACCAGGCACATTACATGTGAACATAACAGTTGCATCACAAAATAAGAATGCACATTTTACAGGACCTGGAATAAATGCATAAGATGACATGAGGTTAGACCAATAAAGACAGTAGCAAGGTGCAGAAGTGGTAACACCACTCTGGGGTGTTACACTGATAAATGGGGTGAAGTCACATGTCTCTCCATCAGAGGTTATTTCAGGACAGGAACAGCGGGGCTTCCTTGGAAAAGACCTGGATCACTGGATGAAAAGTGGGTGGCACTTCACAGGGCAAGAAAAGGGCACAAAAAGTTGCATATTTCCCCCTTACCCACTCTTTTGTACACATTTTATATAAAGTGGTTGTTGACCAAATTAGCTATTTCTTCTAATCTCCTTATAAACATGCACTCTTGGCTCTGCCAAATTTGTATATTTAATTCTGCACTTTCTGCAACTGCTGCACCCTATGCACTTTGATTGACAGGGCCAAGCAGGCGTGATCACATTTTCCCTGCCTGGAACTGTCAAAGTGCAGAGGGTGTGGCAGTTGCAGAGAGAGCAGAGCTTCTAGGTGTAATAGTAACGCCCCCATTGCTCCTTCAGGCTCATTTGCATATATTAAAAATTCATTTTTCTCAGCAATGGTCCGTGGTAGCGGAATCCATAACAGGATACTCCGATAACCCGAACTTTAGACGCCGAACTTAAAACACAAGTTCGCTCAACACTACTCCTGAGCAGACCTGCAAATTAAGAAAAATTCATAATTTTTCGACATAACCCCCTTAGTCACTGCATTTTTTACTGCAATGCAAAAAAAAAACAATGGCTGCCCCACTTGCGATTTGCACAAAAGAAAAGCAACGTACAGTTATTCTATTTTGTGGTCTGAGCCTGGGGTGTGTCTGGTGCCGATATTTATCAAAGACTTTGTGCACGGTATGGAAAACGTGTTCTGTCGCAAAGAAGTGTGTATGGATGGATAGAAAAGTTCAAGGAAGGTCGTATAAGTGTCAGCCATGAAGAAGGAACTAGACGCCCGTCCACGTCCATGACTGATGACAACATTGAGCATACATGTGGACTGATTCTGTTGGATGAACAAGTGACAGTGGATTATGTGCCAAAGAAGCTCTATGAGGACGAAGACAGTGGTGCATGTGGGAATACGAAATCTTGTTGACAGAGGGACAAAGTGTATTGAAAAGCAGGGAAAATATGTCGAAAAATGATGTATCTGCCTTTTATGAAAATTGATAAAAATTTGAATTAAAATTGAATTTAATTCTATAGTTAGAGTGCAGATAATTTTTGACTCAAACGTGTACATTTGGTAGGCTAGTAAGAAGTAGTGGAGAGATGAAAGGGATTATGGCTGCAGGATCAGGGTTAGTGTGTTGTGTTAGCATGGAAACATGTAAGTCTGCGTAGGACCTATAAACGCAAGATAGGACATATATTTTTTTTATATTTTAGATGTACTGAAGCAGAGGAAAATGGATGTGAAGGTAGACTTGGTCACTAAGGATAGCCATGGAAAAGAATGAAAGAATTAAACTGTTCAGAAGATTTAAAATGGAATACCCCTTGAAGGTTTTGAGGTAAATTGAATGTAATAAATATCTGAATGGAAGCAATAGATCATTAGATAGTAGCTCAGTGTCATGGTGCGGTTCACCGTGGCGTGGTTTGCCGTGCAGGCTGGCTGCGCGCCTTTTGCGTACTCGCTGCAGTGTTCCGTGTAGGCTGGTTGCTTCTGGCTGCGGTATCTAGTGTGAACCTGCCCGTATGTGTGTGTACCCCCTTTAGCTGTATCATCTCCCTGTGGGTATGTCAGGTTGGTTGTGCTCTTGCGTACTGGCTGCGGTGTTCCATGCATGCTGGTTGCTAGGGGCAACGTCCTGTATTGCAGCTTGGTATGCTGTGGTTTCTGGTTACGCATGACCTGATTTGGTACCTCCCTGTTTGATTCTGATGGGGTTAACCTCCCCTGGTCGGTTCCTGGATGTGTGTCCTTTCAGGTGCGCTCGTTAGGCTGCTATTTCTGCCTTTGAGCTTGGAGTGTTGGGGTCAGTCTGTTCTGTCTTGTGGGTGTTTCACCCTTCTGCTCTGTGTAGTCTGTCTATGTTTGTCTTGCCATGTTTTGCCCTTTGCTGCTGACCCAAGGGGTCCTACCATCTTCACCTCTGTGTGTTCCGCCTAGTTCTGTATTGTTGTCTTCTGGCCCTGTACCTTGCCTTGTATTGTCCTGTATCTGTCTGCCTAGCAGAGCTTATCTGCGTCTGATCTATGTTCCTGTTATTGTCTGTCTGGCAGTCCTTACTGCTTCTGGTGTTCCGTTCATTTCTGTCCATGTCCGCCTTTGGAAGAGGGTTCCGGTGTTCCCCGGAGAGGGAATGCCCATTCTCTGTCTCTGTGCAGCTGTTTCTGGGGCCGCCTTGCTTCTATTGCTTGGGGCGCAGGTAACTGCTTCTGCCTCTGTTCCGTTCTTCCTGCCTGACTGTGGTCTCAATGTACTGTCGGTACCTTGTCTGATATCTCCTTGCTGCCTAATCCTGCTGCCACTGATTCTGTTTATGCTCTGGAGTAGCCCCTGGCAACTACTCGAACGGCGCAAGCCTATCCTCACCATCTGATGCTCTAGTGAAGACCAGGTAGCTGCTTAGTTACGCCCCTCCAGAGTATTAGCAGTGGGTTCACAGCAGTGGCGCAGTGGGTTCACAGCCACTGATCCGTTTCAGTACATTGAGGTCTTCTGTTGTCATTGTCACGTGTCTTGGTTCCTTTGTAATAGTTATGTGTTCGGTGGTCCTTGGCCTGTTTTCCTTGTATCCTGCTCGCCTGACGTCTCGGAGGTCCCCCCTTGGGACACACGTGACACTCAGTAGTGGAAGTCTGAAAAGGAACACTTTTTATAGAAATGCTGTCATGGGTGACCGAAGGGTAAACTGCCCCCTAGGTAACAAATCTTACAAAGAAGGTTCAGTACGAAGACTCTGTCCGGGACAAATTGTTAGAATACATTTCATTTTTACCAGAGTCCTGCCCAGACTTGTGGAACATCAATGTCATACTTGTTCTTCTAATGAAGGAGAAGCCGTCAGGTTTGTCCGCGGCTGTCAGCTCAGCCTGTACAGTACTATAGACAGCTTTATGATTTTTGCTGATTCACAAGATGAAGCTTTTCTACTTCTCCATCTTCTTGTGTGTTTCCCAATTACATCTGCCATATAATTTGATCTGTGCGTTCAATTTCACCCCTCCCTGATAGATGTCTGCCTAAATTATTTAAGAATCTGCTCAAATCTGCAGAGGTAACAATAGGGAAAGTCATAGGAGCACTCGCATTTTCAACACTGTACTATTTTACATTGCCAGCAGTTTTTTTTTTCTGTATTAGATTTATAAACAGCGTAAACTTAATGGGACCACACATAATATTAAATGGACATTGGCCTGATGAATCGCCATTATCCTATGTCCACTTTAACAACCATTTTTTTGTTCCAGTGCGTGCAAAATAAAAAGTGAAGCAATAAGAATAATCTTCATGAAAAGACTTCTGACATGTTTTGATCCTGTATGTAGATGTGTCTCCATGGTAACAGACTACAAATAAACTCTGTGTAGTCTGATCCTGTAGTCACACTATTATACATCATTTACGATACAATTATGAAAAAAATAAAGGGGGAGATTTATCAAACTGGTGTAAAGTAGAATTGGCTTAGTTGTCCATAGCAACCAATCAGATTCCACCTTTCATTTTCATTTCCGAGCTGTGAAAAATGAAAGGTGGAATCTGATTGGCTGCTATGGGCAACAAAGCCAGTTCTACTTTACACCAGTTTGATAAATCTTCCCCAAATGCACCTCTATACCCACTGGCACACAAATTTGGTCTAAGTCTGACTGATTTTCATCTCCACAAAAAAGTATAGAACTGTACTATCGCATAGTAGTCTATAGACTAAAATATGCCAAATCGGTGCTCTCTTGGAATACATTGCTATATAGAGTTTATTCATAATGTAAGTCAATGAAGTGATAGTGTCACGGCTGGGTGTGGGGGAAACACCCAGCCGTGCGGTGCCAGGAAGATGTAAGGGTTACCCCTTGGCCGGGACCACAGAGTTAGGGAGCAGGTCACCTCCTATTGCGTCCCTAACGCTGACCCTGTCTCCTGTCAGTATGAGCCGACCTTGGTGGTAGGAGGGCTCATACGCCGGAGCCTAAAAGTCCCTACGAGCCCTCAAGTCGGCCCTGAACTAGGGGACAGAGTGAGACGACCTGCTCCTCCTTGGCACGGGGGAGCAGGAGTCTCAACGGCCAAGCAACACAGGGGAATACAATAACAGACTTATGGAAATGACAGGTAAGTGAGACTAGTCCTGCACTTACCTGCCACAGACACACAAACCTGGAACCCATGAACAAGTGCTGATGTCCACAGCAACATAAAGGACACAGCACACACCAGACATACAAGGGAAACCAGGAAACCATAAGCTGCACTAACAAGATAACCCCACACACACCTAGATAACACCGTGAAACATAGTATTAACTGACAATGGTTTATGACCAGAAGGATGGTCCCCACCAGGCAGATGGAGGAGACAGGAGGCTGCTCCAGCCAGCATGGCTGAGAGCAACCTACTGAGCCCAGCCAGGGACTGAAGCTTTATAGGCCAAGAGGCCCCACCCAACGATCAGCACACACCCAGTGAAGTCACACACACTGGGAAGGGAGTTAACCCTTCCAGCAACACAGAAGGGAAACTCACATAAAGGGGAAAGCACACAACCTCACTCACCTGTCTCCGACGGCAACAGCATGCGTGGCAACCGTGTCCTCCAGAACAGCCAACAGGCCGAGACACTTCCACAGCATGCAAACGTCGCCAGATGTTGCCGCGGACAACCGCAGGTGAAGGGAGGAGTCCAGGTGCACATAAAACATCACCTCGTGCACAACAAACACAAAGTGCACACAAACGGGCATTCACACAAAACCCGTTGCCAAGGGCAACCGCACGCACACTTGTCCACGGCAACCGCACCTGAGGCAAACAACTAAGTGCCCCAGCTGCGGTTGACGAACTCCCAAACCGCGGGCAACAGCATGCGGCACCCAAGGAGTCACGACCATGACCAAGGGTCGTGACACTCCCTCCCCTCAAAGCCCCCCCCAACCGAAAAGGGAGGCTGGTGGGACCAAACAACAGGGAGGGGGGGGAGGGGCAATGCCTGATAACCACCAGTGTCTCCCTCCAGAGCTGCCGCCAACGGACCTGGACCGTACACAACAGTCCCAGGTCGCCAGCCAACAGAGCAGACTGGAAGAGAGAACACTGGAGGCACTGCCAGATAGATGCCCGTATCTCCCCCGGAACTGCCGCCAACAGACCTGGACCGTACACAACAGTCCCCAGGTCGCCAGCCAACAAAGCAGTCCGGAGGAGGAACACAGGACACCAGACCGATGCCCGTATCTCCCCCCAGAACTGCCGCCAACAGACCTGGACCGTACACAACAGTCCCCAGGTCGCCAGCCAACAAAGCAGTCTGGAGGAGGAAAACAGGACACCGCGTCCAACTCAGGAGGACGTTCCTACTCCAGGTCGCTGCCAGCAGACACTCCCCAACCAGCACACCTGCCGGAACACCGAAGGAATGCTGCCAGCAGACGACCAGAGATAGGAACCCTGAGAGGGACGAGGGGTCACCAACACGGACACGGTTAGCAAGGTGGTGGGGAAAAGCCACCAACCGCGCCGTTAACGGTGAACCCCGTAACGCTCTCCCTCCGGAGAACGCGCATGCACCCCAACGGTCAATGGATGCATGCTTCACCCTCTTACGAAGGAAACCAGGTGAGGTGCCAGTTCCGGTCATACTGTCACGGCTGGGTGTGGGGGAAACACCCAGCCGTGCGGTGCCAGGAAGATGTAAGGGTTACCCCTTGGCCGGGACCACAGAGTTAGGGAGCAGGTCACCTCCTATTGCGTCCCTAACGCTGACCCTGTCTCCTGTCAGTATGAGCCGACCTTGGTGGTAGGAGGGCTCATACGCCGGAACCTAAAAGTCCCTACGAGCCCTCAAGTCGGCCCTGTACTAGGGGACAGAGTGAGACGACCTGCTCCTCCTTGGCACGGGGGAGCAGGAGTCTCAACGGCCAAGCAACACAGGGGAATACAATAACAGACTTATGGAAATGACAGGTAAGTGAGACTAGTCCTGCACTTACCTGCCACAGACACACAAACCTGGAACCCATGAACAAGTGCTGATGTCCACAGCAACATAAAGGACACAGCACACACCAGACATACAAGGGAAACCAGGAAACCATAAGCTGCACTAACAAGATAACCCCACACACACCTAGATAACACCGTGAAACATAGTATTAACTGACAATGGTTTATGACCAGAAGGATGGTCCCCACCAGGCAGATGGAGGAGACAGGAGGCTGCTCCAGCCAGCATGGCTGAGAGCAACCTACTGAGCCCAGCCAGGGACTGAAGCTTTATAGGCCAAGAGGCCCCACCCAACGATCAGCACACACCCAGTGAAGTCACACACACTGGGAAGGGAGTTAACCCTTCCAGTAACACAGAAGGGAAACTCACATAAAGGGGAAAGCACACAACCTCACTCACCTGTCTCCGACGGCAACAGCATGCGTGGCAACCGTGTCCTCCAGAACAGCCAACAGGCCGAGACACTTCCACAGCATGCAAACGTCGCCAGATGTTGCCGCGGACAACCGCAGGTGAAGGGAGGAGTCCAGGTGCACATAAAACATCACCTCGTGCACAACAAACACAAAGTGCACACAAACGGGCATTCACACAAAACCCGTTGCCAAGGGCAACCGCACGCACACTTGTCCACGGCAACCGCACCTGAGGCAAACAACTAAGTGCCCCAGCTGCGGTTGACGAACTCCCAAACCGCGGGCAACAGCATGCGGCACCCAAGGAGTCACGACCATGACCAAGGGTCGTGACAGATAGAAACATACTCCATAAGGGCTCATGCATACAACCGTGTGCTGGCCGGGCCCACAATGCACGGGCACCGACCGGTGGGGCAGCCGCATGCGGATCGTGGACCCATTCACTTGAATGGGGTCCGCGATCTGCATCCAACGGTCCGCACCACAAAAAAGTTTTTTGTGGTGCGGAGGCATGGCCAGAAACACCATGGAAACACTCCGCAGTGCTTCCGAGGGGTTCCGATCCGTGCTTCCGCACCGCATCTCAGGGTTTGCGAACCCATTCAAGTGAATGGGTCCACATCCGTGATGCGGGGTGCACGCGGCCGTGTGCCCCGTGTATTACGGACCCGCCATTTGCGGGCTGCAATACGCCCACGGCGGGGCAAAGCCCGTGTGCATGAGCCCTAAGACATATTTTTACAAACATTTTGGTCCATACATGGACCTTTTAACTCCTTCCTCGCCCTGCTACATTGTGGTGAGGAAGTGGACACACCTTCAGCAGCATCATCAACGGGAGACATACGTGACTGACACCCAGCATCCTCACTGCCGTTGCTGCGATTGGAGTTATCTAATTTTAACCCCCTTAGATGTCATGTCAATAGTAACCAGGACACCTAAGGGTGTAACCAAGGCAGGGACTCCCAGCATATTAATTTTTATGGGTGCCCACAGGTTTCTATGGTAGCCATGAGCCTTCCTAAGGCTACCAGGTCTGCCTACATTGACAGGTAGGAAGTAATTCACTGGAAAAGAGTACTCCAATATATTATAGAAAAAAGAACAATTGTGATGTTATATGTCATCCAAAAAAACAAGTGTCCATATTGTTGTCAGAGTGTACAGTAGTCCTTAAAGTGTTTTAATTGTCAAACACATACCATACATACGATGTTAAAGGAGCCTTAGCCTCTTTGTTACAATGAACAGTTTTTGGTTTGATGTTTTTTGCCCAGAGTCAGCTCCACATTTAAAGGGTTATCCTATATCTTAACCCCTTAAGGACCGAGGACGTACCGGTACGCCCTATTTCCCGAGTCCTTAAGGACCGAGGACGTACCGGTACGTCCTGACTTAAAATCTGAATTCCGGCGCCGCGGGGGTTAATCGAAACGGGATTTCGGCTGAAATCATTCAGCCGGCATCCCGTAACAACGCAGGGGGGGGTCATTGGACCCCCCCGTATCGGCGATCGCAGAAAACCGCAGGTCAATTCAGACCTGCGGTTTTCTGCGTTTCCGGTCCATTCGGGTGTCCTGTGACCCGATGAACCGGAAAAAGACTGCGATCGGTGGCGTAATTTTACACCACCAATCGCAGTCCGAGGATTTGCAGAGGCGGAGCTGGCCCTGGTGCTGAACGCCGCTGTCCAGGGTGCTGATTGGTGCAGGGGAGAGAGGCGCGAGATTCAAACTTCCTGCGCTCCTCTCTCCCCTCCTCTTCCTGTCCAGCACCCTGACCGTGCAGCATCGTCCAGCACCAGCTCCTGTGTCCCCCTAAATCGGCATCCATCACCCTCCTGCACCCATCGCCACCCAGGTAGGTTAGGGTTAGTGAGGGAGAGGCACCTTTAGGCAGGGATAGAAGGGAAAAGTTAGATAAAAAAAAAAAAAAAAAGCACATTTATTCCAAACTTTTTTTTTTCAACTTTCAGACCCCAGACCCCCCCTGCCACTTGCCCCCCCCGCATCCCCCCCACCACCAGCCCCCCCCCCCACCAACCCCCCCCCCCCCACCAACCCCCTCCCCCCACCACCAGACCCTTCCCCCACCACCACTTTTTTTTTTTTTCTGCGTGCGCTGACTGGCCGGCACTTTTTAGCGTCCGTCCACCGTTAGCGCATCGCCCGCCCCACCACCCCACCGACCGCTGATCAGCGTTGAACCGCAGATCAGCAAGTTTGAACTTTTTTTTTTTTTTTTTTCCTAACACTTTTTTTTTGCCTGGACTTTTTAGTACGTGAACACCCGTGCCCCCACACACACGCACATAGAATAAAGGTTTACACGCACGCACATACACACGCACACACACACACCCATGGCCCGCCGGGTGTTCTCGGCCGAGGAGGCATATGCCCAGATTGCCTCCGACTCTGAGAGCCCCAGTGAGGATGAGGATGACCCCACGTTCCTTTTGTCATCCGCATCCTCCTCATCATCATCGGATGACGATGAGCCACCAAGGCAGCGGAGACGCCGCCAGGCGGAGCCAGGGGCCACACATGCTAGGGATCCTGTGGCCCACCCTAGTACGAGCCGCCCTGGGGTTCGTACTGGTTTCCCGGCCCACCAAATAAGTTCACCGGAGCCCCCTGCCGATGAACTTAGCTGGTGTCCCCCAGTGGACTTTGAGCCTGAGATTCCGGATTTCGCTGGCAATCCTGGAATCCAGATTCCCACAGTGGGGTTTACTGAAATAGACTTTTTTAGGTTTTTTTTCAGTAACCCACTGGTGAATTTGATGGTGGAGCAGACGAATCTGTACGCCCAACAGTTCGTCGCTCAAAACCCAGGCTCAGTTTTGGCTAGACCCGGTGGCTGGACGCCGGTCAGTGCAGCCGAAATGAGGACATTTTGGGGCCTCGTGCTGCATATGGGTCTAGTCCAAAAACCCAGTGTCAGGCAATACTGGAGTGGGGACGTCCTGTACCAGACCCCACTGTACAGTATGGTCATGATACGTCACCGGTTTGAGGCCATCCGGAAATGTCTGCATTATTCCGATAATGCAGCATGTCCACCCCGAGGTGATCCTGCCTATGACCGGCTGTACAAGATACGGCCGGTCATCGATCACTTTGGGGCCACATTTCAGCAGGCCTACGTACCTGGAAGGGAGGTCGCGGTTGATGAGTCTCTCGTTGCGTTCAAGGGGAGACTCAGTTTCCGCCAATACATTCCCACAAAGCGGGCGAGGTATGGCGTGAAGCTATACAAAATTTGTGAGAGTACCTCAGGGTACACTTACAAATTTCGTGTGTACGAGGGGCGAGATTCCCGGATTCAACCACCAGAATGTCCCCCCACTCTGGGTGTTACCGGGAAACTCGTGTGGGACCTTATGTACCCACTGCTGGATAAGGGTTACCACTTGTACGTGGACAACTTTTATACCAGCATTCCCTTGTTCAGGTCCCTTGCCGCCAGATCCACGTTCGCTTGTGGGACCGTGCGGAAAAATCAACGCGGCCTCCCTGCCTACCCCCTCCAGGTACCTATCCCCAGGGGTGAGACCCGTGCACTTACCAGTGGAAACCTGTTGCTGGTCAGGTATAAGCACAAGAGGGATGTCCTTATGCTGTCCACAATCCACGGTAACAGCACCACCCCAGTCCCTGTGCGAGGTACCGCGGCAACGGTCCTCAAGCCCGATTGTATCGTCGACTACAATCGGTATATGGGAGGAGTTGATCTCTCTGGTCAAGTCCTCACGCCATATAACGCCATGCGCAAAACCCGGGCATGGTACAAAAAAGTTGCGGTCTACATGGTGCAGGTTGCCATGTACAACTCTTTTGTACTATCCCGAAGCGCTGGCAGCACAGGGACATTCCTCCAATTCTATGAGGCAGTCCTCAAAGACCTGATCTTTTCGGACCGGGAAAGAGCAGGCCGGAGTACCTCGGGAACTGGAGGCGCCCGGATCGTCCCTGGCCAACACTTTCCAGGTGTGGTCCCCCATACTGGAAAGAAGGGACGAACCCAAAAAAAGTGCAGAGTGTGTCACAAGAGGGGGATACGGAAGGACACCACAACTCAATGTGACACGTGCCCCGATCATCCGGGCCTCTGCATTATCGATTGCTTCAGGGAGTATCACACTTCCATGGAGTACTAAATTTTTATAATCCCCAACAGTTCACTAGAGAACATAAAACACTATGGCTCTCAGACTTTGGAGACACGAAAACAATTTTTCTTTCCCCAAAAAATATTAGTTTTAGTGCAGGCATCCTCAAACTGCGGCCCTCCAGATGTTGTAAAACTATAACTCCCAGCATGCCCAGACAACCTACAGCCATCATCAGGGCATGGTGGGAATTGTAGTTTTACAACATCTGGAGGGCCGCAGTTTTAGGATGCCTGCTTAGTGTCTCCAAAGTCTGAGAGCCATACATATTGGGCATCGTCGCGTGCGTAAAAGTCGTCGCTATAAAAATAACTTTTTACCAAACGCCTCGGATGAACGGTGTTAAAAATATAAAATAAAAACGGTGCCAAAACACCTATTTTTGGGCAAAATTTAAATTTAAATCCATTTTGCCGGTAATAAAGCAAGGGTTAACAGCCAAACAAAACTAAACATTTATTGCCCCAATTCTGTAGTTTGCAGAAACACCCCATATGTGGTCGTAAATGGCTATATAGCCGCACGGCAGGGCATAGAACGAAGGGAACTCCATACGGTTTCTGGAAGGCAGATTTTGATGGACAGTTTTTTTTTTTTACACCATGTCCCATTAGAAGCCCCCCCTGATGTAGCCTAGACTAGAAACTCCAAAAAAGTGACCCCATCTAAGAAACTACACCCCTCAAGGTATTCAAAAATTACTTTACAAACTATGTTAACCCTTTAGGTGTTCCACAAAACTAAATAGCGAATGTAGAAACAATTTTAGAATTAAATTTTTTTGTTACATTGCCTCAAAAAAGAGTAATATAGAGCAACCAAAAATCTAATTTACCCCAAAAATTGTCCCAAAACAACAACCACCTTATCCCGTAGTTTCCTAGATGGGGTCACTTTTATGGAGTTTCTACTCTAGGGGTGCATCAGGGGGCTTGAAAGGGTACATGGTGTAAATAAACCAGTCCAGCAAAATCTGCCTTCCAAAAACCGTATGGCGTTCCCCTTCTTCTATGTCCTGCCGTTTAGCCAAACAGTAGTTTACGACCACATTTGGGGTGTTTTTGCAAACTACAGAATCAGGGCAACCCATTTTGAGTTTTGTTTGGCAGTTAACCCTTGTTTTACTCCTGGAAAAAACTGATTATATTGGAAAATTTTCCAAAAAATAGAAATTTCTAAATTGTTTCTCCATCTGCCATTAACTCTTGTGGAACACCTAAAGGGTTAACAAAGTTTGTAAACCCAGTTTTGAATACCTTGAGGGGTGTACTTTCTTAGATGGAGTCACTTTTTTGAAATTTCTATTCTAGGGGTGCAACAGGGGGCTTCAAATGGGACATGGTATAAACAAAACCAGTCCTGCAAAATCTGCCTTCCAAAACCCATATGGTGTTCCCCTCCTTCTATGTGCTACCGTTCGGCCAAACAGTAGTTTACGACCACATATGGGGTGTTTTTGCAAACTACAGAATCAGGGCAACCCATTTTGAGTGTTGTTTGGCAGTTAACCCTTGTTTTACTCCTGGAAAAAATTGATTATATTGGAAAATTTTCCAAAAAATAGAAATTTCAAAATTGTTTCTCCATCTGCCATTAACTCTTGTGGAACACCTAAAGGGTTAACAAAGTTTGTAAACCCAGTTTTGAATACCTTGAGGGGTGTACTTTCTTAGATGGAGTCACTTTTTTGAAATTTCTATTCTAGGGGTGCAACAGGGGGCTTCAAATGGGACATGGTATAAACAAAACCAGTCCTGCAAAATCTGCCTTCCAAAACCCATATGGTGTTCCCCTCCTTCTATGTGCTACCGTTCGGCCAAACAGTAGTTTACGACCACATATGGGGTGTTTTTGCAAACTACAGAATCAGGGCAACCCATTTTGAGTGTTGTTTGGCAGTTAACCCTTGTTTTACTCCTGGAAAAAATTGATTATATTGGAAAATTTTCCAAAAAATAGAAATTTCAAAATTGTTTCTCCATCTGCCATTAACTCTTGTGGAACACCTAAAGGGTTAACAAAGTTTGTAAACCCAGTTTTGAATACCTTGAGGGGTGTACTTTCTTAGATGGAGTCACTTTTTTGAAATTTCTATTCTAGGGGTGCAACAGGGGGCTTCAAATGGGACATGGTATAAACAAAACCAGTCCAGCAAAATCTGCCTTCCAAAACCCATATGGTGTTCCCCTCCTTCTATGTGCTACCGTTCGGCCAAATAGTAGTTTACGACCACATATGGGGTGTTTTCTGTAAACTACAGAATCAGGGCAACCCATTTTGAGTGTTGTTTGGCAGTTAACCCTTGTTTTACTCCTGGAAAAAATTGATTATATTGGAAAATTTTCCAAAAAATAGAAATTTCAAAATTGTTTCTCCATCTGCCATTAACTCTTGTGGAACACCTAAAGGGTTAACAAAGTTTGTAAACCCAGTTTTGAATACCTTGAGGGGTGTACTTTCTTAGATGGAGTCACTTTTTTGAAATTTCTATTCTAGGGGTGCAACAGGGGGCTTCAAATGGGACATGGTATAAACAAAACCAGTCCAGCAAAATCTGCCTTCCAAAACCCATATGGTGTTCCCCTCCTTCTATGTGCTCCCGTTCGGCCAAATAGTAGTTTACGACCACATATGGGGTGTTTCTGTAAACTACAGAATCAGGGCAACCCATTTTGAGTGTTGTTTGGCAGTTAACCCTTGTTTTACTCCTGGAAAAAATTGATTATATTGGAAAATTTTCCAAAAAATAGAAATTTCAAAATTGTTTCTCCATCTGCCATTAACTCTTGTGGAACACCTAAAGGGTTAACAAAGTTTGTAAACCCAGTTTTGAATACCTTGAGGGGTGTACTTTCTTAGATGGAGTCACTTTTTTGAAATTTCTATTCTAGGGGTGCAACAGGGGGCTTCAAATGGGACATGGTATAAACAAAACCAGTCCTGCAAAATCTGCCTTCCAAAACCCATATGGTGTTCCCCTCCTTCTATGTGCTACCGTTCGGCCAAACAGTAGTTTACAACCACATATGGGGTGTTTCTGCAAACTACAGAATCAGGGCAACCCATTTTGAGTGTTGTTTGGCAGTTAACCCTTGTTTTACTCCTGGAAAAAATTGATTATATTGGAAAATTTTCCAAAAAATAGAAATTTCAAAATTGTTTCTCCATCTGCCATCAACTCTTGTGGAAGACCTAAAGGGTTAATAAAGTTTGAAAAAACAGTTTTGAATACCTTGAGGGGTGTAGTTTCTAGAATGGGGTCATTTTTGGGAGGTTTCTATTATCTAAGCCTCACAATATGACTGCAAACCTGAACTGGTCCATAAAAAGTGGGATTTTGAAGATTTCTCAAAAATTTCAAAATTTGCTTCTAAACTTCTAAGCCTTGTAACATCCCCAAAAAATAAAATATCATTCCCAAAATGCTACAAACATGAAGTAGACATATGGGGAATGTAAAGTCATCACAATTTTTGGGGGTATTACTATGTATTACAGAAGTAGAGAAACTGAAACTTTGAAATTTGCTAATTTTTCAAAATTTTTGGTAAAAAATGTATTTTTTTATGCAAAAAAATTAACTTTTTTGACCCAATTTTAGCAGTGTCATGAAGTACAATATGTGACGAAAAAACAATCTCAGAACGGCCTGGGTAAGTCGAAGCGTTTTAAAGTTATGAGCACTTAAAGTGACACTGGTCAGATTTGCAAAAAATGGCCTGGTCCTTAAGGTGAAAATGAGCCTGGTCCTTAAGGGGTTAAAGAGCTTAAGGGGTTAAAGAGCGGAAGCAAGAATCTAAAGCTGAATAAACTAAGATTATTACACAGCGCCACCTTGTGCCAGCAATTGGTATAACCGAACATTTGAAAAATGTTTCATTGGAAAATTTACTTCCAACAAATACTTCTTTCAACTAACTATATTTAACTCATGATTAAGCATAACTTATTGTTATTGTACTTAACAGGGACGTAACTAGAAAAGGTTGGGCCCTACGGACCCACCCCCACCCCCTCCCAAGCGCCATGCAGTGAGGTAATCACACCTGCTGGGATGAGTAGACGAGGACTGGCCGGGGGATGACCCTTAATCCATGCGCTCTTCTACTCAGTCCAGCAGGCAGGGACAGTGGGGGACGATACAACACACAGAAAGGAAACCATCATCTGTAAAACAGCATCAGCCAAATTGAACTGGACATTATAGGGAGGAGGTATAAGAGGAGAGAACTACAACTCCCAGCAGGTCCAGGCTGTTATTATGTGATAACAAAGGACATTACAGGGAGAAGGTATAAGAGAAGAGGAATACAACTCCCAACATGCCCAGGCTGTTACATGATATCAGATAACATTATATGTGGATATATGGGGGGGAGAACTACAACTCCCAGCATGTCCAGGCTGTTATGGGATGCCAGATGACATTACAGGAGAAGGTATAAGCGTTAACTACAGTTTCCAGCATGTCCAGGCTATTATATAACTTCAAAGGACAATACAGGAGAAGGTATAAGAGGAGAGAACTACAACTCCCAGCATGTCCAGGCTGTTATTATGTGATATCAGAAGACATTACAGGAGGGAGAGGTATAAAAGGAACTCCCAGCATGGCCAAGCCGTTTTTTTGTGATATCAAAGGTCATTACAGGGAGGAGGCATAAGAGGAGACAACTTCAACCCCCGCATTTCCCTGACTCTTACATTAGATCCATACTTCTCCACTTTCTTCTGCTCCACACAAAGCTTGGTTCCCTCGTGTCACATGACATCATCACAGGTCCTTCACCACCTTTTTGCCTCTACACTGCTGAGCTCCGCCCCCTCTGCATTACTCACATAATGATGGTGATGTCATCACAGGTTCTTCAGCTCTTGCTATTGGCTAATAGATAGATAGATAGATAGATAGATAGATAGATAGATAGATAGAAAACCACAGCACATCCATTTTTCAGTGAAAAAAGTGTAGTGTCCTTTATTCACCCATATAGCAACATTTCAGTTCTTGCTTGAAATGTCGCTATATGGGTGAATAAAGGACACTACACTTGATAATGGATGTGCTGCGGGTTTTTTTCCTTTTCTATGGCTTGATGTTTGGTCACATTCAACATTGATGGTGTTGCCTTGATTCCTATTTCTATAGATAGACATATACAGTGCCTGAAAAAGTATTTATACCCCTTGAACTTTTCCACATTTTTTCTTGTTACACCCACAATCTTAAATGTATTTTATTGGGGTTTTATGTGATAGACTAACACAAAGTAGTAAGTATGTGTGAAGTGAATAGAAAATGATGCATGGTTTTCAAAAATTTTCACATAATGCGGTCCACATTTTCCAGATTTTTTTTTTTAAACATTTTTGAAAAACATGTATAATTATCTTTTCACTTCACACATACTTGCTGCTTTGTTTTGGTTTATCTCATAAAATCCCAGTAAAATACATTGAAGTTTGTGGGTGTCACGGGAAATAATGTGGAAAAGTTCAAGGGGGGATGAATACTTTTTTAGGGCACTGTACAGATATATATACCCATAACTCCCCTTCCATCCCCCGCCCCCACCCCTCCAAAAAAAAAAAAGCTCTAGAGAGTCTTATATATTGAGGTGGCAGTGGAGTAGGCATACTCTAATACTCTATGGGTATGGTTACATAAGGTGGGGTGACTACAACCGCAAAAGTTTGGCTATGCACACCGCACATTTACATCTCCGGGGTCTGTGGGCAGCTGTAAATTGGGCTCCACCACCATAGCAGGAGTAGTAAAGTGCTCAGCTGAAAAAATTACGGTACGTTCACATGGCAGAAAATACACAGCAGAAAAATCTGACATGTATCTGCTACAGGATCGAGAGGTGACTACAACTCTAAAGCGAGTTTGGGCCAATGTATTCAAAGCATGTCCCAAGTGAGTGGCGACCCCCAAATAGCATTGCAGAAACCTCTGAAGATGTGATGGATCCTAAAGGTAGCTCCTAGACTGTCCCAGGTGTGAAGACTGTGTTAAGAGGTACCATCCTTCTGATCACTGCTGACAGAACCCAAGTTATAAACTGCTTGCTGAGACCCTTTGCACTGTCCAGATCAGACAGGTCATTATGTGGCCCCTGACATCTCATGAGCTGATAGCGGAGTTATTTCCTATTAGTTAAACAAGAACAATGCTGGAAAATTGAGCCTGCTGATTGGGGAACCACTGTCGGCCATGCTCGCGCTGGGCTAACAGAAACTACAGAGGAGCAGCTCTTGTGGGAGGTCCAGTTGGAAGGAGCCAAGTTGTGCTCTGGTGAGTTGATCAGTCGCTGGGAATGCGTCCCAAAATCCATTTTGTCTGCCAAAGACAGACTCTGGATTAACACAGATCCTAGAAGTCAAAATCTATCTTGGAAACATCCGGTCAATTTTTGAGGCCTATTGCAACATGTCCCCAGTGGTCCATCTTAAGGTGTTGCTTAAGTAGATGCTTGATAACAACAGCATCAGGCAGAGTGTCTCTCATTGTGTTGGTGTAGAAAAATGATGGGAGCATGTGGTTCTGCATGGGTTACAGACACCGAACCCAAACCCGAACTTAAGTGAAGAAGTTCGGGTCTGGGTACCACATTCCGTTTTTTTTCACGAGCATGCACTCACACGATAAAAACTGAACAACGCAATCGCAGTCAAAACTGACTGAAATTGTGTGCGCACTCGCGCGGGTAACCCGCCATGCACCCGGGACGCACCGGAGCAAATCTGGGACGCCCGTCTGAAAGAGGCCTTATCTAATTCCTAGTATCACTGGGACCAGGGGCGGACTGGGCCGGGGGGCAGGGGGGCAATTGCCCCCCGGGCCTCCCTGGCTTGCTGTCCCGGCCGGCCGGCCGGCCGGGCTGGAATGAACTGCCACTTTAAGCCAGGGAGACGGGGAGCAGGGGAGGCGTGTTGCCGGCAGCCTATCAGACAGGCCGCCGGACCGGCGCAGGCGGCGCGATGACGTCATCGGCGCGATGACGTCATCGCGCCACCTGCGCCGGTCCTGCGGCCTGACTGAGCCGCTGCGCTGCCGTAAAGTGATTAGATCTGTGCTGGCTGGAGGCGGGACCGGAGTATTCCAGAGAAGCAGGGAGGTAAGTATAAGTCTGACTGACATTTTTTTTTTCTTCTTTATTTCTGTCCCTATCTGGCTACTGGCCCTGGGCCTGGCACTTTATGAGGGGGGTGGGGGGCACAATCTGGCTAGTGGCTACTCCTGGCACATTATAGGGGGGCCCCTATCTGGCTACTCCTGGCACATTAGTGGGGGGTCCTATCTGGCTACTGGCACATTAGTGGGGGGCCTATGGCTACTGGCAGATTATATGGGGGCCTATGGCTACTGGCACATTATGGGGGGGCTATGGGTACTGGCACATTATGGGGGACCTATGGCTACTGGCACATTATGGGGGCCTATGGCTACTGGCACATTATGGGGGGGCTATGGGTACTGGCACATTATGGGGGACCTATGGCTACTGGCACATTATGGGGGACCTATGGCTACTGGCACATTATGGGGGGCCTATGGCTACTGGCAGATTATAGGGGGGCTATGGCTACTGGCAGATTATAGGGGGGCCTATGGCTACTGGCACATTATAGGGGGGGGCTAAGGCTACTTGCACATTATAGTGGGGGCGCTATGACTACTTGCACATTATATGGGGGGGCTATGGCTACTGGCACATTATGGGGGACCTATGGCTACTGGCACATTATGGGAGGCCTATGGCTACTGGCAGATTATAGGGGGGGCCTATGGCTACTGGCAGATTATAGGGGGACCTATGGCTACTGGCAGATTATAGGGGGGCCTATGGCTACTGGCACATTATGGGGGGGCTATGGGTACTGGCACATTATGGGGGACCTATGGCTACTGGCACATTATGGGGGCCTATGGCTACTGGCACATTATGGGGGGGCTATGGGTACTGGCACATTATGGGGGACCTATGGCTACTGGCACATTATGGGGGACCTATGGCTACTGGCACATTATGGGGGGCCTATGGCTACTGGCAGATTATAGGGGGGCTATGGCTACTGGCAGATTATAGGGGGGCCTATGGCTACTGGCACATTATAGGGGGGGCTATGGCTACTTGCACATTATATGGGGGGGCTATGGCTACTGGCACATTATAGGGGGGCCTATGGCTACTGGCAGATTATAGGGGGACTATGGGCTGATGGCAGATTATAGGGGGACTATGGGCTGATGGCAGATTATAGGGGGACTATGGGCTGATGGCAGATTATGGGGGCCCTATGGCTACTGGCACATTATGGGGGGCCTATGGCTACTGGCACATTATGGGGGGCCTATGGCTACTGGCACATTATGGGGGGCCTATGGCTACTGGCACATTATAGGGGGGCCCTATGTGGCTACTGGCACATTATAGGGGGGCCCTATGTGGCTACTGGCACATTAGTGGGGGGGCTATGGCTACTGGCACATTAGTGGGGGGGCTATGGCTACTGGCACATTAGTGGGGGGGCTATGGCTACTGGCACATTAGTGGGGGGGCTATGGCTACTGGCACATTAGTGGGGGGCTATGGCTACTGGCACATTAGTGGGGGGGCTATGGCTACTGGCACATTAGTGGGGGGGCTATGGCTACTGGCACATTATAGGGGGGCCTATGGCTACTGGCACATTATAGGGGGGCCCTCTCTGGGTACTGGCACATTATAGTGGAGGGGGCCTATGGCTACTGGCACATTATAGGTGGGCTCTATCTGGCTACTGGCACATTATAGGGGGGCCCTATCTGGCTACTGGCACATTATAGGGGGGCCCTATATGGCTACTGGCACATTATAGGGGGCCCTATCTGGCTACTAGCACATTATAGGGGGCACTATGGGGACATTAGCTCAACTGGGGATATTACAAGGGGGTATTTTGTGCACTGTCTATTATAAGGAAAATTATTTCTACTGGGGGGGGGGCATTATGGTGGGTTTTATTACTCCCCCATGGTATGACCCCCTAGTAGCAGCACCAGCCTCTCCCTGCTCTGCTATCCCTCTGCCCCTTCTCCAAATCCTTATTATGAAATCTTTCTCATTAGGATAAAACACAACATCAGCTCCGCCGAGCCCCCGACCAAAGTGTGGAAGTGGCGTCCGAGATCCCCAAGGGTCAAGTAACTGTAAGTTTTCAAATAAAATATGTTTATGTTATACACATATAGCCTACACTGTGCCACACAATATACAGTTTCTCCTGCAAAAGTCATCAAGTGTCATGGGGGGGACACAGAGCAGCGCCCAGCGGGGAGGAGAGAATACACGGATGCAACACTGTATCAGCCAGAAAATGACACTTTCGGCATTATACCAAAAATGCAATTTTCGGCTGATATGTTTCGGCGGCCGATATATCGGAGCATGCCTAGTTTATTTTGTTTTACTGTGTTGTAATTTACATGGCTGACGAAAGTGGCAAGGGGGGGGGGGGGTCAGGAGGAGGCAGGGGAAATGGGAAAGCAGGAGGGGGGCTCAGTGGGCCTCTGGGTGTTACTTGCCCCCTGGGCCAAAAGTTGCCAGTCAGCCCCTGACTGGGACAAACCAAATATTTCCCCACTTGGAAATGGCCAGTTGGGACTAGGTAGGTACACACTGCTGAGAAAGATCATGAGAAGTCTTTATCACTTAAGTGGGGCTGTTTGAGTTCCTGTGCATGTCCTTTGGCCTCACCGACTCTCCAGTGACCTGACAGAACTGTGCTTAGGAGAGCTGGATTCTGGAGCACACACTCTCCAGAATCATACTGAAGACACTTCTGTGAGGTGAGGGACTACAGCCAAGCCACCGGTTATCAATCAACCACTAGGCCAGTATCACCTAAGTGCAAAACGGCAGCCATCCAACCTGCCCCATATCTCCTCAGCTGGTGCCAGAGAAGAATTGCACTTAAAGCCTGCTGCTGCTGCTGTATGTCAAGTTCTACATTGCACTTAGTAAAAAAGACTGTTATGTTCAACTCTGGCCTTATTCTTCAGTACAATTACTTTCACTTCAACAGACCCCATGGAGCAACGGCCTAAGGTCTGACACCATAACACAATAACGCTACATCAGGGCCACTACTCCCATGGGGGGCCTGCTGCATATCAAGGGCAAGTGAGCTGCCCCTGGGACTGGTCAGATACCGGGATTCTAATGGCATGCAGAGCTAGCCTGAGCCACCAAAGGAACAGCACCAACATCCCAGAACACTGTGATTTATTCTATTTGTCACCGTCCACCTAGATCTTGTGTCACCTACACCTTACATAGCATAGCCCTTTTTGCATGGACACACTTTAACATCAGTTAAGGTTGCCACATGACCAGTAAACCACCAGCCTAGCCAGTATCTGTTCCTGGATGCCAGGTAACCAGCCCAACAATAGATTTTTTTTTACTGACCCACTGAAGTGCCTGCAACTGCTTAGGATTTTCTGCATTCACTGTCAGCGCATAGAAACACATCTATTTAACTTTTAGGCCTAGTTCACACGAACGTATGGCTTTTATAGTTTTTTGCGGTCCGTTTTTCACGGATCCGTTGTTCCGTTTTTGAGTTCCGTTGTGTTTCCGTTTCCTTTCCATTTTTCCGTTCCGTTTTTCCGTATGCCATGTACAGTATACAGTAATTACATTAAAAAATTTGGGCTGGGCATAACATTTTCAATAGATAGTTCAGAAAAAACCGAACGGATACGGAAGACATACGGATGCATTTCTGTATGTGTTCCGTTTTTTTTGCGGACCCATTGACTTGAATAGAGCCACGGAACGTGATTTGCGGCCAAATATAGGACATGTTCTATCTTACAACGGAACGGAAAAACGGAAATACGGAAACGGAATGCATACGGAGTACATTCCGTTTTTTTTGCGGAACTATTGAAATGAATGGTTCCGTATACGGACCGTATACGGAAAACAAAAAAACTGCCCGTACACTCGCAAAAAAAACGTTTGTGTGAACTAGGCCTTATACTGCCTCTACTTTTAAATTGTCTCTGCAGGGTCTTAACCCCAGACCTTCTGTATGGGAGACGGAGACTCTAAAGCTGTGAGTCACAGAAGCAACTGTTATTAATAGGAGGATTTTCTCTGACCTCACAAGTATTGTTCCCATGTATAATGTACTGGTATCTACAGATATATCTCTGTACATACCAGAGCATTGTATGTTTTTAGAGGATAAAAGCGGAAGTATAATTTTATTTATTTATTTTTTGGCGCTTGCAAAAAAAATGCAATGGCACAAAATAAAGGCTATAATAACAAAACCATCCATTATAGGGGGGAAACTATGAAAGTAATGGAAGCACCCTCTCTATGAAATGATGGAAATGAATGCCACCTGACAGACCGCACTGACTAGAAAACCCAGAATTTTACTGGTCAAGAAAACACAGCATGCCATGCTATTCTGTCCCATATTTTTACAGAATCTGCAATGGAGGCTCCTGATGGATCCTTTAGTTGAGATGTGGGTAATAACTAACATGGACTTCTGTGCATGTAATCAGTCCCCCCATCACTCAGAGCATACTCGCCCTCTGTCACATGTGTTTTCTTTTTTTTTTCTTTGCTTTCCCATCTGCTGCGAATTAGGGCATTTTATTGACACCACAACCCAGACATTTACCAGCTTCTAGGTCACACCATCAGATTAGTTGCTCACACAGACATCAGTAACGTCTCCATGTTACACTGTCATCCTGTCCATGGGGGCAAATGTCACCCTCTAATACTAACTTGGCCACTAAATAAATAATTGACAGCAACAACATAGTGGAGGAAATGGCCGCTGTGCTTTATTAAGGGTCACTTAAATATTTTACAACAATAAATTAAATTAATTAATTAATTTAAAAATACCACCATAATCGATACCAAAAGACCAATAATAAATTAACCATATAAAGACCAAGATCCACTCAGCATGAGTTACACTACCCCTCTAATAAAGCCC
This sequence comes from Bufo gargarizans, assembly GCF_014858855.1. Classification (NCBI taxonomy): domain Eukaryota; kingdom Metazoa; phylum Chordata; class Amphibia; order Anura; family Bufonidae; genus Bufo; species Bufo gargarizans. The sequence continues at coordinate 138,502,847 of NC_058087.1, read as the reverse complement.
AGCGACAGGTGACAAAGTGAAAAAATAGGGGAAGGGGGGGTGGGACGCTGGTCAGTTCTTCAGGCACTTCTGAGCCAGCTCTGCCGAACCTGCAAATATAAAGGGGAACAGATTCCCGCCGCTAGACCAGCAACAAATCAGGGAGCTGGAAATCTCCCCCAGCAACAGGCAGCGACCAATCAGCTGCACTCTTGACTCGCAGAAGCCGGAATCATCTAGAATGCAGGTAAACAACTTTCTGAGGTGATTTTACCTGAAATAGAAAAAAGGCGGGAAAAGAGAGACAGGAAAGAGAAAAAGGGACACCCTAAACTACCCCTAACTTTAAGACTACCTAAGGTGTCATTGCCCCCATATTTCCCCCCAAGCTAAACGCTCTGGTGGGGTTAATTCATTCTGGATCTTTAGTGTAAAATCTGCTGTCCGCTTCTCTAGTTGTTCCTGTTACACACTGTAGTAATGGTGACTGATCACTAGAGAGGGCGATCTCATAGATTTCTGACAGATGGATAAAGTTTCCATCAGAAAAGACATTTTCTCTCACTGACTGTCCATCGCCTACTATTAGTTTTACAGAACAAACCAGTGTGACAAACCAGCACAAACTGGGCTTCTGCATAGGGCTGCTTGGTTCAGAGACCGATGTATTTTTACTCGCTCTGTGGTTCTTTGATTCTTTACAAGAGCTCATTCATTACACCTCTTCTTAAATGAGCTTGATGCAGAATTTTATATTAAAAGGGTTTGTGAAGTGGCTTAATATTGATGATTTATTCCAGCATCCTGCCCCAAGAGTCACCGTATACTGCGAACTGCAAAGGGTTAACAAAATGCTTTAATACCTAATACCTGCATATGTATGCATGTGCACATAGTAACAGCTGGCCATATTCATAGCCACCACTAGATGGGGCTAGTGTCGCCCTCTATATAAATTGAGGAGCTAGAGCTGTCTAGTTAAGTCTAGGGCTAGGAGAAGGAAGCACATGTATGGAGCTACACTCAAGCTCATCCTGGACCCAGAACCACCCAGGACAGGGCAGGAAAAAATACAAAAAGTAGACCAGATGAAAGGAGAGGTTTAGACTGTCTCAAAAGGACTTATTGACTCTATTGCAGCGGTGTTCAGGAGAAACCTCTAGTGCTTGAATACACCAAAGGCACGTTCAGTATTCGGCGCAGGCACAGTGAGGAAGCTGGCAGCCGGCGAGTGCCCTTCACTCACTGCGCCTGCACCGAATACTGAACGGCGCAAGATTTATACTGCTGATAGGGCGGAGGTAGGAGACCAACGATGCCTGCCCCAGTCAATCTATTGTAGCAGGGCATGGCCAGAGGTGGGAGAACGGAACCTCTAGGAGCAGGGGCAACGCCCCCCACCCCCCGCTCCTAGAGGCTAATTAGCATATTATAAAAGTTTGTTTTTCTCAAACACGGCAGCAAGCAGTGAGATGGCACTAATATAGTTATGTTCAGCTGACATTCGCACATCCCTAATATCAGCCAGCTTAATATCCATTTTTCAGGTGACAGAAACCCTTTAACCACCTCCCGACCGCACCGCCTAACGCAGGGATGCGTCCTGCGGGCGGCCGGGTTATTCCTCCTTCACGCATCTACGTGTCATCTCGTGAGACGCATATCCGGCCCACACATGCGCAGTGCGGGTCGGCAAAAGGCACACAAGGAGTTGGTCACCAGCCTGCCAGCCAATGATCAGCACTGGCAGGTTGGTGACTTTTAAAATAATGAACCACCAGCCATATAACACATTATATTTATAAATATAGTGTGTTAAATGGCTTCTGTGCTCTCTGCTGGGTCCTTTTCGTCGGTTGGTCCCAGCAGAGAGCACAGATCACAGTGAGTACACCAAGCACTACATATTTAGCCCCAGATCACGCCCCCCCCCCCCCCCATCACCCCAATTAACCCCTTGATCACCCCTGTCAATCACTAGTGAAAGGGAAAAAAGTGATCAATGTAAACTTTGTCACTTTTTTTTTTTCACCAGTATTGACTGTTAGGTTTAGGTTAGTTTAGGCCCCTTTGGTAAGTAGTTAGCTTCAGTTAGCGCCCAGCCCACCGCACCGCAGTCACTGATTCGCTGATTAGCGTATCGCTAATCAGCATTGGTACTTTATAGTATTTGTAAGTGATCAGAACTGATCACAGTCAGATCTATAATAGTATTAGTGTCACCTTAGCTCGCCCTCCACCCAAAACGCAGTGTTTGCCCGATCAGGCCTGATCGGACGCCCACACGTGCGTTCACCCACGCCCGCCCCGCCGCAGTGACAAATTTTTTATTATTTTTTTATCACTGCACAATCACTACACAAGCGCTGCGGCGATAAAAGAAATCAGTTTTGATATTTTTTATCAATCGCAGCGGCTTCCTGTACTTCGCTTGTTTTTGTTTGTTTGTTTTTTTACCTTCCAGGTGGACCAAGCGATCAACCAGCTGCAGCACTGATGTGCATTCTGACAGAAGCATTGCGCTGCTGTCAGATTACACAAAAGTCAGTGTATGCGGCGCTGCAAGACAAGATTTCTCCTCTGCAATATAAAAAGATACGTTTGCCGAGGCTTAGGAGCTGAGGGGCGGTGTTCATATGCTTTGGCAAACACTTTGTATATAAAAAAATAAAAAAATAAAAATGCCGGCAATGATTTATTCATCCACATCGATTTATGTGAATGGAGAAATCGGTTTTGCCAGGGCATACAGGCTGAGTGGGTTTGGATGTTGGGCGGAGCTCCTATGTCCTGGCAGACGCCTTTCCCCTCTTTTTTTTTTTTTTGCACATTTTTGGGCAGAGATTTTTCATCCACATTGATCGATGCGAATGAAGAAATCTGTGCCGTTCATTTTTTTTCTTTCAGCCCAGAGGCTGAACGGAAAAAAAAAATCTCATTACCCGTATGCTCAATATAAGGAGAATAGCAGAAACTCCTAATGCTGGCCATACATGTAATGATTGCGGAGACCCTCAAATGCCAGGGCAGTACAAACACCCCATAAATGACCCCATTTTGGAAAGAAGACACCCCAAGGTATTCGCTGAGGGACATATTGAGTCCATGAAAGATTGAACTTTTTGTCACACGTTAGCGGAAAGGGAGACTTTGTGAGAAAAAACAAAAAAAATCTATTTCCGCTAACTTGTGCCAAAAAAAATATATAAAATTCTCTGAACTCGCCATGCCCCTCACGGAATACCTTGGGGTGTCTTCTTTCCAAAATGGGGTCACCTGTGGGGTATTTATACTGCCCTGGCATTTTAGGGGCCCTAAAGCGTGAGAAGTAGTCTGGAATCCAAATGCCTAAAAATGCCCTCCTAAAAGGTACTCATTGGAATTTGGGCCCCTTTGCGCACCTAGGCTGCAAAAAAATGTCACACATGTGGTATTGCCGTACTCAGGAGAAGTAGGGCAATGTGGTTTGGGGTGTATTTTTACATATACCCATGCTGGGTGAGATAAATATCTCTGTAAAATGACAACTTTGTATAAAAAAAATGTAAAAAGTTGTCATTTACAGAGATATTTCTCACACCCAGCATGGGTATATGTAAAAATACACCCCAAAACACATTGCCCTACTTCTTCTGAGTACGGCGATACCACATGTGTGACACTTTTTTGCAGCCTAGGTGCGCAAAGGGGCCCAAATTCCAATGAGTACCTTTAGGATTTCACAGGGCATTTTTACGCATTTGGATTCCAAACTACTTCTCACGCTTTAGGTCCCCTAAAATGCAAGGGCAGTATAAATACCCCACAAGTGACCCCATTTTAGAAAGAAGACACCCCAAGGTATTCCGTGAGGGGTATGGTGAGTTCATGTAAAATTTTATTTTTTGTCACAAGTTAGTGGAATATGAGACTTTGTAAGAAAAAAATAAATAAATATATTTTTCACTAACTTGTGCCAAAAAAAATATATTCTAGGAACTCGCCATGCCCCTCACGGAATACCTTGGGGTGTCTTCTTTCCAAAATGGGGTCACTTGTGGGGTATTTATACTGCCCTGGCATTTTAGGGGCCCTAAAGCGTGAGAAGTAGTTTGGAATCCAAATGCGTAAAAAATGCCCTGTGAAATCCTAAAGATACTCATTGGAATTTGGGCCCCTTTGTGCACCTAGGCTGCAAAAAAGAGTCACACATGTGGTATCGCCGTACTCAGGAGAAGTAGGGCAATGTGTTTTGGGGTGTATTTTTACAAATACCCAGGCTGGGTGAGAGAAATATCTCTGTAAAATGACAACTTTGTATAAAAAAAATGGGAAAAGTTGTCTTTTACAGAGATATTTATCTCACCCAGCATGGGTATATGTAAAAATACACCCCAAAACACATTGCCCTACTTCTCCTGAGTACGGCGATACCACATGTGTGACACTTTTTTGCAGCCTAGGTGCAGAAGGGGCCCAAATTCCAATGAGTACCTTTAGGATTTCACAGGGCATTTTTACGCATTTGGATTCCAAACTACTTCTCACGCATTAGGGCCCCTAAAATGCAAGGGCAGTATAAATACCCCACAAGTGACCCCATTTTAGAAAGAAGACACCCCAAGGTATTCCGTGAGGGGTATGGTGAGTTCATGTAAAATTTTATTTCTTGTCACAAGTTAGTGGAATATGAGACATTGTAAGAAAAAAAAGAAAAAATCAATTTCCGCTAACCTGTGACAAAAAATAAAAACTTCCATGAACTCACTATGCCCATCAGCGAATACCTTAGGGTGTCTACTTTGCGAAATGGGGTCATTTGTGGGGTGTTTCTACTGTCTGGGCATTGTAGAACATCAGGAAAAATGACAGGTGCTCAGAAAGTCAAAGTGAGTAAATTAATTTTTTTTGCACCATAGTTTGTAAACACTATAACTTTTACCCAAACCAATAAATATATTTAGAGAAAAATAGAATGAAAATATAGAAATGGAGTTTTATTTGAAAAATTTTACAACAGAAAGTGAAAAATGTCATTTTTTTCAAATATTTCAGTCATTTTTGATTAATATCAAAAAAAGTAAAAATGTCAGCAGCAATGAAACACCACCAAATGAAAGCTCTATTAGTGAGAAGAAAAGGAGGTACAATTCATTTGGGTGGTAAGTTGTATGACCGAGCAATAAACCGTGAAAGTAGTGTAGTGCAGAATTGTAAAAAGTGGTCTGCTCATTAAGGGGGGTTTAAGCTAGGGGGGCTGAGGTGGTTAAGAAGGTCAACAAGGACAGCGACACATGGATTCTGACGCAGTAGTAGGCTCTGCATATAAAGACTAAAGGGAGTCTGCCGCCAGTTTTATATTATGCTAATGGGGGGGGGGCAGCATAAACTGGTGACACATATCCTTAAAACAACTCTGGAGCACTCATTGGATTTGGCCCAGCTGTTTTACAAATATCTGTATTGAACAGCTCATGTTTTAGTCGAGCACAGCACGTGCTGGTGAGTCCTCATGGTCATGAGCTCCTGGCTCTCTTCCTGGCCTGCCGCTGATTGTAATTAGGGATGAGCGAATTAACTTCAGATAAAACATCCAAAGTCGATTCCCATAAAACTTTGTTCCAATACTGTACGGAGCAGGAGCTTCAATGAGCCGAAGTTATTGCTTCACGAAGTCTCGTGAGACTTCGGGTAATAAATTAGTAAATTAATTTGTACTGTAAAAAAACATTTCCCGAACCGGGTTCGGTTATAAGTGGTACTATACGAACAAAGCTGTCAATCAGCAGCATGAGGGTCGGGAGAGCTGTACATTGAACAGATCCAGCTCTCGGCTCACACTGGATCTGCTCAATACAGATTTAAGCAATTGAATCAATTAAAGAAAGTGACCCATCATTTTGCTCAGGGGTCTATCACCAGTTTAAACTGACTGATTCCCTTGAAATATATGAGTTCCCATTTGGTATGGCCTGGTACTTCTGGTGTCAACCCATTACCTACACATGGCCCTACCTTACTAATATCACTATTTTCCAGAATAAATGGCCTTTAAAAAGAGCTAAAACACGACTTTGGCACTGGACATACAATCCTGTACCTAGAAATCTGACACAACCTAATTCTCTGAGACACAAGGGTTAAAGTGTCCTATAGAAAAAAACAGAAGATCATTTCAAATGGATTTCCACTTTCAGATGGTTGTCTTGCAGCCAGCCCCTGAGCCCCCGATGCAGAGGATGGGAGTGGTAGTGGTCCTGATGAGGTGTTTTGTCATGGTGTACTTCCTCAGGCCGTTGCTCCCTTGGGTTTGGTGCAGTGGAAAGGTAGTTTGAAGAATCTGACCAGAAGTAGTATAAAAGTATGTCTTTACTAAATCACTTTTAACTCCACCCTGTCCTTATCTATACATGCCAAATCCCGCCCAGTCCCCTTAGTGTCCCCACACAGAAGTTATATCTACATTGTGTCCCTTGCTAGTAGTTAGGCCCACATTGTGCACCCTCACTGTAGTTATGCCCACATTGTGTTCCCTCACAGTAGTTACACCCAGTGTACCCCCTCACAGTAGTAATGCCCACATTGTGCCCCCTCACAGTAATGCCCACATTTACCCTTCACAGTAGTAATATCCAAATTGTGCCCCCACACAGTAATTTTCCTCACATTGTGCGCCCTCATAGTATTTATGCCCACTTTGTGCCCCCACACAGTAGTTATGCTCATATTGTGCCCCCTCACAATAGTTATGCCCACATTGTGCCCCTTCACAGTAGTTATGCCCATATTGTGTCCCCTCACAGTAATTATGCCCACAGTGTACCCCTCACAGTAATGCCCACATTCTACCCTTCACAGTAGTAATGTCCAAATTGTGCCCCCCACACAGTAATTTTCCTCACATTGTGCCCCCTCATAGTATTTATGCCCACTTTGTGCCCCCACACAGTAGTTATGCTCATATTGTGCCCCCTCACAAGAGTTATGCCCACTTTGTGCTCCTTGACAGTAGTTATGCCCATATTGTGTCCCCTCACAGTAGTTATGCCCACAGTGTACCCCCTCACAGTAGTTATGCCCAATTGTTCCCCCTCACAGTAATCCCCACATTCTACCCTTCACAGTAGTAATGTCCAAATTGTGCCCCCACACAGTAATTTTGCTCACATTCTGCGCCATCACAGTAGTCATGCCCACATTGTACTGCTCATAGTAGTTATGCCCACTTTGTGCCCCTTCACATTAGTTATGCCCACATTGCGACCCTCATAGTAGTTATGCCTACATTTGTCCCCTTACTTTAGTTATACCCACACTGTGCCCCCTCAAAGTAGTACTTCCCACATTTTACCCCTCATAGTAGTTATGCCCACTTTGTGCCCCCTCACAGTAATTATGCCCACATTGTGCACCCTCACAGTAGTAATTCCCACATTGTGACCCCACACTGTAGTAATGCCCACATTGTGCACCCTCACAGTAGTAATGGCCACATTGTGACCCCACACTGTAGTTATGCCCACATTGTGCTCCTTCATGGTAATTATGTCCACATTGTGCCCCCTCACAGTAGTTATGCACACATTGTGCCCCCTTACATTAGTTATGCCTGCATTGTTCACCCTCACATTAGTAATGACCACATTCTGCCCTCACACAGTAGTTATGCCCTTGTCTGGGGTACTGCAGTCTCACCACAGATAGTTACGTATACCTCTCAACTTTTTACAATCACAAAGAGGGACAATAGCTAATTTTTAAATACTAAGCCACGCCTCTAACTTCACCCAATGCATATCTATGATCACCTAATCCCACCCAGTGCCCCCACACAGATGTTATATTTACATTGTGCCTCCTCATAGTAGTTATGCCCACTTTGTGCCCCCACACAGTAGTTATGCTCATATTGTGCCCCCTCACAATAGTTATGCCCACTTTGTGCCCCTTCACAGTAGTTTTGCCCATATGCCCATATTGTGTCCCCTCACAGTAGTTATGTCCACAGTGTACCCCCTCACAGTAGTTATGCCCACATTGTGCCCCCTCACAGTAATGTCCACATTCTACCCTTCACAGTAGTAATGTCCAAATTGTGCCCCCACACAGTAATTTTGCTCACATTGTGCCCCCTCACAGTAGTTATACCCACATTGTGCCCCTGCCCACATTCTACCCTTCACAGTAGTAATGTCTAAATTGTGCTCCACACAGTAATTTTGCTCACATTGTGCCCCAGCACAGTAGTCATGCCCACATTGTACCGCTCATATTAGTTATGCCCACTTTGTGCCCCTTCACAGTAGTTATGCAAACATTGCGCCCCCTCACAGTAGTTATGCCCACATTTGTCCCCTCACTTTAGTTATACCCACACTGTGCTTCCCACATTTTACCCCCCACAGTAGTTATGCCCACTTTGTGCCCTCTCACAGTAATTATTCCCACATTGTGCACCCTCACAGTAGTGATGCCCACATTGTGACTCCACACAGTAGTAATGTCCACATTGTGCTCCTTCACGGTAATTAAGTGCACATTGTGCCACCTCACAGTAGTAATGCCCACATTGTGACCCCACACAGTAGTTATGCACAGATTGTGCTGCCTTACAGTAATTATGCCCACATTCTGCCCTCACACAGTAGTTATGCCCTTGTCTGGGGTACTGCAGTCTCACCACAGACAGTTATGTATACCTCCCAACTTTTTAAAATCACAAAGAGGGACAATAGCAAGTTTTTTAATACTAAGCCACACCTCTAACTTCACCCAATGCATATCTATGATCACCCAATCCCACCCAGTGCCACCACACAGATTTTATATCTACATTGTGCCCCCCTCACAGTAGTTATGCCCACATTGTTCCCCTTAACAGTAGTAATGCCCACATTGTGCCCCTCACAGTAGTAATACCCACATTGTGCCTCATACAGTAATTATGCCCACATAATTCTTGAGACACCAGGATAAATCCACCAAAGCTACACAGTGGAGCTGCCTGGCACCCCTCTTGGTGGGCTGTGTATGTTGAGAAGTAGAGAGTGTTACGGCAGTGGGTATAGAACCACTGTGTTAATCTTGGCAGCTCCCTGGTATTCAGCCTATAACCCCTATAGAAGGATCTGGACTTCACTGCAGTTGAGCCACCAGCCTGCTACCTCCTGGAGTACTCTCTGTGTGATTAACAGGTGACCAAGAGGGGTCAGAGATACAGCTGCAGGGCACAAGGGGTCAGGAAGAATCATAGTCAGGAGCAGGTCAGAGCTGGTGGAGTACATTCAATACAGGAATGGGTCCAAGATCAGGGCGGACAGCTAGGGTCAATACAGTAAAACAGATCAGGCAGTGGAGGATTACTCCAATGGGGATCCGCCGGTGAAGTAGAGAATCCAGCAATGCCGGGTCCATGAGATCTAGCAGGCTGCTCTGTGCATGAGGCCTTTAAGGCAAACTGGAACTTACAGAATGCCCTGAAGGTATGTGGTGCAAAAGATATTTTAGGGGTTATAATTTCCAACCAAATGGGAGGACAATAAAAACTATACCTTGTCCTGAAAAAACAAGCCTATACACCTTGAATTTAAAAAAACATATGGCTCTCAGAATATGGTGACGCAAAAGTTGTAAAACACAAAAAACTATATACAGTACTGTGCAAAAGTATTGAAAAAAATGGTACAAAGTAAGACTGCTTTTAAAAATAGTAGCAATAATGGTTTAAATGTACAATAAATCTATTCTGCAGCAGGACAACGATCCCAAACATACAGCCAATGTCATTAAGAAATATCTTCAGCGTAAAGAAGAACAAGGAGAGCCCTGGAAGTGATCATCACTTCCAGGACTCTCCTTGTTCTTGTTTACGCTGAAGATATTTCTTAATGACATTGGCTGTATGTTTGGGGTCTGTCTGGGATTACATGAAGAGACAGAAGAATTTGAGCAACTCTACCTCCACAGATCTACATATGGTTAGTTCTCCAGGGTGTTTGGAACAACCCCCTTCGTAAACTGCGTGCAAGTGTACCTAGAAGAATTTATTCCATTTTGAAGGCAAAGGGTGGTCACACCAAATATTGATTGAATTTGTATTTCTCTTTTGTTCATCACTTTGCATTTTGTATTTTTGAAAGCAGTCTTATTTTGCAGCATTGTTCAGCATTTTTTCATTTATCTCAGATTTAAAGTATGTAATGACGTATCCTCCACTGAAATAAAGAACAACAATCTCAGACCACCCTTATAATGGACTGTAAACAGTTAATTTAATTCTTTTAAAAGGAGTTTTCCAATACTTTAATACTGATCAGTCCTTAGGGACAGGCCGAGGTCGGAGCAGGCAGAGTACGTGCTATACGGTAAACGGTCAAGAGCCATACAGAGGTCAGGCGCAAGTCTTGCCAGGCAGTGGAGAGTCAGAATCCAGTAAACAGACAGAAAGTCAGTACTTGAGCAGACAACAGAAAAGAAACCTTTGCACATTTCTAGCATTCAAGAACACCTATTTCTGAGGCACCCTCCCAAAGACGAATGTCCTTTAAGTACTCCAGGATGGCCAGGTAAGATTAGGGTGAATCCACACTAGCCCTTTAGGAGCTGGAGGGAGCACACATACACCCTATGGGCAGAGGTGAGAGGCCTTGAAAGTAAGCAGGCCACAGTCTGCATAGAGGAACAAAGCAAGCCCAGTGGCCGGGCCCTTTAGAAGCAGACAGCGGGAGGCAGGTCCGGGCCTCTAGGAAAGGCGAGCAGAGCAGCAGCTGCCGCTGGAGCACATACATTATACCTTTACAGAAGAAATAATGCCAAGGGCATATAAGTAATTAACTGTACCAAGTCCAAACAGAGTCCAATAGGCAAAGACGAATAGTCAAAAAGCAGAAACACCAGGCCAGAAAAGATAAAGTAAATGTAGTAAACATGGTAATAACTAGAATCCCAATAGACAACCTTCAAAGTAGGATTTATAGCACAGTGAATTGACCAAGGGGAAAAAACCACCTATATTGGAGATGGTCTTTGTTTCTAGTACACTCGGTTTCTAACGCTGCGGTACCGCAGCAGTATCGCCACCGCTGCTAATCAAAAGTAACACATATAATCTCTAATTCAGGTACTGCGCGATGCACTCCCTATGCACCTTCACTAAATACCCTCAGATTGGTGATTACCTGTTTCTGAGTCTTTGTCTGTTCGGCTGTATATCCCGTGTCTTCTTTTTCTTTTGCTCTCACATCAAGACTGAAGGGTATTCAGGAGGCTGGACCCTATTAGCTGATATTGAGCTTGCCCCGGCCGGTGGCACAGCTCAGGCCTAGTTGACACGATCGTTTTTTTTTTTGCGAGTGTACGGGCCGTTTTTTTGTGTTCAGTATACGGTCCGTATACAGAACCATTCATTTCAATGGTTCCGCATTAAAAACGGAATGTGTTCCGTAAGCATTCCGTTTCCGTATTTCCGTTCCCTTGAAAGATATAACATGTCCTATATTTGGCCGCAAATCACGTTCCGTGGCTCCATTCAAGTCAATGGGTCCGCAAAAAAAACGGAACACATACGGAAATGCATCAGTATGTCTTCCGTATCCGTTCCGTTTTTGCTGAACCGTCAATTGAAAATGTTATGCCCAGACCAATTTTTTCTATGTAGATACTGTATACTGTACATGGCATACGGAAAAACAGAACGGAAAGGAAACAGAAACACAACGGAACTCACAAATGGAACAACGGATCTGTGAAAAACAGACTGCAAAAAATGATATAAGCCATACGTTCGTGTGAACTAGGCCTCAGTTTGAAAAGTCTGCTTACTCGCGCTCACACGGAGCACTGTGTGGCGTCACAGTAAGAACTACGGGTGACTAGGAGGACCAAAGTTACTTTTTAGTAACTTTATTATACAAATTTCTACCTAAAATGTCAGAATAGACACCTACAGTATATTGGAGATGGACAGGAAAGCTAGAGAGGTTATGGAGGAGGACTGTGTTTTTTCTTTATATTTGTTGACTTTAACCAATTTACTAATAATCTTAGGAAAGTATCTCAAAAGTACATTTTTTTACAAAGCATTCCTCCATACCCCTCCAAATGATTCAAAATGTAGATTTTGACAACGCTGGAGATACAGTCATGTGAAAAAATTAGGACACCCTTTGAAAGCATGTGGTTTTTTGTAACATTTTTAATAAAAGGTTATTTCATCTCCGTTTCAACAATACAGAGAGATTAAAGTAATCCAACTAAACAAAGAAAACTGAAGAAAAGTCTTTTCAAGATCTTCTGTAAATGTCATTCTACAAAAATGCCTATTCTAACTGAGGAAAAAGATAGGACACCCTCACATGTATTCCCTCTTAAATTGGCTCAGATCTCACACAGGTATATCACACCAGGTGCACATAATTAGTAGATCGTTACTCTGCATGTTGAATGAGGCTTGCCCTATTTAAACCTCAGACATTTAGTTTGGTGTGCTCCTGACTGTTGAAGTGAGAGTGAGCACCATGGTGAGAGCAAAAGAGCTGTCAGAGGACTTCAGAAAAAAGATTGTAGCAGCCTATGAGTCTGGGAAGGGATTTAAAAAGATCTCAAAAGATTTTGAAATCAGCCATTCCACTGTCCGGAAGATAGTCTACAAGTGGAGGGCTTTCAAAACAACTGCCAACATGCCCAGGACTGGTCGCCCCAGCAAGTTCACCCCAAGAGCAGACCGCAAGATGCTAAAAGAGGTCTCCAAAAACCCTAAAGTGTCATCTCGAGAACTACAGCAGGCTCTGGCTACTGTTGATGTAGAAGTACATGCCTCTACAATCAGAAAGAGACTGTACAAGTTTAACTTGCATGGGAGGTGTGCAAGGAGGAAACCTTTGCTTTCCAAGAGAAACATCGAGGCCAGACTGACATTTGCCAGAGATAAAGTTGACAAAGACCAGGACTTCTGGAATAATGTTCTTTGGACAGATGAGTCCAAAATTGAATTATTTGGACACAACAGCAGAGGACATGTTTGGCGTAAACCAAACACAGCATTCCAAGAAAAGAACCTCATACCAACTGTGAAGCATGGAGGTGGAAGTGTCATGGTTTGGGGCTGCTTTGCTGCAGCAGGACCTGGTCAGCTCACCATCATAGAATCCACGATGAATTCTACTGTGTATCAGAAGGTGCTTGAAGAACATGTGAGACCATCAGTTAGAAAATTAAAGCTGAAGCGGAACTGGACCATGCAACATGACAATGACCCAAAACATACTAGTAAATCAACCAAAGATTGGCTGAAAAAGAAGAAATGGAGAGTCCTGGAATGGCCAAGTCAAAGTCCAGATTTGAATCCCATTGAGATGCTGTGGGGTGACTTGAAAAGGGCTGTACGTGCAAGAAACCCCTCAAACATCTCACAGCTGAAAAAGTTCTGCATTGAGGAGTGGGGTAAAATTTCCTCAGACCGATGTCGAAGACTGGTAGATGGCTACAAGAACCGTCTCACTGCAGTTATTTCAGCCAAAGGAGGTAACACTCGCTATTAGGGGCAAGGGTGTCCTATCTTTTTCCTCAGTTAGAATAGGCATTTTTGTAGAATGACATTTACAGAAGATCTTGAAAAGACTTTTCTTCAGTTTTCTTTGTTTAGTTGGATTACTTTAATCTCTCTGTATTGTTGAAACGGAGATGAAATAACCTTTTATTAAAAATGTTACAAAAAACCACATGCTTTCAAAGGGTGTCCTAATTTTTTCACATGACTGTAGTTTTTTTTTTACGAGTGTACGGGCCGTTTTTTTGTGTTTCGTATTCGGTCTGTATATGGAACCATTCATTTCAATGGTTCTGCATTAAAAACGGAATGTGTTCCGTAAGCATTCCGTTTCCGTATTTCCGTTTTTCTGTTCCGTTGAAAGATAGAACATGTCCTATATTTGGCCGCAAATCACGTTCCGTGGCTCCATTCAAGTCAATGGGTCCGCAAAAAAAACGGAACACATACGGAAATGCATCAGTATGTCTTCCGTATCTGTTCCGTTTTTGCTGAACCATCTATTGAAAATGTTATGCCCAGACCAATTTCTTCTATGTAGATACTGTATACTGTACATGGCATACGGAAAAACAGAACGGAAAGGAAACAGAAACACAACGGAACTCAAAAATTGAACAATGGATCCGTGAAAAACGGACTGCAAAAAACGATAAAAGCCATACGTTCGTGTGAACTAGGCCTCAGTTTGAAAAGTCTGCTTACTCGCGCTCACACGGAGCGCTGTTTGACGTCACAGTAAGAACTACGGGTGACTAGGAAGACAAAAGTTACTTTTTAGTAACTTTATTATACAAATTTCTACCTAAAATGTCAGAATAGACACCTACAGTATATTGGAGATGGACAGGAAAGCTAGAGAGGTTATGGAGGAGGACTGTGTTTTTTCTTTATATTTGTTGATTTTAACCAATTTACTAATAATCTTAGGAAAGTATTTCAAAAGTACATTTTTTTTACAAAGCATTCCTCCATACGCATCATAATGATTCAAAATGTAGATTTTAAAAACCCTGGAGTCGTTTAATGTCTGTCTAGTGCTGATATTTTACCATGCTGTTGAATAATATTTTAATTATGTTACAGCAAACTTTTTACATAAAAAATGGTTCTGTCTCTAACCAATGGAAAAAGAATGAACCAGCGGCAAACTCCAAGGACTCTTTAACTTTTATTCCAAAATTGTGTCGCATTTCGTTGGTAGAAGGGGTTTATCCGCGAAACGTGTCACAGTTTTGGAATAAAAGCTGTAGTTATTTGAAGAATCCTTGGAGTTCAGAGCTGGTTCATTTTTCCACTGGTTTGAAAACCCCCGCTCTGCAAACTTCATAAGTCCGGCTTGGTCCTGGTGAGGACCGATAACCTGCTGCCATCCTGACGCCAATATCTATTAGCCCCACCAGGGTAAGGCTACTTTCACACTTGCGTTCAGAGCGGATCCGTCTCAGACGGATCCGCTCATATAATGCAGACGGTGGCTCCGTTCAGTACGGATCCGTCTGCATTATATTGTTAAAATATTTCTAAGTGTGAAAATAGCCTCAGACGGATCCGTCCAGACTTTCAATGTAAAGTCAATGTGGGACGGATCCGTTTGAAGATTGAGCCATAGTGTGTCATCTTCAAACGGATCCGTCCCCATTGACTTACATTGTAAGTCTGGACGGATTCGCTTGCCTCCGCACGGCCAGGCGGACACCCGAACGCTGCAAGCAGCGTTCAGGTGTCCGCCTGCTGAGCGCAGCGGAGGCCAAACGCCGCCAGACTGATGCATTCTGAGCGGATCCGCGTCCACTCAGAATGCATTAGTGCTGGACGGAAGCGTTCGGGGCCGCTTGTGAGAGCCTTTAAACGGAACTCACAAGCGGAGCCCCGAATGCTAGTGTGAAAGTAGCCTTACTTGGCTCTACCGCATCACCCCATGTGGCGCTTGGCACTGTATTTTTATACTTATTTCAGTAAACAAAAACATGTCAATCAGACAGTATATGTGCCCTCTAATTGTCACATTTGGGGAGCGTTCTACTTTCTGAATATATATGATGGGACTTATTTATGTTGTTATGTTATGTCAAAAGTGTGCCCATTTTTATTTATTTTTTGTGACTGTAATATTGACAATCTCCAGCAGATGGAGGTAGAGTACTGACTAATTTTAATTCCTCTGTTTACCACCATATCGTGTTCACAGAGGTCAGGGAAGTTGATATAAAAAATGATATGGCATTGGCAGAATGACACTGAATACCGGTGATGTTCTTTTCCATAGTAATAAAGTTCCTTTGCAGGGTAAATATACACCTGGAATCACCACAAGTCATGGGATTGAAATAGCAATAAGGCACAGTTGTGGCACCTTCAAAATCTTTCCTGGTGCACCTGGCAACACCTGTGCAGGTACCTGCAGCTCAACCCCATCACTTGAAAGGAGCCGTACTGAAGTTCCCTGCACAGCCTGTGCCACTGTAGACTCATCTGATGTGTGGGAGTCCCAGTGGTCAGACCATCACTGATCACAAAGCCATGGCAGATCCTACCAATGTGCTATAAGCATATGCACTGTCCAAAATGGGAGCAGTTCTGCAGCTACCAGCTTTGTCCACTACACAATGGAGGGAGCTGTGTAGTTCCAGTGTCGGAGCTACTCTGAAACCGCTGGTGGGTGGGATCGCAAGGATTGGCCATCAGTATTTAAGTCCCAGAAAACCCCTTTAATGAAACTAGCCCAGATCCAGCCAGCTTAGATGTAATCCCTTGTAGCTCAACATAGTATGCAAGGGAGATAGCACAGTGCCCAATTCCCCTCAATCAAACCTCAATTCTGGAATCTGGAAATTGTCCGATAGTAGCATAGCTGCCTGATCCTTTGTAGGTCAACCATTAAGTCTTACTGGCCTGGAGGGGTGGCAAGATTTTTTAAAGGGGATATTTTGAGCAATCAATAATGGAAGAAAGGAAGCGGATAATGTGACTATACTATATGTACAAATGAACTGTGTTTGACAAGCTAACAAATTGTCAGTTTCTGGGTTATATATTCACATGTACATTCTGACGATTTAAAGGGTTTGTCTAGTTTCAGGAGATCACTGAACAGAATACCTAGCATGTCTAGCATTGCCGCTCTGGTTCTTCTGTCAGGGCTGTTTTCCTGGCTGCAGCAGTGACACATCACATTAACATCATATGACCACTGCAGCCAATCACTAGCGTTTTCAGTGCACCACTGAGGCCAGTGACTGGCTACAGCAGTCACATGTTGTCAACATGATATTATTGTTGCCAAGGGTGCACCTAGCCTTTCTGCTGCCTGATGCGAAAACTGAAAGAGCGCAAATTCTCAACCTTTACCGCTTCCCTCCAGCCCTAATGTTAAAGGCTTACTTGGAAAACATTAAATGCAGCACTACAAAACATACAGGTTAATACAGCGCCATATACTTATGTACTCTTTTCTTTATCTTCGCCATTCAGAGCAGACCGGCACGTAGACATCCTACTTTTCCAGCGTCCTCCCCACCTTCTGAACACCCCATCCTGCCACCCCTGATACCATGTTTACTGTGCTCCACAATACTATATGCAAAAACAGTGCCCCTGAAAATACTAGTACCATACAGAGAGCGCATCCTTCAATAATTACTGGCACACAGAGCCCTAAAAAATAACTGTACCTAGCAAATACTTGCCCTGACACTGCCGTAAACACACAGTTTGTCCTCCATAAATAATTGTGCTGAGCTGATACTGTGCCAGGGTGCCCGCCACTGTAACAGTCCTCCCAAAAGCCCCACCAATTATAATAATTCTCTGCAAGAGAAAACTGTGGAAACAGTGCCCACCAATAGTAATAATTTCTCTCATTCTGCCCAAGAAGTAGTAATGTCCCCATAGTGCCCATACTAGTAATCATGTCCTCCGTAGTCCCCCAGTAGTAACAAAGTCCACCATAATGCCCCCAGTAGTAATAACCCTCCTCATAATGTGTTTCAGTACAAAAAATGGCCCCTTGATGTTTGCCAGTAAAATAATTCCCCTTACAATGTGTGCCAGTGCAAAATATGCTCCCTTATAATGTGTGCCAGTGCAAAAAATGCTCCCTTATAATGCGTGCCAGTACAAAAAAATTACCGCCTTTTAGTGGCCCCAGTAGAACGAGTGTCCCTATAGTGGCTCAATTATCATGTGTGCCAGTACAAAAATGCCCATTTTTGGAGCCCCCAATGTCCCCATAGTGCTTCCACAAGTTACAAAAATAATAACCCATTGTGGCCGAACAGCACGCTGCCAAATAAAAGTAATACACTCAAATATTTACCTCCATTCTGTTGTCAGCAATGCTGTGCAGGAAACAGACCTCTTCCGGTCTGTGCCCTAGGCTGTATACAGCCTGGCTCAGGCAGCGCGATAATTATGACACCGGCCTCTGAAAGGCTACAGGCACTAGCACTAAAGCCTATTAGAGGGAATGGGGGGCAGGAAGACATCGCTCCCATGCCCCGCCGCAGCATTCAATTGTGTCGCTGTCCTGAGAACAGTGATACAGTTAAATATGCAGAGATGAGCGCTTCCATTGCCCATAGTCCTTCCGTTGCCCCAACAAGTCCCTACCTGGCGCCGCCTGAGGCAATTGCCTCACCTCGCCTCATTAGCGGTGCACCCCTGATTGTTGCAGCAAGGAAAACAGAGCCCTGCCAGCAAAACTAAGGAGTCAGAGATTCCTGGTGAACAGTCGAGTTGCTTTATTTTTATATGTTAAACGCATTTTGGCCCTTAAGTTATTTTAGCTTGGTGTTGGGACAAGCCCTTTAACACGGGGGTTGGGACAAACCCTTTAACACCTGCTTCCAACTAACTCTGGGTTAGTTGTGAATGATTCACTTTGGCACAGCTGAACCTTTAGTCACCCAATTGGGTAACTTAATACCCAAAACATTAGATATTTGAAAATTGGACAATAAGACATCATCCTCAAAGAAATATCACATCCAATGTGGTAACTTCTGACCAGTAACAAAGGGGTGGGCTTTTGGATAAAATGTTGAGGAAGCTGCATTTGTAGGGTTTTTCACAATTAAGATTTAACATCTATCCACAAGGGGGCTACCACTGGGACCAGATCACTAAAATGGAAGTCCAGAGAACCAATTTTTCCTTCTCACTGCATTACCACAGTGAGAAGGATTTTGATGGAGTTGCAGTCAAGCATGTACTACGCTATTCAATTCAATGTCTATAGGGCTAATGAAAACAGATGATCGCTGTACTTGGTTGTCTCCATCAGTCCCATATCTGTTGAATGGAGCACCAAAGTACATGCTTGGCCAAAGCTCCATTCAAACCCCTCCTCACTGAGCTCATAAAATAACAGAGAATAGTGGGACTTGGGTCCCCCATTTTAGGGACTGGTAGGAGTCCCAGTGGTGGGGAACCCAATGATCAGACATATCTTAGGAATAGGTTATAATTGCCCATTGTAGAAAAAAACATTTATAAGGTTTAATGGCAGCCACAATGTCCCCATAACAGTGGCAGCCAAAAAAAGAAAACCTCACCTACACGTTAAATATTTTCAAAGGCCTCCATTTAACCAAAAGAGGCCAAGAGTCAGGGCGATGTATGTCAGGGTTTAAATTTTTCACTGCGCGGTATACCACAGCATACGGGGCTGTTCCATGCAGAGGCATCCAGTAAATAACATATACCTGTATTGTGTGGTGTACATTTTTTTATCCATGGGTGATTGAAGAGACTATGGAATCCATCACAGACATCGATTAAAGGAATATGTCGGGAGCCTAAAGCTGAACATACTCATTCAATAGGTCTCGGTTGAATGATCGGCACAAACCAGCAGGGTCCAGGATTGGTGATATCTAAGATGTCTCTGTCAATAGCGACTACAGCATCTGAGCATCTACACAGAGGGAGGGGGCTCCCTCTGACCTCAAAATGCCCTCCAGTGACCTGAGAGGAAGAGGATGTCATGAGAAGTTAATGCCTACTGATGCTGCCCGATCCTGCCATCTTAGTGCTCCCATTACACCAGAGGCAGGGTGTAATATGATACTGGTAAAAGCACAATACATCAGACTCCAGAAGTGTTGCGGTGTATTGGTCAAGTGATTGCATATTGTCCAAGATTTAGATATTGATGGCCTATCCTCAGGAAAGGTCAACAATATTTGATCAGTGGACATCCCATCAGCTGTCTGAAGAGGCCGTGGTGCTCCAGTGAGCGCTCTGGCCTCCTCACAACTTACCAAGCACAGCGTCGTAAATTGTATAGCGGCTGTTCTTGGTATTGCAGCTCAGGCCTATTCATTGGAATGGGACGGGGCTGCACCTAGGCCATGTGACTGATGAATAGGACATCACTGGCCTAGGAAGAGGCCGCAGCACATTTCCATTGCAGAAGTCCAGGAGTCGGACCTCCACCGATTAGATATTGATGACTTAACCTGAGAAATGGCAATCAATATCAAAATTTTAGACAACTTCTAGTAGGACTAAAAAAAAGTAAAACCATTTTTTTTAAAAAACACAAAAAATTTATAAAAAACCTGTAACTTTTTTCATTTATCATGTAAATTAAAAATAATCAGAATTGATATTGTCAAGTCTGTAAATGTTCAAAGGAAAGAAAAAATACTTCCTGAAAGAAAACAAGCCCTAACACGATGATGGGAAAATAAAAAGTTATAGCGAGGATGAAAAAGCAAAACAAAAAAAATTGGCTGCGTCCTTAAGCGTCTTTAAGTAATCACTTATATTTACGGCATTCACTGGTGTTTCTCCCTATAAAAGACCCTAAATTAGTCAGAGGAAACCAAGGTTCCTCTTATGTTCTCTTATCTTCTGTGCACTGACCTACAGCAGCCATTGTTTCTTCCACATCAAACAGTCCAGCATTGTATAGAATCGTCCTTCACATTGTGAACCCGTGTGCACGTGACAAATACTGGCAAATATGTGAAGAGCCGAGCACTAATCCTGCCTGGCTATACTTAGCTACCAAGGTATCTGGAAAAGACCTGGTCCAAACAGGATTCCCTTGGCAAATATTTCTTTCACATAGAACTAAAACGCAGGAGGAAGATTATTTGTGACTTACTGCCCACAGCTGTAGGGCCACACACAATGATAGGGGGTTATCAAAGGTACAAAAAGCTACAATTTGAGCAAAAAATGGCAAAAAGTCAAAAACATTGTGCAAAAAAAAACTAAATGCATGTCATGCTCACTCATATACAGTGTCAGCCACATGAACCTTGTACGCAGTTCAGCCATTATTGCCAGCCACATACCCATTACATGCAGTTTAAGCCTACAGTTGCAAGTATGTGAACCCTTGGAAATCACCTGGATTTTTGCAGTGGTTACTAATTGTGAGGAATATGGATTATTATTTACTATCAGCCATGTGCCCACACAGTCATCTGTTGTAAGATAGCAGAGGTAGTGAACTCCACAGGAGGGCCCTGCTTTAAAGACCAGCCAAATGGCAGAGAACTTCTAGCAGGCCACCTTTGTTTACATTTTCTCACCTCCATTCAGATAGTACTGATCCTGCAGTAAAACTTCCCTGCAGGGGGTCCAGGCCATTCCCCAGTTCAATCAAATTATCAGACATATTGGAGCCGGCGATTCATAAGGAATTATGAATCGCCCGTCCATCGCAGACTTAAACCAGATACATATTTGTGTCCCTGTGGCCACGATGAACAGGCCCATAGTCAT
Organism: Bufo gargarizans; assembly: GCF_014858855.1. Taxonomy (NCBI): domain Eukaryota; kingdom Metazoa; phylum Chordata; class Amphibia; order Anura; family Bufonidae; genus Bufo; species Bufo gargarizans. The sequence continues at coordinate 138,481,603 of NC_058087.1, read as the reverse complement.
AGTTTGGTGGTGGGATGCCAGGGAGGAGAGATATACATATCTCCCCACAGAAACCAAATAACGGTACCATGCTTAGACTCTACTGGTAGCCGGAACCCAGGCGGTCCATTGGTCTCAGGACTACCTCCCTGCGACTGTCACGGCCTTTGCTGTGTGTGCCATGACACTTTTGCCACGCTTGCAGTTGCCCGTGGCAACGTGTTGCTGTTATAGCATGTCGTGTAAGTGTCTCGGCTTTTGCTGTGTGCGCCGTGACATGGTTGCCACGCATGCTGTTGCCGGTGGTAACGTGTTGCTTGTTGGCTGATGTGTGCACTTCCCCTTTAAGTTGTAGTCTCCCTTTGTCTGGTGCTGTAAGGGTTAACTCCCTGACTGGGTGTGGTCACTTTGGTTTTATCTCCTGTGGCTTCCTGGCTGGAGTGAGTGGTACTTCAGCTGTTGTTGGTGCTGGAGCTCGGCTCCAGTCCAGGGTGTTCTATCTGCCCAGTCCTTGAGGGCCACCTTGTAGGACATCGATGTCATCAGCAATGTCATCCCGAGTTTTCCAGCTATGTCTTCCCTCCCATACATGTGGTGTATGTTTGGTGTGTTGTTATGTCTAGCATGTTGTTCCATGTTTGGTGTTGTCAACCAGCATATATGCTGGACATTTACTTGTCTACCTCCGTGAGGGGGCTGGTTTCCCAGAGGGGTGAACCATAAGTCTGTATGCAGTGCTGCCTGGGGCTGCCGTGCACCTTGCTGTATTGGGTCCAGGCAGTATCAGGTGTGCTGGATACCTGTGTGTGGTGTTGTTTGCACGGAGTCCTGTTTGGTGTATGGGCTCCTGTATGTATGCACGGGTTCCAGTCGTGGTGACAGAGGCAGGTAAGCGTGTTGTCTGGTGTTCTTACCTGCTGACTCTGTTGCTGCATATGATCTTTTCCTTTCACTGCTGCTAGGCCATTTGAGACTCCTGTTTATCCGTGTCTGGGAAGAACAGGTTGTCTCTCCCCTGTTCCTATGTGAGGGATTATCAGGGCGACTCAGGGCCAAAGGTATCCTGGTATGAGCCGTCCTACCATCCAGGTCCGCTCATACGATGAGGATTTAGGGTGAGGATTAGGAACGCTTTAGGAGGTGACCTGCTCCCTGATTCCGGCGTCCTGGCCTAGCTGCTTCCCCTTATACCTGACATTGTACAGTGGGGGGTTTTCCCCACTCCCCACCGTGACAGCGACATTCTGGTCTGGAGCCATGAGCCCTAATAGGTTTTGTGACTCATTTGCTGCCAGCCCCAGAAGAGGGGGAGTGGACTTCTCCCAGATGCCGGGAGGGGAGGGGCTGGCTACAGGTCAAAAGGCTTGTGCCAGCAAGCGGGCGTGTCTTTTCTTCTGAAGGGAGTCACGCTGCATACGTGTTTGGAAGGGACCTGAAAATGGCTGACATCACTGCCTCCCATGTGAATACAGCCAAGCCTTACAGAAACCCATTATTCATCACCACCCAAAGGACTCGATCACGAATCCCCATGTCCATGTTTTGGCCTAGTTATACACTACTGCGGGTTGGTTTCTCACCCTATATAATCCCGTTTGCAGACTGGGCTTATATCAAACGAGAAGCTGGTGGCATTCTTCCCGAGCTGAGGAAGCGCTGTTTCACTGGGGCAGTGAAAAGGCTCCCTCAGCTTGTTGCCTCTCTGTGCCCATGTGGACAGCAGGAGTTTGTGAACACTGTACCAAGCTGACCTTACCTGCTCCTCAAGGATGGCATAACGTCACGCCTTGGTAACCAGTGACTATAATGTATCTGGCTGGCTCTACGTATTTGACGTCCGACGTCAGTCGGGGTACGGTAGTCATCACACTAATAAAATGTGGTCTGATAGTTAGGGCTTATCCACACGGCCGTTGATCAGCCGTTCCGTGCATTGGGGACTGCAATTTGCAGTCCACAATGCACGGGCAATATCCGTGCGGATTCCGCTGACGGATCCAGACCCGTTTAACTTGAATGGGTCCGTGATCCGTCCGCACCGCAAAAAATCGAACATGTTCTATGTTTTGCGGTGCAGAGACACGGACCACAGAAGCACTCCGTAGTGCTCCGTATAAGTAAATGGGACCCGCTGTTTGTGGGCTGCAATACAGGCATAGCCGGGCAACGACCGTGTGCATGAGCCCTTATGTAAGGGTGGTATCTATCGGCACTCGTTTTTACCGGCCTGATTACACAGGCAAACGATTCGTTTCCCCCCTCATTCTGTTCAATTTGTTATGGGCAGCAGATCCCCGATTCGATAATATGAGCCACTTATCGGTAACAAGCGTTCCCATGAAAGCCTGTTCCAGAAAATTTGCCCAATAGAGGCTTTAGTCACAATTATAGGCAATCACAATTTAACCAAACAGTTGTACCGTTAAAGGGGTTTTCTGGGATTTCTTGGATTTAGGATGGGCCATAAATATGAGATCGGCAGGGGTCCTATTCCTAGCACCCATGCGGATCAGCTGTACAAAGAGGCCTTGTCGCTCGGGCCTCTTCCTAGGCTAGTGACGTCATGTTCCTCAATCACGTGACCTACATGCAGGTCAGTACCCTTTACGTGAATGGAGCTGAGCTGCAATACTAAGTACGACACTGTCATTGTAGCTCCAGTCTTCCTCAAACAGCTGATCGGCAGGGTTGCATGGAATCGGATCCCCCCAATCTCCTGAGGATAGGCCATCAATATGAAAACATGGAAAACACCATTTAATGTCTTTTACTGAGTAACAGTCCTCTGTGCAGAGATAAAAAGTAAGTGAACCATTGAATTAATAGTCTGTAGATCCCTCTTTAGCAGCAATCACCTCCGACAAATGTTTCCGACAGCTACAAATAAGTTTAGCATAATGTCGGGAAGGAATTCTGGACCATTCCTCCCTGCAAATGTGTGTTCAGATCATTAATATTTCTGGCTTGCCTTGTGTGCATGTCCTTCTTCAGGTCAAGTCGCAGCAACCTGATAAGGTCATGGTCAGGCCTACTAAAAGTGGCCTTGTTTTGTAGTTGGGTCCAAATTGATGGAAGGCGGAGCAACAAAAGTAGACGAGGTCAGCAATACCATATTGTGGCATATTATAACACCCCAACTTAGCCAAATACCACAGTCCATCACAAAATGCTGCCCCCATCAGAACAAAATACATCCCCAAAAACTTCCACTGGCCGGTCGTGAGGAGGGCTTAGGCGGCCCCCTGGGCATCGACCCACCTGGAAATTTCCCAGTACAGTCTATGGCCAATCCGCCCCTGGCTGCGCCACAGTCTCCTCAAATAGCTGATTGGTGGGAGTCCTGGGTGTCAGACCCCTGACAATCAGACACTGTGTAAATGAATGCGCAAATACATTAGAATAGTCTAAGCGAATATGAACCCATCTAACTGAAAAACAACCACCGGAGGTCAGACTAATAAAAATACACTGAGTCTAATTCATCAACGGCTGTGTGACCTTTAATAAATGCTCGGCAAAAGAAAGACAGCCGAATGAAATACGCCTGTCTAATTTTACATCTATAAACAGGCGAGCTTGATAAATTGCCCCAATAACTCATAAAACTGTCCAAAAAAACTATCATTGTTGCCCAGAGCAACCAATCAGCTTTCAATAAGGCCTCATGCACATGACCGTATCCGTTTTGCGGTTCTCAAACCGTAGATCCCGGCCATGTGCATGCCGCCTTTTTTTTACCCCTGTAGAAATACCATATTAATGTCTGCAAAACAGACAAGGATGCGACATGAACAGACAAATGGATGTGGACAACATACTGCGTGCTGTCCACATCTTCAAAATTAATGCGTTCGCAAAAAAATTAGAAAATTCGGTTGTCTACATTCGACCTTAAGGCTTATGCACACGACCGTATGTATTTTGCAGTCCGCAAAAAACGGACACACAAAAAATACGGACGACGTCCGTGTGCATTCCGTGTTTTGCGGAATGGAACAGCTGGCCCCTAATAGAACAGTCCTATCCTTGTCCGTAATTCAGACAATAATAGGACATGTTCTATTTTTTTTTTGCGGAGCGGACATACGGAAACGGAATGCACACGGAGTAGCTTCCGTTTTTTTTTGCAGACCCATTAGAATGAATGGTTCCACATATGGTCCGCAAAAAAAAAAAAAATGGAACGGACACGGAAAGAAATTAAGTTTGTGTGCATGAGCCCTTAACCAGTTAAGAAATAAAAGCTGCTCTGTAATGTGTTGCTATGGGCAACCATGACCTTTTTTTTTCTTTTAGACAATTTTGATATGTTGCACAGAATCAATAACCAGGATGTTTAAAGGGGTATTCCGGTTGTTACACGTTATCTGCTATCCATAGGCCCGAGAATGGGGACTGCGTTCCCCTTGAAGCACCCAAAATAAATGGTGCATCAGGGTGAATGGAGCGCTCCGTTATTTCTGGAACTCCTGTGGAGGTGAATGGCGTGGGAGTTCGCATGTCAGACATGCCACTCCGTTCATTTATGAGGATATGGGGGTCACCACCTTTCTTATGATCAATAGCGGGTCCTAGTGGTAGGACCCCTTACTGTTCTATTAGTTATCCCCTAGCCTGTGGACCCCTGCGATCAGTAACTGATTGCCATTCCTGAGGATAGGTCATCAGTATAAAAAAATCGGAAAACCCCTTTAACCCCCTCATTACACATGCATGCTCAGCTTGGCCAAGGGTGCATGTATTCTCAATGGGGAGAAAGGAGTAAGCTGCTGCCAGACACCTCTAGCTTATCTTTAATGAGAGCAACAGGATCAGGCATATTGAACTCCAACATGCCTGACCCATCTCTAAGGGATTAGGGGGGTCACCGTGCTCGTAATCAATAGGGGGTCCCAGTGGTAGGACCCCCTACTGATCTAATTGTTATCCCCCTAGCCCAGGCATGGCCAACCTGCAGCTCTCCAGCTGTTGTAAAACTACAACTCCCACCATACCCTGCTGTAGGCTGCTAGCTGTAGGCAGTCTGGGCATGCTGGGAGTTGTAGTTTTGCAACAGCTGGAGAGCCTCAGGTTGGCCATCCCTGCGTCCTAGCCTTGGAAAATCCCTTTAGGCCTCATGCACACAGCCGAGTCCGTATTGCGGTCCGCAAACAGCCCGTTCACTTGAATGGGTCCGCAATCCGGAAGATCCGGTATGGAACCTCACGGAGGAGCGACATGTTCTATTTTTTTTTCGGGTGCGGACGAGTCACAGACCTATTTAAGTTAAATGGGTCTGGATTCGTCGCGGCAGCCGCCCGCACTGATAGTGCCCGTGCATCGGGGACCGCAAATCGCAGTCCCCCAATGCACGAAACGGCCGTGTGCATGAGCCCTTAATCTGTCTATATTGAAAGCAACTGCAAATACAAGTCATGATTGATTACACGCCGGCTGCCAATATTCAAACCATGTCACACGTCACACTTTTAGGATTCCGAGTGCTCTTTCAAATAATATAATAAATGAATGATAATTCACAATAAAAAAAAATAAAAAAATCCTCATTTAAAAGCCTCATGCACACGACCGTTGTTGTGTTCCGTTACGCAAAAAGGGGTTCCGTTGTTCTGTGATCCGTTTCCGTTTTTGTTTCTGTGTGTCTTCCTTTATTTTTAGAGGATCACCAGACATGAAGGAAAGTAAAACAAAGTCTAAGCCCTCTTTCACACTTGCGTTGTCCGGATCCGGCGTGTACTTCACTTGCCGGAATTACACACCGGATCCGGAAAAACGCAAGTGTACTGAAAGCATTTGAAGACGGATCCGTCTTCAAAATGCGTTCAGTGTTACTATGGCAGCCAGGACGCTATTAAAGTGCTGGTTGCCATAGTAGGAGCGGGGAGCGGGGGAGCGGTATACTTACAGTCCGCGCGGCTCCCGGGGCGCTCCAGAGTGAGGTCAGAGCGCCTCATGCGCATGGATGACGTGCCATGCGATCACGTCATCCATGCGCCTGGGGCGCCCTGACGTCACTCTGGAGCGCCCCGGGAGACGCACGGATGGTAAGTATACCGCTCCCCCGCTCCCCACTACACTTTACTATGGCTGCCAGGTTTTTAGCGTCCCGGCAGCCATGGTAACCATTGAGAAAAAGCTAAACGTCGCATCCGGCAATGCGCCGAAACGACGTTTAGCTTAAGGCCGGATCCGGATCAATGCCTTTCAATGGGAATTAATTCCGCATCCGGCCTTGCGGCAAGTCTTCAGGATTTTTGGCCGGAGCAAAAAGCGCAGCATGCTGTGGTATTTTCTCCGGCCAAAAAACGTTCCGTTCCGGAACTGAAGACATCCTGATGCATCCTGAACGGATTTCACTCCAATCAGAATGCATTAGGATAAAACTGATCAGGATTCTTCCGGCATAGAGCCCCGACGACGGAACTCTATGCCGGAAGACAAGAACGCAAGTGTGAAAGAGCCCTAACCCTAAGTTCACACCTGAGCGTTTTACAGTGCGTTCAAACGCGCTGTAAAACGCTCAACACGTGAAAACCAATGCTTCCCTATGGGAATGGTTCTCACCTAGGCGTTTTACAGCGCGTTTGAACACGCTGTAAAACGCCCGACGCATAAACAAGTTCTTGAGCTTTTTTTGGGGCGTTTGTCGCGCGTTTTGGCCCATAGACTCATTGGACAACACTGCAGTCAATCACACAAAAGCGCGTTTACTATTGCAAAAAACGCGCATAATAACGCACGACAAATACGCGTGTAAAACGCGCGTCTCAGAAACGCTCAGGTGTGAACCCAGGGTTAGGGTACTTTCACACCTGCGTTTTTCTTTTCCGGCGCTGAGTTCCGTCCTAAGGGCTCAAATCCGGAAAAGAACTGATCAGTTTTATCCTAATGCATTCGGAATGGAGAGCAATCCGTTCAGGATGCATCAGGATGTCTTCTGTTCAGTCTTTTTGACTGATCAGGCTTTTCAGAAAACCGTAGCATGTTGTAAAAACCGGTAAAACCGGATCCGGCTTTTGCATGTTAAACTCGAAAAATGTGAAAAAAAAGTCCATAAATGGCGGATCCGTTTTTTCCAATGCATTTTTTCATTGTAATCAAAATCCTGATCAGGATTCAAATGTAATCCGTTTTCACACGTTTTTCCGGATCCAGCGGGCAGTTCCGGTGTCGGAATTGAACACCGGATTCAAACAACGCTAGTGTGAAAGTAGCCTTGGTCAAGTTTGCCATGCAAATGATAGGAAAAAAACAGACACAGACGCGGATGACAATCTTGTGTGCCTCCGCGTTTTTTCACGGACCCATTGACTTGAATGGGTCCGTTAACCGTTTTCCATGAAAAAAATAGGACAGGTTATATTTTTTGGACAGACTGGAACCACGGATCACGGACGCGGATGACAAACGGTGCATTAGCCGAGTTTTCAACGGACCCATTGAAAGTCAATGGGTCCGTAGAAAATCACGAAAAACGGAACAACGGACACAGAATGAAACAACGGTCGTGTGCATGAGGCCAAAATCTCAGTCCACAAATTCCACCCTGAACTGGGAGTGACAGAAGGTGCTGTGCCCAGACAGCAGTGAAGATGGCATGCAGCAGCTATCCTCTCACTGGCAACAACAAACAAAAGCCTGAGCTGCTTCACATGGGCATGAAGGTGACTACATCACAGGGGAGGCGTGGTTCTGGACGGGGGGCGGGGCCAGCAGCAGCAGAGGCTCTGGTACTGCAGTAAGAGGTGTCAGCATTTAGTGAGGGTCTGTGCAAGGCTCTCAGTACTGGGCAGGAGGGGGCACAGGCTGCCCATGTGGGTGCATACCAGACAAGGACATCCAGGACCTTCTAATCTACAGCATCACCTTAAAGGATTGTTACCCTGGACTGGGGGGTGGGGGAATCAGTGCATTGGGGTCCCAGCTAAAAATGCAGAGATGTGACTGAGACCTGGAGCTGCCTGCACATCAGACTTCCATCTAAGTGTAAGTTCCCTATACATCCTGCAACAATGTATCACATAAAGTATCATTCCTATAGTAACTGTAAACATAGCTGATACATCCAAGCATGCCTGTGCTCCTGTGCCTGAGCTAATGTATAGCTGAATATGCTATGGCATGCATGTGCTCCTGTGCCTGAGCTAATGTATAGCTGAATATCCTATGGCATGCATGTGCTCCTGTGCCTGAGCTAATGTATAGCTGAATATCCTATGGCATGCATGTGCTCCTGTGCCTGAGCTGATGTATAGCTGAATATCCTATGGCATGCATGTGCTCCTGTGCCTGAGCTGATGTATAGATGAATATCCTATGGCATGCATGTGCTCCTGTGCCTGAGCTGATGTATAGATGAATATCCTATAGCATGCATGTGCTCCTGTGCCTGAGCTAATGTATAGCTGAATATCCTATGGCATGCATGTGCTCCTGTGCCTGAGCTGATGTATAGCTGAATATCCTATGGCATGCATGTGCTCCTGTGCCTGAGCTGATGTATAGATGAATATCCTATGGCATGCATGTGCTCCTGTGCCTGAGCTGATGTATAGATGAATATCCTATAGCATGCATGTGCTCCTGTGCCTGAGCTAATGTATAGCTGAATATCCTATGGCATGCATGTGCTCCTGTGCCTGAGCTGATGTATAGCTGAATATCCTATGGCATGCATGTGCTCCTGTGCCTGAGCTGATGTATAGCTGAATATCCTATGGCATGCATGTGCTCCTGTGCCTGAGCTGATGTATAGCTGAATATCCTATGGCATGCATGTGCTCCTGTGCCTGAGCTGATGTATAGATGAATATCCTATGGCATGCATGTGCTCCTGTGCCTGAGCTGATGTATAGATGAATATCCTATAGCATGCATGGACAGTTGCAGCAGAGCTGGGTTTGTCATTTGATTCAGCTCCCCAGGACATGTCCCTGTGCAATCAGTAATGCTTCTACATGATGTGAGATGTCAAAATCGGCTCTGCTACGTCTGTCGGGTACAGAGGGGTTAAGCCGTCTTCCATATGCTCATGGTTGGAAATAAGCCGCTAGTAATTACCGCTGGAGTTGACACTGTGAATGAGGAAGATTGGATGAATGTAAAATGCGTGTGGCTGGACAGGATCTATACGCAGCAGGGCTTATTCTTAGGGTCATGTGTAAGGAGAGAACCAGGGTAAAAAAAATACCGCCCTATAGTGAGGAGATGATCTGGGGTGTCAGGCATGTCCCATGGGGATGTGAGGCTACATATCCACACTCATTACTAAGCCAGGGATATACCCTGCGTAGTGCGCAGTGCACAGAAACTACTCCAAGAAGGGGCAGAAAAGACTGAGCGACGCTCACTATGGCGCTGACTACAGACATAACAATGCAATACTATGAAAAACAATACAAAAAAATCTGATAGGATCGGTGAGTCGTCGACGTGTTTTACATTGTGATTGTACACTAATCGTGACGTAGCGGAGAATGATCCGTCGCTGGGGGGCCCATTGAACAAACCCGCCGTGGGTTCTTAGTGTGTGAATAAAGATCAATCACGTCATCGCATTTACTGTGTTTATGAGACGTTTGGGTGATTTTACGCTATTGGGTCCTGATCGAATAGAAAATGAGTTTATAGTTTTTAATGTTTTTGGACAGTTTGCACACTATGGTTGTATCAAGACTGTATGGGGATTGAAATATACATGGACGGTGGTACGAGGAGTCCCTGCGCAGTCCCTACTCTGTGTGCTGCCATATGGTGCTCCAATAAGGTTAGAATACCCCTGGAATGTGGGATTCAATTCATACGGAATCCGTCAGAATACATCTTTATGCGTTTTACGAAACGGCAGGCATATGGCGGTACAGGCGGCTGCATACACGGGTAAGAGGCCCTATAACGGCTGTATGCCATGTAATAGGTTCACGTAGTTGTGTATTAAAGGGGTACTCCCATTTTAGATATAACGCTGGGTTCGCGATAGAGCGCTCTGTATGCGCGATTGTACCGGCGTTTGCAATCGCGCATACAGAGACAAGCGAACGCCCATTGTCGCGTCGGGCGTTTTACAGCGCGATCGTACGCGCTCTAAAACGCCCAGGTGAGAACCATTCCCATAGGGAAGCATTGGTTTCTCCTTGTTGAGCGTTTCACAGTGCGTAGGAACGCGCTGTAAAACGCTCAGGTGTGAACCCAGCCTTAGTGGCATAGCTCTAGGATATGCCGTCAATGTCAGAGAGGTGCGGGTCCCACCTCTGGGACCTGCTCCTATCTCCAGAAACTGTCCCCTGAAAGGGAGAGCTGCCGCGCATGTGAGGCCACCGGTATGGGACTTCTGAAAATAGCCGAGCATTGGCTTAGTAGCAAGTGGGCATGCATGTGCAGTGCGCTCTCCATTCAATGCCATGGGACTTCCGAAAATAACCGAGCGCACTCACTCGTTTCTTTTAGGATCTCCTATAGCGATGAATGGAGAAGAGGCTGCGCAAGCACAAGGTGCTCCCCTTTACTTCTCCGTTCCCAGAGGTGGGACCCGCACACATCTGACCTATCTGTTGGCATATCCTAGCGAATTGTCATCAACGTCTGAGATGGGAATACCCCTGTAATACAAAGTGGGCTATGCTCGGCAAGCCAGTATCCTGCCCTGTACTGATGAGGGGTGAGAACCCAGAAACAGACATTTGGTTGACTTTACGCTATTGGGTCCTGATCGAGCAGAAAATGAGTTTATAGTTTCGGGCCGGGTTTGCGCGCTATGGTTGTACCAGGTCTGTATGGGATTGACCCTAAAGTGACGTTCACACTTGTGTTGTTGTTTTCCGGTAATCCGATCCGGCAGAGGATCCCAATACCGGGGAAAAAAAATTCCGTTTAGTCCTCGTTCATTCTGAATGGAAAGAGATGCGGTCAGGGTGCAGCAGGATGTCTTCCGTTTTGTGATCGGACACAAAACCGCTGCAAGTTAGTTAGTTTTTTTTTTTTTTTTTTTTCTGTCATAAAAAACTGGAAAAAAAACAGACATGGCACTGAAAATTATGTAAGTCAATGATGGCGGATGCATTTTTTTAAGAGCCTAAAAAAACGGATCCATCAACTATTGATTTTTAATGCATTTAGTGACGGATCCGTTTTTTCCCGTTCTGATTTCACACAACCGCGTCCTAACGGAACGGCTGCATCCTGATGTCCAAATTGAAAACCGATCTGTTTAATTCCGGTATTGAGATCCTCTGCCGGATCTCAATCCCAGAATTAACAACGCAAGTGTGAAAGTCGCCTAAGGGCTCAGATATAGATGTATGGTGGCGCAAGGAGCCCCTGCACAGTCCTTACTCAGTGTGCTGCCATATGGTGCCTCGGTGAGGTTAGACTACCTCTGTAACGTGGGATCCAATTCGTATGGAATCCGTCAGAATGCGGTGCTGGTGATATGAGCTAGTTTGCATGTTGTTGTTTTCTTTCCCATGAAGCATTGCCTGAAAATAAGTCTCCATATGCTGCCGAGTCTCCTCAATGAGAGGCCAGTACCCTGCGACGTGCTAAGCTGATATTATACGGCGGTCCTCACATGCCCGACTGATAAATTAGACATAATGTGACTGTGCCAGTGGAGCCACCACCTCAGTCTGGACCAGGGGTACTGTTACTGTGTATGAAGACCTAAGACCCCTTCTTTCTTAACAAGCCGACGTCCAGAATCTATATATTCACCGTAGGCCAACGTGCAGCTTTTTGCACTGCACTGGAAAATTTTGCAAGGACCATTGTTGACCCAACTGGTTCCTTCTGGCTGCCGCTGGAAAGCTTTCAGCAGGATCTGGAGTCGGAAGACCGCCATTTACTTGTCAGGTTACAATGACAGGGCGCTGTTGTGTTGAAGGCTAATACACTTACCCCTTGTGTGCCTGCCCCTGACATGTGGCAGAGGTTAAATGGTTCCAGAACAGGAGGTCAAGAGGAGATTAAGTTACCCCTGGCCTCCTAAAATGCTAAAACAACCTTAATGAGCTAATCATATAAAATGGCTCCAAGGGCCTTTGTCATAAATCTCGGTGTTCAGCAGAAGCGGAGGGGCCCCTGACGTCTGGGAGAACTCCATCTGAAGTTGGAGCTGTTGGTGCTTGATGAAGTGGATGGTTTCTGTGAGGTGGAATCTGTCTGACCTGATTATTTATTGTTTATGTTATCACTAAGTTACTTTATATTGTTTTATTATTGTATTTAGCGTCAATATTTGTGAATATGTCATTCTTTGATATAGAGGCATTGCATACTATAGGGTTAAAGGGGTTTTATATTGATGAACTAGGGCAGGGGTAGGCAACCTCCGGCACTGCGGCTGTTGCAAAAACTACAACTCCCAGCATGCATACTTGCTCTGCTCTTCTCAGAACTGTAGTTTCACAACGGTTGGAGTGCCGAAGGTCGCTGACCCCTGAACTGGACTCGGGGTAGGTCATCAATACCTGATGATTGGTTGAGGTTCCACCCCAGGCACCCCTGGCCTCCTCTCTGCTTACCAGGCACTGCGCCATACCTTGTATAGTGGTCATGCTTGGTATTGCAGCTCAGGCCTATTCACTTGAATGGTATGAGCTTCACCTAGGCCACGTGACCAATGAATGTGATGTCACAGGCCTAGGAAGACACCATGGCGCTCCGTCTCTTCAAACAGCTGATGGTCAGGGGTGCCAGGAGTCGGACCCCCACCAGTATGATATTGATGATCTTTCCTGAGAATAGGCCATCCATATTTAACACCTGGAAACCACATTTAAAGAGTCTCCTTGTGTTCCGTTGTATTTCCTTTGCAAAAACTGGGTGACAACCAGTGTGGCCACCATTATAGCTTCTACTGGAGTGGTCACCCAACGCACCTACAAATTGCAATGTTATATGAAGCAGTAAGGCAATGGAGAGGGGGAAGTTGCTGCATACCTAGGTAGGACTAGAATCAGGGGCTGACTGGCAACTTTTGGCCCAGGGGGCAAGTAACACCCAGAGGCCCACTGAGCCCCCCTCCTGCTTTCCCATTTCCCCTGCCTCCTCCTGACCCCCCCCTTGCCACTTTCGTCAGCCATGTAAATTACAACACAGTAAAACAAAATAAACTAGGCATGCTCCGATATATCGGCCGCCGAAACATATCAGCCGAAAATGGCATTTTTGGTATAATGCCGAAAGTGTAATTTTCTGGCTGATACAGTGTTGCATCCGTGTATTCTCTCCTCCCCGCTGGGCGCTGCTCTGTGTCCCCCCCATGACACTTGATGACTTTTGCAGGAGAAACTGTATATTGTGTGGCACAGTGTAGGCTATATGTGTATAACATAAACATATTTTATTTGAAAACTTACAGTTACTTGACCCTTGGGGATCTCGGACACCACTTCCACACTTTGGTCGGGGGCTCGGCGGAGCTGATGTTGTGTTTTATCCTAATGAGAAAGATTTCATAATAAGGATTTGGAGAAGGGGCAGAGGGATAGCAGAGCAGGGAGAGGCTGGTGCTGCTACTAGGGGGTCATACCATGGGGGAGTAATAAAACCCACCATAATGCCCCCCCCCCCCCAGTAGAAATAAATTTTCCTTATAATAGACAGTGCACAAAATACCCCCTTGTAATATCCCCAGTTGAGCTAATGTCCCCATAGTGCCCCCTATAATGTGCTAGTAGCCAGATAGGGCCCCCTATAATGTGCCAGTAGCCATATAGGGCCCCCCTATAATGTGCCAGTAGCCAGATAGAGCCCACCTATAATGTGCCAGTAGCTATAGGCCCCCTCCACTATAATGTGCCAGTACCCAAAGAGGGCCACCCTATAATGTGCCAGTAGCCATAGGCCCCCCTATAATGTGCCAGTAGCCATAGCCCCCCACTAATGTGCCAGTAGCCATAGCCCCCCCACTAATGTGCCAGTAGCCATAGCCCCCCCACTAATGTGCCAGTAGCCATAGCCCCCACACTAATGTGCCAGTAGCCATAGCCCCCCCCCACTAATGTGCCAGTAGCCACATAGGGCCCCCCTATAATGTGCCAGTAGCCATAGGGCCCCCCTATAATGTGCCAGTAGCCATAGGCCCCCCATAATGTGCCAGTAGCCATAGGCCCCCCATAATGTGCCAGTAGCCATAGGCCCCCCATAATGTGCCAGTAGCCATAGGCCCCCCATAATGTGCCAGTAGCCATAGGGCCCCCATAATCTGCCATCAGCCCATAGTCCCCCTATAATCTGCCATCAGCCCATAGTCCCCCTATAATTTGCCAGTTGCCATTGGCCGCCCTATAATCTGCCAGTAGCCATAGGCCCCCCTATAATCTGCCAGTAGCCATAGGTCCCCCTATAATCTGCCAGTAGCCATATGCCCCCCCCTATAATCTGCCAGTAGCCATAGGCCCCCCCCCCTATAATCTGCCAGTAGCCATAGGCCTCCCATAATGTGCCAGTAGCCATAGGTCCCCCATAATGTGCCAGTAGCCATAGCCCCCCCATATAATGTGCAAGTAGCCATAGCCCCCCCTATAATGTGCCAGTAGCCATAGGCCCCCCTATAATCTGCCAGTAGCCATAGCCCCCCTATAATCTGCCAGTAGCCATAGGCCCCCCATAATGTGCCAGTAGCCATAGGTCCCCCATAATGTGCCAGTAGCCATAGGTCCCCCATAATGTGCCAGTACCCATAGCCCCTCCATAATGTGCCAGTAGCCATAGGCCCCCCTAATGTGCCAGTAGCCATAGGTCCCCCATAATGTGCCAGTACCCATAGCCCCCCCATAATGTGCCAGTAGCCATAGGCCCCCCACTAATGTGCCAGTAGCCAGATAGGGCCCCCCACTAATGTGCCAGGAGTAGCCAGATAGGGGCCCCCACTAATGTGCCAGGAGTAGCCACTAGCCAGATTGTGCCCCCCACCCCCCTCATAAAGTGCCAGGCCCAGGGCCAGTAGCCAGATAGGGACAGAAATAAAGAAGAAAAAAAAAAAAAATGTCAGTCAGACTTATACTTACCTCCCTGCTTCTCTGGAATACTCCGGTCCCGCCTCCAGCCAGCACAGATCTAATCACTTTACGGCAGCGCAGCGGCTCAGTCAGGCCGCAGGACCGGCGCAGGTGGCGCGATGACGTCATCGCGCCGATGACGTCATCGCGCCGCCTGCGCCGGTCCGGCGGCCTGTCTGATAGGCTGCCGGCAACACGCCTCCCCTGCTCCCCGTCTCCCTGGCTTAAAGTGGCAGTTCATTCCGGCCCGGCCGGCCGGCCGGGACAGCAAGCCAGGGAGGCCCAGTCCGCCCCTGACAGCAAGCCAGGGAGGCCCGGGGGGCAATTGCCCCCCTGCCCCCCGGCCCAGTCCGCCCCTGACTAGAATCCTAGAAGACCCTTATGGGAGGTGCAAGGTGTAAGCAGAGGGGCACTACGTAAGAGTGAATGACCACCATGTAATACTACTTTCCCTTGCAGTGCCCATTGCTGGCAAAATGTGTGCCCAGCATGGCTTCACCCAGCAATATCAGCTGCAGGAGCCAAGAGTGGCGGAGCCCCATAACTGCTATCTTTAGAGAAGGAGTGGTCTTCATGAGCCCAATTAGCAAGGCAAAGCATGTATGGCAGTTCTAGGGACGGAGATAAGTGGCTGCCGGGCACATCTGGTGCCTATCTCAGGGTAAATGAAGGATCAGATCAATTAAAAATTGAATTGCATACCTCCCAACTTTTTGGATGGTGAAACAGGGACACATATGGTTCATTGTGTGAAAGATCCATCGTTCCTGCATTTCTATAGCCGTCAATAGTTTTCTCTTACGAAATGGTAAAAATAATCTGAATCTAGAAATTCCTAAAATCCCAACTGCATCAAATAATGAAATAATATACAAGATGGGCTCAAATATACAGAGAGGAACCAGACAAACACCTTCTGGGTCAGTATTGTGAATGTAATAATGTAAATCTATATCTCCGATCAAAAAGAGGGATATTTAAGGAGCAAAGACGGACTTGGGTCGAAAAGAGGGACCCTTGCGAGGTCTGTAATTGGTCTAATCTGTGATTTCCCACATGTTCTAAGAAATATAGAATTGATCTTATCAAAATTGGTAGGGTCCTACAAGAACACTATGGGGAGATTTCTCTTCTTCTTTGTGCCTGATTTTGGCAAGCGAAGGGGCGTGACCAGCAGCCGTAATCAGTTTTCTGGAGGAAATGAAGACAGAAATCTACAGCAGCTCTGCACTGCCATAGATTTCTTTCTAGGCGCATGGACTGATCAAATCTAATCAAAGTGCAAATTGTTGCAAATTTGCACAAATGACGTCCATGCTTTGCAACATCTTTAGGCCTCATGCGCATGACTGTGCCGTTTTTTGCGGTTCGAAAACCGCTGATCTGCAAAAAACAGAAGCCGCCCGTGTGCCTTCCGCAATTTGCGGAACGGGCGGCCCATTGTAGAAATGCCTATTCTTGTCCGCAAAACGGACAAGAATAGGACATGTTATATTTTTTTGGCGGGGCCACGGAACGGTGCAACAGATGCGGACAGCATACGGAGTGCTGTCCGCATCTTTTGCGGCCCTATTGAAGTGGATGGGCCCGCATCCGAGCCGCCAAAACTGCGGCTTGGATGCAGACCCGAACTACGGTCGCGTGCATGAGGCCTTACTAAGTGATGTAGACAGTTTTTAGTACTTGCCTAATCATCCATTTGAGCGGCCGCGGACATTTTACTTGAGAGTCCTGCACGAAATCTCTTGCGCGGTGACGTATGACATCACAACGCCAGCTAGCGTGATGACGTCATCACATGCCACGCTGGATCTTCAAGCAAGATGGCTGCGGCGGCCTCTTTGCGATTAAATGGATGAGGACAGAACAATTAAAATTTTTTATTTTTTTTATTATCAACCACTAAAATTCTTTCATTTGAATCTCAGCGATGAACGCGGCATCTGAGGGGTTCAATGATGGGGAGGCGCAATTCCCTCTCATTGCACCTGCTTTTTACAAAGAAATGCGCTGTGACGAAGTCATTCATCACAAAGCGATTCTTTGGGACAATTCCGTAAAGCATCTTTATAAGCAACTAATGGGTGGCCCTGTTTTTTGGGGGGTCCGTTATTGTTAGGGCTTGGTCCCACCGGAGGATCCTCTGGTACCCTGGTGGGCATAGAGTCAGCCCCCATTGGGTTTTCCCTTATTTCATCTTTAGGATTTGCCATGCATTGTGCAGATGGACCATAAATGATGGAGTTAGGTGTCATGTTCTCGGGTCTCTGTGCTGCAGGAACCTTGCGTCTTCCACTTGTCACGGATATTCTGGGTTGCGACATTCTGCAAATATTTCTTTAAAGGATCGGTGCTGAAATGATTTTGCAGGTGTGCCAAGGACAACCATTCATACATTCCTCTGATGTTATCAGTGAGGAGCAGAGGAGGTCACATTGATGCCTGGCTTCCCCCCTGGAAGGGGCTTTTACATTTTATTTTTATAAACTAGGCAGAGATACAAGTAAATGTGTAATATATGGGTTATGGCGTATTCACTGTAACGCTAGGTTCACGTTCAGAAATCCGGCAGGATGATGCCATGAACCGCTGAATACCCATTGACTATGAGAGAGTCCAACAGGGATCCAGCCGGTTTCCGGCATCAATGCCAGCTTTCGACCGGACAAAAAGCCCTGCGTGCACAACTTTTTGTCACACTGAAAGCCTGCATTTCTGCAGGAAACGGACCTGATCCCAGTTAGATCCCATTATAGTCAATGGTGATCCGGCGATTTACATAATTTCACGGCTATGCCGGGTACGGTGAATTTCTGATCACGGATGTGAATGCACCCTTAGATAGTTGATTCCATCTATACAAGTTAGTGTATTTGCAGTAGACATAGGAGGCAGCAGCCCTAAAGAGGATCTGTCAGCTCTCTTGACATGTCTATGGCTACTTTCACATTTGCGATTTTTCCTTTCTAATATTAAGATCCGTCATAGGATCTCAATACCGAAGAAAAACGCTTCAGTTTTGTCCCCATTCATTGTCAATGGGGACAAAACTGAACTGAAGGGAACGGAGTGCACCAGAATGCATTGCGTTCCATTTGGTTGCGTTCCCATGCCGGACAGAAAACCGCTGAAAAAAAAAGCAGCGTTTTAAGTGCATCCTGGGATGCGGAGCAAGACAGATTGAAAAAGAATGGCGTGGTATTAGCAGGAGGTGCTCAAACCCACATGCAGTCGTGTGTGTATATATATATATATATATATAGGGGAGCAAATCCTGCACTTGTTGCCCCGTTGTGGCCCAGAGCAAGACAGATCCAGTGAAACGCAATGTAAATTAATGGTGACGGATCCGTTTTCTCGGACACAAAAGAAAACGGATCCGGCCCCTATTGACTTACAGTGGGTTGATTGCCGGATCCGTCTTGGTTATTTTAGAGATAATACAACCGGATCCGTTCATAAAACAGATGAAGATGGTTGTATTATCCTAACGAAAGCGTTTTTTTTTTTTTTTTTTTGCTGAACCCTGCCGGATGCAGCAAGAACGCAGATGTGAAAGGAGCCTACCGTATTTTAGTAAATTCTTGAATTAAAAATGCAAAAGCATCTGTTTTTATAAATCTTGTTGTCCCGTTCCTCAGTTATTCCTCCTAGATATTCACAGCCAGGTTGGGTAACCGCATCACCCCCCTATAATAACAATTCTTGAGCATGTATTTTTATGACTCTATGATGTGCCATTCCTTTATTATTCTTTCTAGAAGCTATGAATGAATTACTAGCAGTTTGAAGTGATGGTCCAGGTGGGTGCCACCCTTTGGGGGTGTGTCCCTGCACAGTCTAACACTAGCCAATCGTTGCTGCCGGTGTCAGACTGTGCAGGAACACGCCCCCAACTGTTAACCTCCACCTGGACCTTCATTGCAAACTGCTAGTGATTTATTCTTAGCTTCTAGCAGGAATAATAAAGGAATGGCACATGACAGAATACAGAAGTGTTACTAAAACAGACATGTCAGGAGAGGGGACAGGTCCTCTTTAAAATGAGAATTCGCAGAGATCAGCAAAAACGTATATATATATTTTTTTGCAATGGAACATTTATCTTCCAGCCATGTGGTGACAGAATAGGTGACCTGCAGAACCCTCGCCATAGCCTACCATCTATAGGATGTGGTTTAAATAAAAAAGGATATTTGCAGCAAAATCTGATTTCCTGGGCGGTTCATTATCGCAGAATTAACCAACCTATAGACGTATTTAATCTCGCCGTGGGGGGTGGAATCCCTCATTATATTAGATATTTATGCAGAGCGTCCATACATCTGCATCCTAGGGCACAATTGATGAGTCTGCCCGGCTCCTACCCCGCTGAGCACAGGGGTCAGCCTTCCTATAGCTTCTACAATCCCAGATTCAGTCTTATTAT
The DNA here is from genome assembly GCF_014858855.1 of Bufo gargarizans. Taxonomy (NCBI): domain Eukaryota; kingdom Metazoa; phylum Chordata; class Amphibia; order Anura; family Bufonidae; genus Bufo; species Bufo gargarizans. Next base: position 138,462,196 of record NC_058087.1, on the reverse strand, counting down.
GCAGGGTAGAAAGGTTCGGGAGAAATGGTGGGGGTTTCAGTCCTTAGGCTGAATACTAAGCAGCCTTTGTTATTCATCACATTGGGAGCAGATGTCTGCGACAAGAAGCTGCATCGTTCACAGTTAACACACCTCTCTGGAGGGATTCAGGATGCAGCGCTGATGTATTTGTCACCGCTCCTGATAATTTATTTCTTGCCGAAACGCTGTAAATATCACCCACTGTGACACGGATTGCGCTTTGTGACACTTTGCCACTTGTTACATAAGGGGCTCAGAACTCTCATGTTCACTGCTTTTGCCTTTGATTTCTATCTTTTATACCTATTTTTGGTGGTGTCCATTCCAATACTTGCCATCCAGATAGCAGAGCTGAATTCGTAGATTATACCTTTTTTATTCACGTATATATATCGCTGACATATTCCGCAACGCTTACAGACATTGGCATCACCCTGTCCCCAATGGGGCTCACATTCCAAGTTCCCTATCAGTATGTCTTTGGAATACGTACCACTATACATGTACCGGTCCATACTAGGTCAAGGCTTTAATCAGGATCATATTACGATGAGGTGTAGACAACGGCAAAGCTGCAGCAACCTTCCAGGTATACGGTATTCAAAATGGATGTCGCCATTCGCAATCTCTACTATTATAAGGTATGAACCTTGCGAGATCACAGGACAGCTCAACCACCATGCACGAGGTCTCCTTAGGAGCGCTGATTCCAGTAACGGCCTATTCTCTCGCCGCACTGGGGGCGGTTACTCCCCGCTCTACTCCTTGTTCACACCGTATTCAGATTTGGCTTTATAAAGGTCTTTTGGGGACTGATTTCTTGATTTATGCTAAGAAAAAGATGTAACGTTGTTGCACAGATTGTGTTACATGGATTAAATAAATGTGACTCGCTTTGCATCTTTCAAAAAGCAGTGCAGCGATTTCTGTGATTATCTAATTTGTGGTCTGAAGTGTTCTTTTGTGCGCACCTTCACTTCTAAAGGGGTGAGGACTTTAAAGGGCATCTGTCAGCAGATTTGCACCTAGGACACTGGCTGACCTGTTACATGTGCGCTTGGCAGCAAAGGCATCTGTGTTGGTCCCATGTTCCTATGTGCCCGCATTGCTGAGAAAACTAATGTTTTAATATATGCAAATGAGCAACGGGGGCATTGCCATTGCACTTAGAGGCTCCGCTCTCTGCAACTGTTACACCCTCTGCACTTTGATTAACAAAGTCAGGTGAGATCATGTTTACACTGCCTGGCCCTGTCAGAGTACAGAGGGCGCGGCAGCTGCAGAGAGAGAGCAGGACCTCTAGGTGTAATGGCAACGCCCCCATTGCTCCTAGAGGCTCATTTGCATATAGTAGAACATCATTTTTCCCAGCAATGTGGGCACATATATGAACATGGCACCAACGCAGATGTCTTCAGCTGCCAAGAGCACATGGAACAGGTAAGATTCATAGGTACAAATCTGCTGACAGATAGGGCATCACACTCATGGAGGGGAGTCCTGATGGGATGACCGCTTTAAACATGTCCGGTTGCTTCTAACTGACCACTTCTACATATGCCACGTCCTGGGTGAATAAGAATCTTCATAGAAGAGCATAGTTGATTGAGTCCTTCAAGTTCACAGGTCACAGATGGTTCTTATTAGGTGGAGGCAACCAGAGTTGCAGTTTATAGCCATGCTAAGTTACGAAGACAATTATCCATAGACATGGAAACACCACCGCCACCCGATTGATGAACAGCTGTCATTACAAGACATTACAGCCAGTGCTCAACGAGACCAAGCCTGTGAGGTCCAGTATTTCAGACGTCTTAATGTAGTATTCCTGACAATTTGTAAAAAGAAGCTGTAACTCTTCCAGAGAAGATGAAAGTGTCTTCCCGCCATTGTGATGAGCTCACCGTGGGGGGTGAAGTAGTGAAACCATTGCTCCATTATGGACAGTGAAACTTTTTTCACACATCCTTCAGTAGGATTTACAGAGACAATAAGCCATTGAAATACTTGGGAGGGGGTGGAATAATATGTCTGATGTAAAGATAACTCAAGCTTTTGTGCTCGAATATACAAAGGATAACATCTATGGAAGGTGGAGCAGCCCAGGATACATTGTGATGGGTCAAGACGTGGTTAGTGGTAGAGAATGCTTTCAATACAAGATAACATCCATTGTTGCTGGAAATTTGGAAAGGGTACAGCCATTCGGTCAGGTTTCCTGATGTGGCTTTGGAAGACAAAATCAGGACTAGATCATAAAAGGAGAGAAAGGTATGCATAGGCTATGTACACCTTTGGGGGCATATTATTATTATTATTATTATTATTATTATTATTATTATTGCATTGTACTCATTTTGAGCTAAAAATATTTTTTTTAATTGGTCTTTATTAAAAATATGGAGCCCTGTTTTCTGTACAGAGCTGAGATGCTCTAGAAGTACTTTTTGGATTTTATGTATTTTCCGTCAGACCAGGAGCTGACGGGATCCTTATCTCCGATCTTTGACATTATAAACACTCATTATAGCTCAGTTCTTAGCTTACTGATACGAATGTGGCTTAAATAAGTGTTTATGAGCTCTGAGTAGTTTATTAGATGACTGGCACAAAGTGAAAGTACCAGTCACACAGCTAGAAAAACAGTTAACCCTTTGGGACAGAACAGCTTAATATCTTTAATAAAGACCAATTGAAAAAAAAATGATTTTTAGCCAAAAATGAGTAACATGCAGTAATCAAAGAAAATTGCCTCCGAAGGTGTACATAGCCTTTAAAAGGACAGATATGATTTCTCTTTTTTTGAATTTACTTCTGGTTTTGGCTTCCAAAACTGCATCAAGAAACCTGACCATGTGGACATACCCAACCAATGATGGGCAGGGGGGTGAAAACTGTGCGGCTACCCAGGCTCATCAGTGCCCAAGTTTGTGACTACTACAAATCTTAATACAAAATGTATAGCGGTATTATTTATTATACTGTATAGTTTATTGTATAATTTTTTTGTGTTGACCTTTTATTTGGTCACTATATGTTGGTATTATTTGAGCACAGTATGGTGGCATTTATTTGTGTGGCACTGCTACTTATGTACTAAGTACTTAGATACTGTATTGTAGTTCTTCAGAGGCCAGTGTACAGTACTGTTATTTAGGTGGTATCCTGTTTGACACTGACACTATGATACTGAATGGTGTATTTTCTTGTACCCTGTATGAATGTAAGCCATTTGACGGAAGATACCCCACAAGGCACAGTCTAACCTAAGGTTGTCCATAAATATAAAATAGCTTTTGGTCGAACACTAATTTGGACGAAAGCTATCGCTCCTGATCCCCTCATACACATGCTTATTTGATTCATGTGTTCTTAGTGGGAAGGGGAGGAAGCTGCTACCGGCCACGGACTATCTCCCCGAAAACAAAATGATCCTTTCAGAGAAGTGCTGAGCAGTTGTTTCTCTCTGCACTTCCTCCCTCGTCTTTCCACTTCCCCTCTACATAGACCTCTATGGGATGATGCAGTCTGATCCTTCAGTGAGCAGGCAGCAAGTCATGGTCTAACAAGATGTATTTCTCACAAATTCAAAGAGAAATTTCGTTTAGAAAGGGGGGGAGTTGATAAGTGGAGAACAAGTCATTTTTCTCTGATAAGGTATATTACAAAGTTTATTATATCTGCCTGTACCATTGATTTATGCAAAGTTGTGTGAAAGTAAGGTAACCAATAAAGGCCTGTCCCTTGGCCAAGCCAAAAATGGAACAGATCAGCAGATGATTAACTCCCCTGTGTTCTCTGCAGGATTTTTACAAGACGAAAATGCTGCAGACTTGACAGTGTGAACAAGATTATCTGCTGTTTACTTTTGGCATTTCTAGCTTTAGTGTTCCTTTAAAGGGAACCTGTCACCAGGATTTTGAGTATAGAGCTGAGGACATGGGTTGCTAGATGGCCGCTAGCACATCCGCAATACCCAGTCCCCATAGCTCTGTGCGCTTTTATTGTGGAAAAAAAACTATTTGATACATATGCAAATTAACCTGAGATAAGTCAGAGCTTGAAAATATGACTCTTCTCTGGTCACACAAGTAAGATATGACTCTTTTATGTTAATTTGCATATGTATCAAATAGGTTTTTTTACTCAATAAAAGCACACAGAGCTTTGGGGACTGGATATTGCGGATGTGCTAGCGGCCATCTAGCAACCCATGTCCTCAGCTCTATACACAAAATCCCGGTGACAGGTTCCCTTTAAGACTTTTATATTTATGAACAGCTGTTTCCACTGAGCATTAAAGATCATCTTTGATCCTTTTAAAAGTTATTTCTATTTTTAACCTTTTCACAGACATCCCCAACTGTGCCTATGAGGATAGTAGGCGTAGTCATTCACTCTGTATTATTAATGATGTCTGTGTACCGCCGGCCTTACAGTAAACCCACAAATAACTTTTTATATGATCAAAAGTAAAGTTATGTTATACACTTATTTTATGTTACTTTTACAGCTCTGGGATCAGACATGCTCTGAATTGAAGCAAAGTAAGAGCAAATGGCAAACAAATCATCAAGCTTCTGAGCCCCAATGCAAAATCTATACATAAATAATAGGATCCCCTGAACTATCACATGCAATTTAGGGTACTTTCACACTAGAGTCGCTGGATTCCGGCAGGCAGTTCCGTCGTCGGCAATGTGTATGCAAACGGATACCATTTGTAGACTAATACGGATCTGTCTCACAAATGTATTGCAATACCAGATCCGTCTCTCCGGTTGTCATGCGGAAAAATGGTATTTATCTTTTTCACATTTATAAAGCTCTGCGCATGTGCAGATTGCAAAACCGGATCAGTTTTTCCGGAACACTTAGGGCTGGATCCAGCATTAATGCATTTCAATGTAAAATATTGCCTGATCCGGCATTCCGGCAAGTGTTCCGGAATTTTGGGCAGAGAAAATACCGCAGCATGCTGCAGTATTTTCTCCGTCCAAAAAATGTACAGTCACTGAACTGAAGACATCCTGATGCATCCTGAACGGATTGTTCTCCATTCAGAATGCATTAGGATAAAACTTATCAGTTCTTTTCCGGTATTAAGCCCCTAGGACGGAACTCAATACAAGAAAAGAGAAAAAAAATGCTAGTGTGAAAGTAGCCTTATAGAACTAGTCTCTTTAAACAGGGCAGAGGCACCTTTTTTTTTTATTTATTTTTTTTACCTTCTATAGCTATACCTCTGAGGTTAAAGGCTATTGACACCTTTATGGGCATTTTGTATCCCTGCATTCAACTCATTTTTCAATTGGTTTTCATTTAAAAAATGTCGGCATTTATACCTCTATTGCTTTCACTTTTTTATGAGATAGATTGTGAGCCCCATTGGGGACAGTTGGATGCTAATGTCTGTAAAGCGCTGCGGAATATTGTAGTACTATATAAGTGCATAAAATAAATAAATATATGCAGAAAAATGTAAAGACTTTTTTTTATTTTTATTATTTATAGAAGAATTTTAAAATTGCAAACTTCTCAAATCCCAAAGGGATACAGAAAACAAAGACAACCGGACGACAAGTCCGTAATCCAGTACTTGTACAAGGATCCCTATGCGGGAAATACATCAGAATAACACAGCGACAATATGTTACAAACAAGAAGGCAGTCCCGCGATACATCATGTCATGTTTACTAGTACAGGACCAGACAACCATTCACACACACTCATTCAACCTGGAGTCCCAGTTCCCTACACATAAAATCAGATAGTGCCCTGCTTACTTAACCATAAGCCCCAAATCTGATCGAATCTATCAGGCGTTCCCCTCGCTGCATAAGTGAGCAGATCAGCATTTATCAGTTGTATCCAGGAACCAAGAGTAGGGTTCTTTGGTGGTTTCCAATTCAAAAGGATCTTTTTCGGCCCATAGAACATGAGTAAACGGAGCAACTTCCTTCCATATTTGGTAGGAACTATTTCTGCCACCAAACCCAACAGACAAACTATAGGAGAAAGTATCCCCGGAAGCCCCAACTTCGAGGAGATAAAACCACAAATCTCACTCCAGTACCCCCGCACAACCGGACAAGTCCATATCATATGATATAAAGAACCTCTCGGTTTTCCACACCTGGTACAAGAAGGGTCTGGGAGCCTACGCATATGATGCAGACGCCCTGGAGTGAGATAAACCCTGTGCACCCACTTAAGTTGAATGAGTTGATCCCGAGCGCTTATTACCGTGTTCTTCCAGACAGAGCTCAGTTCCTCCAGATGAGACGCGTCCACATCTGGGATATCAACCCTCCAACGCTCAAAGGAGCGACAGAGCGGCGAATCCTGCATTTTTATAATTTCAACATAGAATGATAGGTTGTTTCAACCTAGCCACAGATTCAATGGGGCCACATTTCAAACACAGGGATAAGCCTTTGAATTGGGCCTCACAGGTGTGTCTCAGCTGGAGGTACCGATAGAAACATGTATGGGGCCAATTGTATTCCCTGCGAAGGCTCTCAAATGAACAGAAGACCCCATCCACATATAATTGAGTAAGGTACTTCACACCCTTTTGGGGCCAAAATTCATGATCAGATAGATGAAACAGTTCTTGCAACTGCCTGTTGCGCCACAATGGTATATACGGGGACCAAGTATCACTCCCCTCACCCTCAATATGCGTCACCACAAACTGCTTCCAAGCCATCACCACTGCCGCCATCGCTTCAGTATAATGCAAGGCTGAGGTTACTCCCCCCCGATACACCAGGTTGGCCAATGCCTCATAGGAACCCACCAGAGCCGCCTCTAACACCACTGCAGGATTATTGGCATCCGCCCTAATCCACCAAGAGGCATACACTAATTGGGCCGCGATGTAGTACAAATACATATCTGGTAATCTCAAACCCCCTTGATTTATATAAGGCTTTCAAAGATTTTCTAGCAATGCGAGGGGACTGGTGTTTCCACAGAAACGGGGAAAGAATCTTATCCAGGGAATCAAAGTGGATATGGGGGATCTTCGTAGGAGCTGATCTGTAAAGATATAGAAGTTTCGGCAACAAGGCCATTTTTATCATATTCGCTCTACCTATGAATGTCAGTGTCAGATTTTCCCAAGCTTCCAGTTTACGCGTAATATACTCCATGGCACTATATTAAGCCAATAAAAACTGCCTGTGATCTCGGTGTATCCTGATCCCCAAATAGACAAAACATTAAATTAAGACTTTTTTACATATGTATTTAAGGCCTCTTTCACACTTGCGTTGTCCGAATCCGGCGTGTACTCCACTTGCTGGAATTACACGCCGGATCTAGAAAAACGCAAGTGAACTGAAAGCATTTGAAGACGGATCCGTCTTCAAAATGCGTTCAGTGTTACTATGGCAGCCAGGACGCTATTAAAGTCCTGGTTGCCATAGTAGTAGTGGGGAGCGGGGGAGCGGTATACTTACAGTCCGCGCGGCTCCCGGAGCGCTCCAGAATGACGTCAGAGCGCCCCATGCGCATGGATGACGTGCCATGCGATCATGTGATCCATGCGCTTGGGGCGCCCTGACGTCACTCTGAAGCGCCCGGGGAGCCGCACGGACGGTAAGTATACTGCTCCCCCGCTACACTTTACCATGGCTGCCAGGACTTTAGCGTCCTGGCAGCCATGGTAACCATTCAGAAAAAGCTAAACGTCGGATCCGGCAATGCGCCGAAACGACGTTTAGCTTAAGGCTGGATCCGGATCAATGCCTTTCAATGGGCATTCATTCCGGATCCGGCCTTGCGGCAAGTCTTCAGGATTTTTGGCCGGAGCAAAAAGCGCAGCATGATGCGGTATTTTCTCCGGCCAAAAAACGTTCCGGTCCTGAACTGAAGACATCCTGATGCATCCTGAACGGATTTCACTCCATTCAGAATGCATTAGGATAATCCTGATCAGGATTCTTCCGGCATAGAGCCCCGACGACGGAACTCTATGCCGGATCCGGACAACGCAAGTGTGAAAGAGCCATAACTTTGAAGGAATTGTACCATGTGTGGATATTAATTTGCTTTTAGATCACACGAAAAAAAAAAAAATTTCAAGTGGAATCATTAAGAAATGTTCCTGTGTCTAGATATTGTTGTTACATGATTTCCTCTCAGAATGTCCACCTAATGTGTCCAGTGCTGGTGGTCACACATGCCCAGTAGCTCTGTCCTGCTGCCAAGATCCTTTTGCACATGGATGGCGGAGTGATCCCTGCTATTGTACAGACCTGCCAATAAGAGTCAACACGTCCTAGAAGAGGCTTCTTCTCATCAACACTGGACACATAAAGCTTTCTGTGTCGCAATGAATGAATCAGAGAGCTGCTCTGACAGCTGGATCTGTAGCCCTTAGCTTTACTTTCCTGACAGCTCCTAAACACTTATTATAGCTATATTCATATCCGTTTGATAACAATTTATCTTATGAGATATGGACTACAGGTCCAGCCTTCAGAGCAGCTGTTCGACCAATTGACAGAGAAGGGGGAAGCAACAGTCTACAGATACCTAGAAAGTTAAACTTTTAGAGGAAAAATGCTGAAAATTTTAAAAAAAGACCAATTGAAAAAAAAAATATTCTGTCCAAAATAAGTAGGAATGCAATAAAAATTGCACCCAAAGATGTACATGACCGTAATACCAATGGAAAAAGTACTAATCAACTGCATCAAGGGACAATCTGCTTTTTTGATTTGTGTAAATCTTGGTGTCATTATCCAAAGTGCTCATGAAGGTCTTCTTCGTGTTAAGGAAGAGCTGTTGGTACATATTATGGTTATATGTGACGCACGGCAGCGGCCATGGGTCCCTTAAAGCAAATGTTTTTCATGACGCCAGTTGCAATGAAGCAACAAGGGCACAGGACCCCTTTTAGTGATGTTGTAGATGGTATCCAGGTGTAGAAATGACAAAGAGAGGTGCAGGGTGGCCGAAATGTCCCTTAATGTTGGTGCACATGTCATGGTGCTCCTACCTGGATACACCCGACCCCAGGCTTTCTCATCCGAAGCAGAGCAAATAAGGGGAAAAAATCAAGGGATTTGAAGAAATAAATTGAGTCAAGACCTTGTGATGAAGTTCAATAACAGCTTTACTTGAATAAACGTTTCTCCAACAGTTTCAGGCTTTGTCTTGGTTCCCAGCAGGCGTTAGCATTAACTCTGGCAGGCAAACAAACTCAACTCTGCTACATCTGTGGCTCTCTGGCTCTGCTGTGCTGACAAGATTACTGTATAAGGCTACTTTCACACTAGCGTTTTGGCTTTCCGTTTGTGAGATCAGGGCTCTCAAAAGCGGTTCAAAACGGATCAGTTTTGCCTAAATGCATTCTGAATGGAAAAGGATCCACTCATAATACATCAGTTTTCCTCCGTTCACTCACCATTCCGCTTTGTCAACACGTCAGGCGGGGACAGTGGGGATTTAGTGGGGGCTGGGGTTAGTGAGGAAAGTAGGGAGAAGACTGGGCTGAACTTTACACCGATGAAAAATAGAACTGCTGGTAACAAGAACCTGTTACATGCAAACATCAACCAAGGTAACCCCAAAATCCCTGATATTCACTTTACAGGTAATAGTAATTTAAAATGTATTTTCACAAATGCCAGAAGTTTATCTAGCAAAATGGGGGAGCTGGAGACTAGGGTACTAGAGGAACACATAGATGTAGTTGGTGTGGCTGAGACATGGTTGGACTCTTCACATGACTGGGCTGTTAATATTGAGGGTTTTACACTATTTAGGAAAGACAGGGTCAATAGAAAAGGTGGTGGCGTGTGCCTGTATGTGAGGAGTGATCTGAAGACAAGTGTGAAAGAGGCAATTCTGGGTGAGGATGTGGAATTTCAAAGGGATATAAACACTGAAAAAATTATACTTAGTAATCTATAGACCCCCTAACATCACAGAGAAGATAGAAACACAACTATATAACCAAATAGAGCGGGTGGCAAAGGCTGGTACAGTGGTCATAGTGGGAGATTTTAACTTCCCAGACATTGACTGGGGTCATGGTTCTGCCTCAACTGCAAAGGGGAGAAGATTCCTCAACTTGCTGCAAGACCACTTTATGGGCCAGTTTGTAGAAGCTCCCACTAGGGACGATGCTCTGTTGGATCTGGTAATTTCTAATGAAGCAGAGCTTGTTGGAAATGTTACTGTTCGAGAAACACTAGGTAATAGTGACCACAACATAATTATATTCCCCCTAAAGTATAAGAAGCAAACTCTGCCGGGCAGAGCAAAGACACTGAATTTTAGAAAGGCTAATTTCCCTGGGTTGAGGGCAACATTTCCGGGCATAGACTGGGAGCAGCTACTGTCACATAATAATAAATGTAGCTCACTGAATATATATAACCATTTACTGCAGTACCAATGTATCCTCTTTGCTTGCACATGAATGCCGCTGTTGTTCACGATTTGCATAATTTAATAAAGATATAGATTTTTGGTATTTGATTGTTCTTTACTAGTGGGGGACATTCATTCTTTTTGGTGTATAGATTAGTCTGGCCCCACTGGATCCCACTGACAGCATTAGTTGGTGGGCTCTATCTTTTTGGGAGGGACAACTCTAGATAGATAGATAGATAGATAGACAGGATCCACCATTCACAATAGGTGATATCACAGCTTATCTGCTCTCTCCTGACCTCTGCACAGGTCACAGAGCATCTTTTTACATATATTGTGACATGGAAAATAAATAAAAAATCACCCAAAATTGTAAAAAAAATAATTATATATATATATACTGTATATCTAACATAAAAATTAAAGAAGAGCTCTCACCTCTCTTGACTTGTCTGTTTTAGAAACTACCTGCATTCCCCATACAATAACAGAGAATCATTTCCTATGACTCTATGCTGTGCCGTTCTTCTCTTATTCCTGCTAGAATCTTATGGTTAAAGGTACAGATGGGTGGCACCAGTTAGCGGTGTGTGCCTGCACAGTATGACACTGGCAGAACTGTTTACACAATGTCAGACTGTGCAGGGACACCCCCCTAACTGGTATCTCCCATCTGTACATTTATCCAAAAGCATTTAAAAAAAAAAGTTCCCGAATTGTCATTTCATGTGGAATACAATTATTTCACATAAGGACATTTAGGAAACTTTCACAAATGGTTAGTGGTGCATGAGTCTCAGGGTCTGAATTCTAGTTTGAGAGGGGACAGGTCCTTTTTAATTTAAACAATAGGTCATATTCTGACGACACATTCCCTTTAAGGATGTAAACATAATACAGTTTATTATTATTATGTTTTATTGGTAAACAAAGCTTGTTATATAGCAAAAAGTGATGCAATGTTTTATTATAGACTAATATTATGTGTATAAAATAAAGATTTCTGCTTGCTGTCAGTGAGTGGAAACTTATTTGGTGAGGTCTCATGCACAGAAGCTACATAAGCTGAAGAGACAGGGAGCCAGTTTTTTTTGCCATAAATCCATGACGCACCATATTCTCCTCTAGAAGCCTCTAGGGTCGTATACCTTTTGTAATATAGCATACATTACATAGGAGAGGAATCGTGTGACTACTCGGGGGGCCATGCTGCTGATCATGTGACCCCTCTTAGCCAATCCTTTCAGAGGACAAACTATATAGCATATTGCCTGCTGGGTGCTCTAGCACCCACTAGCCGCCTCCGGATAAAAATTCTCTTTATAATGTCGTTCTGTTGAGTAACACGTTCTGTGTTATGGCTGATAAAACAACACGTATATTAAACCCTTCATTCATAATGAGCAAGATTTCACACTTCTAGATGATAAATAATTCAGGAAGAAAAAGGAAGTAGATGTAGAGATCCGTATTGTCACATTGTATCGTATTTTGTCTTCGCTGAGAATCTCCAGGGTAACGCTGGGCTAAAATAGTTTAGCCACGAGGAGATTTTGTGTCTAGAATAAGGAAATTTAGGAAACTTTCACAAATGGTTAGTGGTGCATGGGTTTCAGGGTCTGAATTCTAGTTTGTGCCCGCTCACCCCTAAACATTTAAAGGGCATCTGTCAGCAGTTTTGCACCTATGACACAGGCTGACCTGTTACATGTGCACTTGGCAGCTGAAGGCATCTGTGTTGGTCCCATGTTCCTATGTGCCCGCATTGCTGAGAAAAATGAGGCCCTGCTCTCTCTGCAGCTGTCGCGTCCTCCGCACTTTGACAGTGAAATCGTAATCACACCTGGCCCTGTTAATCAAAGTGCAGAGGGTGTGGCGGGTGCAGAGAGAGCAGGGCCTCTAGGTGTAACGGCTCATTTGCATATATTGAAATTTCCTTTTTCTCCGCATTGCGGGCACATATGAACATGGACTAAGGCTGGGTTCACACCTGAGCGTTTTACAGCGTGTACGATCGCACTGTAAAGCGCCCGACGCCCCAAGAAGTACAGGAGCTTCTTTGGGGCGTCTTGACGCACGTTCCCGTACATAGACTTTCGGGAACGCGCGACAATCGGCGTTCGCTTGTCTCTGTATGCGCGATTGCAAACGCCGGTACAATCGCGCATACAGAGCGCTCCTTTCAGAACGCTCAGGTGTGAACCCAGTGTAAGGCCTCATGCACACAGGACAGTATTTTTTCACGGTCTTCAAAACGGGGTTCCGTTGTTCCGTGATCAGTTTTTGTTTCCGTGTGTCTTCTTTGATTTTTGGAGGATCACCAGACATGAAGGAAAGTGAAAATAAAAATCTTGTTTGCCTTGCAAATGATAGGAAAAAGACGGACGCGCGGATGACAATCTTGTGTGGGTCTGTGAAAAAAATAAGACAGGTCATATTTTTTCGACGGACTGGAAACGCGGATGCAGATGACAAACGGTGCATTATCCGAGTTTTCAACTGACCCATTGAAAGTCAATGGGTCCGCAGAAAATCACGGAAAACGGAACAACGGACACGGAACACAACAACGGTCGTGTGCATGAGGCCTCATACAGATTCCTTCAGCTGCCAAGCGCACATGTAACAGGTCAGCCAGGACAGATGCCCTTTAAAGAGGTTATCTGAGCAAATGAGAATGTGCACCCGGGGTCGACAACCAGCGAGCCACGTTGCCTGGGCAGTGACATGAACCTATGCCCCGGGTAAAGGAAAGCCTGGGCACGGCCGGGTCTGCAGATTCTGTGTGGCTCAGGCTTTATCGAGCTACAGGACCTAGAACAAGAAGAACACAAATGGTTAAAAGAAAAATAAACTGTAATAAAATGTGCTTAACGCAAAAGCGTTTGGTAACTAGTTTTACAATGTTTTGCTTTCATTGTGATTGGTAATTATTGTTCTGAGATGTGAGAAATGTAATCTGTGCGGTTATTATTGACGGCCCGAGTAACAGTCGCAGGAAACCGCGTGGTCTGTAGAATAATCATCACACTTTACCGTATGTATTATTCATTTGCAAATTGTAAAGGAGGAGGAGGTTCGTAGTGGAATGTTGTTTTTAAGCCATTTGTTAAAGATCTTAAGTAACCCTTACTGGAAGGTGGAAACACGGCGAGCGCATCAGGCGTCAGTTCAGTCCGTACACCGACATTAAAGGGGCGGTGTCATCACTACATGTATTTTATTTAAATATAATTCAGCATGAAAAAGGAGTTATTTTGTAATTTTCTGTAACAAAAATACTCTGGTTGTGAGATGTTCTCTTTCTTTTATTATACTGGTGTCCCCTGGTGTTTATTCTGTATAGTGATGTGCACGTCCACCTACTGAGGTGGTCGCACATGCTCACTTCTGTCCTTCAACTGCTAACCATATCTACTGATAGAAGCTGTGATACTTAGGCCTCGTCCACATTTCCGTGTCAGTGACACGTACGTGTAAAAAAGGCGTACATGTTTCATCCGTGAAGGATCCGTGGTTGGTCCATGTGTCCGTTTTTACCATCCGTGTGTCATCCGTAATTCACTGACGTTGCTCAGCTGAAAATTAATTTCCAAAGAATCTCCTATTAGTCTTCAGTGAAAAACAGACGCACCACGGATGCCATCCGTGTTGTGTCCGTGATTTTCACGGATACATAGACTTCAATGGGCGTGCTTGGTCCGCATCATGGATCAAAGTAGTGCACGTCTCCATGATTTTTTTTTTACTCACCCACGGTCAGTAAAAAAAAATACTGAAATGTGAATAGACACATTTTAAATCAATAGGTACGTGTGCTGTCCGTGAAAAACGGAAATGTGGACAAGGCCTTACAGTAAGAGAGCTGCAAGAGAAAGGACAGTCCCCTGAGCTGTGACAGAGAGAGCTGCAGAAGAAGGTCCACACCCCAAGCTGCTGGTCTGAAGAGAATCTAGCAATTGGAGCAATAAATGAGGAGATCTCTGGATCCATGTGAGGTGCAGGGCTGGTTCTAGCTTTGTTAGAAAGAGATTATCGTGTACTGTATGATGCCTGATTTTCATTTTTCGCATTAGTCATGGCATAACCTCTTTAAGGTATTGTCCCAGAATGAGAATGTATTAGCAGTCCACAGGCTAGGTCATAAATGTCTGATTGGTAGGCGTCCAACTGCTGGGACCCTCACCAATCATGAGACCAGCTGGTCCCGTGTCTCCTGTTTGAATGGAGTAGCCATTGAGCATCTGTACTTCCACTCCACTCAAAGTCTATGGGACTCCTGAACACCGCACAAAAGTACATTCCACATTTTGAGCTTGAAGGTCTCTTCAGGAAGATATTTTGAAAGATAACTTATCAAGCTGATTTCTTAAGTAGGTGTTTTAAAATTTTCAGAGATTGGGATAAGATTTTATTGTTATTTGCATTCTGTGCATGAAAAGACACTTGCAAGGAATGTGAACTACTCTAACCTCAAGAGGAATCCATAAGTGGCACATGGTGACTCTCTCCACATCACTTCAGTGTGATGCTGATGACAGTATGAAGTGGTTTTGTGACAAAATACAATACTTTATCTGTAGTAGATAAGGGGAGAACAGGGCGTATAATGGAGGGGAAGGTCCTAATGTGAAGTATATATCCACAGAAAATGCCTCTGAATATTCTGCTAAAACTACTGTGAAATTTAGGATTTTCTAAGATGAGCTATATATAAGAAGAAAGAAACCTGTGTGCAAGACCACACTGTCGCTACCTATACGCCAGACCAGTCCTTTTCTACCTGTCCTATGTGCCAGACAACACCGTAAATACCTCTTCTATGGCCAGACCACACCTTCCATACATACCCTGTGTACCAGACCACACCTTCCCTACCTGTCCTGTGTAACAGATCACACCTTCCCTACCTGTACTATGTCCAGACAATACCTTCTCTACCTGTCCTATGTGCCAAACTACACCATCCCTACGTGTACTATATCCAGACCATAACTTCTCTACCTGTCCTATGTGCCAGACCACACCATCCCTACCTGTCCTGTGTATCAGATCACACGCTTAACTACCTGTCCTATGTATTAACCAGACCACACCTTCCCTATCTTTCCTGTATACCAGACCACCCTTTCCTATCTGCCCTATGTGACAGACCACGCTTCCCTATCTGTCCTATGTGCAAGACCACCCCTCTTCTCTACCTGTCCTATCTGCCAGACTATACATTTTCTACCTGTCCTAATTGCCAGATCACCGTTCCTTACCTTTTCGTGTGTCAGATCACTCCTTCCCTATTTGTCCTATGTACCAGACCACTCCTTCTCAACCTCTCCTGTGTGCCAGACCACTCTTCCCTAACCTATCCTGTGTACCAGATCACACCTTCCCTTCCTGTCCTATCTGCCAGATCACACCTTCCCTTCCTGTCCTGTGTACCAGATCACACCTTCCCTTCCTGTCCTGTGTACCAGATCACACCTTTCCTTCCTGTCCTGTGTACCAGATCACACCTTCCCTTCCTGTCCTGTGTACCAGATCACACCTTCTCTACCTGTCCTATCTGCCAGATCACACCTTCCCTTCCTGTCCTGTGTACCAGATCACACCTTCCCTTCCTGTCCTGTGTACCAGATCACACCTTCTCTACCTGTTCTGTGTGCTAGAACTCATTTCCTTACACAGGATAATAAATTGTAATTGTAATTGCATAGCCAACCCTAACCAGTTAATTTCTTTTGTAGAAACATGAAAACCCACCCAGCTGTTGTCCTGCTCCTCTTTTTCGTGATTGGCTATGGATCTTCTGAAAATTCCACAACGTCGAGAGGCTGTGGCCTGGACATTTTTCCACGCTACGTGTACCTTTGCGACCTGGATGCCATTTGGGGGATAGTTGTGGAGGCCGTGGCTGGTGCAGGCGTCCTTACAACCTTGCTTCTTATGTTGATCTTATTGGTAAGACTCCCTTTCATCACAGAGAAGGAGAAGAAAAGTCCTTTGGGAATACATTTCCTTTTTCTTCTTGGAACTCTTGGATTGTTTGGCTTGGCTTTTGCATTCATCATACAAGAAGACGAAGCGATCTGCTCTACTAGAAGGTTCTTGTGGGGCGTCTTATTTTCCCTTTGTTTCTCATGTCTGCTTGCTCAAGCCTGGAGGATCCGTAAGCTTGTCCGGCATGGCAAGAGCCCATCAGGCTGCCATCTTGTTGGAATGGTTATATGTCTGGTGTTGGTTCAAGTCATTATTGCTACCGAATGGATTATCTTAACAGTCGTTAGGGAGAAGAAGATGGCCTGCAGTTATGAGCCAATGGATTTTGTCATGGTTTTAATTTATGTCATGGTTCTCCTAGTGGTTACCTTCGGTCTCTCGCTTTTCACACTGTGTGGAAAATTTCAGAAATGGAAAAAAAACGGAATATGCCTTATTATTACAACTTTTCTTTCTGTCTTGATATGGGTGGCTTGGATGACTATGTATCTTTATGGTAACAACGAACTGAAGAAAAAAGACAAGTGGAATGATCCTACCTTGGCCATTGCCCTGATCGCGAGTGGATGGGTGTTTCTCATCTTCCATGCCATCATAGAGGTCCATTGTACCATTCTACCAGCACCACAAGAAAACGCAACAAATTATTTCGATACGTCCCAACCTCGTATGAGAGAAACACCTTTTGAGGAAGATATTCAGCTGCCCCGGAGCTACATGGAAAATAAAGCTTTTTCCATGGATGAACACAATGCAGGTAAGTGGGACAAGTCACTTATATTTGATATTACAAAAACTGTTTGAAGGGAATTCATTACAGTAACTGACTCCTGATCAGCAGGAGTAAAGAAGCACATGACTGCAAAGGGTTTATTTGTAATCTGTCTCCATGGAGATACATAGATCTGCATAGGAACTGTATACACAAAACAGTAGATTGCTAAATCAAGTACCTGGCTGCAAAGGTGCACATAGCCTTTCAACTGTGAAACATTGTGAATTTGATGTGTCAATTTACCTACTGGTTATTGTTTCATGTGAATGGATCTTAAAGGGTTATTCCCATTTTGGACATTTATGCCATTTCCACAAGATAGCTTTAGATAGCTCTAAAAGTTCAAAAGGAACCCCCCTCCCCCTTTGCCCGGAGAACGGAGAAGTAGCTGCGCATGCACAGCCTTTTCCATTTACTTCTATGGGACTTAGCACAGTAAACAGGCTAGAAATTGAAGGAGAGCTGTTTTTGAGATAGATATAGGTCCTACAGGTGGTAACCACACCTATCAGATATTTATGTCATATTTTGTGGATATGTTATAAATGTCCAGCTGGGAATAACCGCTTTAAAAAGATGTCCAGGCTCGAGGGCCTTTCGGCTTGACCCTCCCATGTTGCCAGACTCGCAGAGGAAAGCTTACCGGCTCCCCATTCCTGCTCCTCTAGTCCTCCACTTCCACTGATGCTCTGCAGTCCCACGTGTCAACACCCGGGTACATGCACCGCCGCAGCCAATGACTGGCCGCAGCGGTGATGAATCCCCCATGTGTCAATGAGTGACATGACTGATGGGGGGACGTGTGTGTGTTTTCGGGCTGAAAGTCCCCCAAGCATGGCCAAACCCTTTTAAGTGATTGAAAATGTGGTAACCCAGAACCTATAGGAGTGCATGCGCTAGATCAGGGCTTCTGAAGCTTTGTCTCCTGGGGCTCCATCAGCTGCAACATGTATCTTACCGTTAGTCAAGGTCTTGCTCAGTGTATATACCATTTGTCTCCTGCACTCAGTATCAGAGCTTGTTCACACAACGGTATGTATTTTGCAGTCCACAAAAAACGGATCCGCAAAAAATACGGATAATATCTGTGTGCATTCCGTATTTTGCGGAACAGAACAGCTGGCCCTTCATAGAACAGTACTATCCTTGTCCGTAATGCGGACAATAATAGGACATTTTCTATCTTTTAGCGGAATGGAAATACGGACATACAGAAATGGAATGCACACGGAGTAACTTACATTTTTTTGCATACGGCAGGTCCACAGTACACGGGCAGAATCCAGAATCACGGATCGTGGACCCATTCACTTCAATGGGTGTGCAATCCGGGAGATGTGGAACAGAGGCACGGAACGAAAGCACTACGGAGTGCTTATGTGGGTTTACTCTATGTGCCTCTGCACCGCAAAAAAGTAGTACATGCACTACTTTTTAGCATTGCGGACCAAATAATGCAGATCGCGGACCCCATTTAAGTGAATGGGTCCGCGATCCGCATGCGGTCGCCCCGCGGTCGGTGCCCGTGCATTGCGGACAGCAATTTGCTGTCCGCAGCACAGGCATGGAGCCCTTACGTTTGTGGGCATGAGCCCTAAGAGTGTATTGACATGTTCGTAGTTCTGGGTCCACATCCGTTACACAATTTTGCGGAACGGGTGCGGACCCATTCATATCAACGGGGCCACAAAAGATGCGTGCAGCACACCGTGTGCTGTCCACATCCGTAGTTCCGTTCTGGAGGGCATGCTCTAAAAACGTTAGAGCATGCCCTATTCTTGTCTGTAATCCCGGACAAGAATAGCCATTTCTATCATAGGGCCGGCTATGTGCGGTCCGCAAACTGCGGCATGCATGCGGGATGGCATCCGTGTTTTGCAGATCTGCAACTTGCGGACCGCAAAACACTTGCGGACATCTGAATGGACCCTAACACCAGGACAAAAGGAGTCAATTATGTTGTTAAAGCAGATTGCTGCAGCCATAGAAAGACCTGAGCGGCAAGACAAACCACCATATGTCAGGACTGCCTCTC
Source organism: Bufo gargarizans (assembly GCF_014858855.1). Lineage (NCBI taxonomy): Eukaryota > Metazoa > Chordata > Amphibia > Anura > Bufonidae > Bufo > Bufo gargarizans. The sequence continues at coordinate 138,442,978 of NC_058087.1, read as the reverse complement.
TAGATGCTTCTTTTTTTATTTAAGAAATTTGCTTCAAAATAAAAATAGGCTAATTGTCCCCTAAATCTTTGTGCATGTGACATTGAGATTGTGTAGGGGGTTCAGAGGTAGCTGCAGCAATGGCTCAAAGGCTTTGTCTGCCACCCAATGACGCCAGTATTATAAGTGATGCTTGGGTGCAGAGATATTTAAAGGGGTTCTCTCACTTCAGCAAATGGTGTTTTATCATGTAGATAAAGTTGATACAAGGCACTTACTAATGTATTGTGATTGTCCATATTGCCTCCTTTGCTGGCTGGATTCATTTTTCCATCACATTATACACTGCTGAATTCTAGGGGTTATGGGCACCGCTGCAGCGCAGATACGAGGTGGCCAGAATCGGAGCTGCTGCGTATGTGTGCCTATGTGCGCTTCCATGGTCCCGGCCACCAAAGAGGCCGCGCTTTTTCCTATAGTGTGCAAGCAGGACCACCACTGATGGATTGTAGGGTGGTTGTAACCATGGAAATGAGCAGTGTGAATTGTGATGGAAAAATGAATCCAGCCAGCAAAGGAAGCAATATGTATAATAACAATACATTAGTGCCTGGTATTAACTTTCTCTACATGATACATGCCTTTTGCTGAACGAGCACTGTGAAATATAAGAACTTATTTTTTTCCCATGTCCGTTCCTCTGTGCATTACATGTCCGTATGTCGGCATGGAAGTTCTGCATTACGGACAAGGATAGGACTGGTCTGTTAGGGGCTGGTCGTTCCGCAAAATGCAGAATTCACATGGCCGATATCTGTGTTTTCAGATCTGTAATTTGCAGACCGTAAAAAAACATCCAACGGCCGTGTGGATGAGCCCTAAGGTAGAAATGTACAAGGAATTCTTCCGGAATGTTGAACAAACGCAACTCCCAATATAACCAGCATAATAAGGGTTAACGGCCGCACACTAGCACAGGACGGCGCGACCAGGAGGCTTTTATCTCCTCTGCCTCCAGACTCTTACCTTTTAAGAACTTTCAGAGCCGTCCATTTAATTTGTAGGTCGTAATAGAAATCATTTGATGGGCTGACAGACAAAATCATTACTGCAGTTCCTCCAGAAAGGGAGTCTGCCTTCCTATAAACCCACTGTAAAACCGTGCCGACCCCATAGCACTCCGTGTACGAGGATTTTTGTACCTTTTTACAAGGATACTAAATATTTTGATTTTATACAAGGCTGTCTCGCCTTACGGGGTCATCAAATGTTTGTGTTGTTCAGTATTACTACTTATAGTCGCCTATTAGAGGTGTAGACAGAGAAGAGAGGTCCATAGGGTCCGTGCGGGAAGCCACCGCACTTTCCATCTACAGACTGGAGTGCCTAAAGGTTGACTTGTAGGAAAGAAGGACTGGCTCGTGGGTCGCCAGTGTAGGTTCACACATCTACTTTTGGGTATCAACATCTCCATTCAGGGTATTTCTCATGGATCAGCAAACTGGGCAGTTGCCTAGGGCTCCTCATTTGTTAAGGCTCCCCCAAGAACAGGAGCCCAAAAAAAAAAAACACACAGCAGCGTATGGTGGTATCATTTGGGAGATCTTCTGCTGTATTATGTCCAAACTATGTAATAATATTACATGCCTATTTTAAGGGAGTATTATTGTATTGTGGTACTATGTGGACTGTATATGGCAGCATTATGTGGGCTAAAATTTTGGTCTAAAGACGGCAATGGAAGGATCTGCTTTCCTTGTCACCTATTGCCTCATTTTCTATAAAGCCAGCCATGCCTTAGCTGCCGAAGAGGCTTCCTCTATAATATGCCCTTGCATCCTGTATGTATATGGAAGTATTCAGATTCCCCTTAGCAGAAGTATATGGTAGAACGGCTTCCTTTTCTCTAATTCATGCATTCACGTTCCTTTAAAAAGGACCTGTCGCCTCTCCTGACATGTCTTGCACCCCCATATAATACCAATTCTGAAGCATCACTTGTTATGACTCCGTGTTGTACCTTTCCTGTATTATTCCTGCTTGAAGTTCTGAAATAATTACTAGCAGTTAAGGTGCAGACGGGTGTTACCAGTTGGGGGGTGGTGTCCTTGTACAGTCTGACACCAGCAGCACAGATCGGACAGAGTCAGACACTGGGCATTTATTTGTAAACTTCTAGCAGGAATAATACAGTAATGGCACAACATAGAGCCATAAGATTAGATGCTCCAGAATTAGTATTATATGGGGGATGCAAGACATGTCAGGAGAGGGGAGAGGTCCTCTTTAAGAACCAAAGCCCTGTGGCTAAGTGTGGCCCTGAAGGAAAGGGCGTCTGGTCATCAGGGCTGTGGCTGGGTCACACAGTCCTTGTTTGCTTATAGTTGTAGTCCATTCAGTTTTTAAAGACACAGTGAGATTTATTAAAACTGGTGTAAAGGAGAACTGGCTAAGTTGCCCATAGCAACCAATCAGATTCCACCTTTTATTGTTCAGAGCTCCTGGGAAAAGTGAAAGGTGAAATCTGATTGGTTGCTATGGGCAACTAAGCCAGTTTTTAATCATACCAGTTTTGATAAATCTTCTGCAAATTCCTGGAATGTACTGATAATGAATATTATCAGAACACATTCATCTCTGCCCTTAAAGGGGTTGTCCGGGCTCAGCTGGACACGGACATACCTCCATTTTCACCCTGGCGGTCCCCCTGACTTGAGCATTGGAGCAGTTTATGCTCCGATGCTCTCCTTTTGCCCTGCGCTAAATCGCGCAGGGCAAAGGCATTTTTTGGAGATCTGGTGGGGTACCGGGCTCTTCATGGGGCTACCAGGAAGCCCGGTGACGTCACCGGCACTGATAGGCGGGATTTAGCGCTGCCCTAACCAGTAAAACAGCTAGGGCAGCACCATGTTTCCACCCGGCAGTGTGTTATTGAAAACAAAAGAGACCTTGCCCTGCACGATTTAGCGCATAGGGAGCATATTGGAGCATGAGATGTTCCGATGCTAGCCTCAGGGGGGCTGCCTGGGTGAAAATAAGGGTATGTCCGGGTTCAGCTGAACCCGGACAACCCCTTTTAAAGGGATATTCTCATCTAATAAAGTGATGATATCTCGCTAGGAAATGCCGTCGCTTTATGTTCAGTGGGGTAGGGGGTCTGACCTTTGGGCCCCCACTGATCCTGCCTTAATGTGAAGGCACTGGTATGGCGCCAAAGCCTCTTTACTGTTAATCCCTGCACAGCGACACCCTAGCCACCCGCTATGTAGGGAGCTGCAGCCCCACTTAATTGAATGGGCCCAGCCGCACTTCTCTACATAGTCGGGTTGCCAAGAGTGCCGATGTGCAGTGAAAATGTAGAAAAGGAGGTGCCGCGCTAAAGCTGCCTAGTAGTCCCTTTTATTCTTAGGAGGTTGGACCTCCACCAGTTACCAAGGTATATTCTAGCAATATGCCATGTTTAAGCTGGCCATTCAGTACTGGCTTCAGTCGGCCATTTCTGAACCACTTGTCATACGTGGTTGTCTGTGAAGTTCATGCCATAAGTTAAACAAGAAATCACTGATGGACCTCTGGTTTGATCTGTGGCCTAGTCTGGGTTTCCATTGATGTGATGTAAATCTGTCATTCAGCATGAAAAACTTTTTTCATCTACAGCACCTAACAATGACCCCAAAAAAATACAACATGGCAGATCAACTTTTTCACAGATACCTGCCATCGGTCTGCATCTGTCACACTAGTTTGTGCCACAGAAAGGACGGTTGGTGGTCAGAGAATGGCCATCAAGAATCTCTACTGTACTGTATGGTCGGCTTTAGCAGTACTTTTTCAACTCCCATCCTTACTAGAATTTGAATGTGATTTCCTGTTTTAGAAGGTATATCTCATATTATCCAGCTCGCAGCCCCTTTACGTTCCGGATCATAGGGTTTCCAGCCATGAAACTCACGGGGTTGTGCAGCCAGTAAATACTGATGACCTATCCTCTGGATAAGTCATCAATATCTGATCGGCGGGGGTCTGACACCCGGCTGATCAGCTGATTAAAGAGGAGGCGGAGCTCCATTTATCAAAACTGGCTTAGTTTCTCATAGTAACCAATCAGATTCCACCTTTCATTTTCCAAAGGAACTCTGAAACATGAAAGGAGGAATCTGATTGGTTGCTATGGGCAACTAAACCAATTTTCTTTTACTTTCTAGTCTAAAGCATGATGGGACAGTGGTCACATGACAAACCAGGAAGTAGGATTCAAGCATGGGGGATAAGAGAAAACTGCAAATGAGGTAAATTTAAAAAAAATCCGAGGAGGAATGGGAAAAAGAGTAATTGATGAAATATAAACTTTAGAGTCAAAACTAGTTTATGGCAAAACTCCTTTAAGAATATACTACAGGAATGTGTTGTTTGCTTCCCAATGATAAGAAACTTGTGGTTCGGTCATAAAGGTTGTGGGGTAATCGATTAAGCATGGAGACAAGGTTTCTCGTTCAGCTGCTAAGTAACGGTATACTTCCATAAAACTAATCCATGTGTTTACTCTGTTTCATGAAGCCATACGATCTGGGGGATTTCGCAACGGAAGTTTAGGAAGCAGACCCAGCGCACCGTTCAGAAGTAACGTGTATCAGCCTACTGAGATGGCGGTTGTCCTCAATGGTGGAACAGTAAGTAATGAGCCAATGCAAAACTAATTAGAAAAAGGCAGCACTTCTAAATTAAGAATAAGAGTGGATGGGTGCCACGTTCTAGATCTTGATCAGAGGTCCAACACAATATGCAAAAAAAAATCTGCAGCACTCCTGTCGAAAAGAGGGTTTATTGGCCTATATCCATGCAGCGTTTCAGTCCTATCTCAGGACCTTAGGACAGTAAGTAGTTCTACTGAGAAGACATCAATAGCGGTCATGACTGATAGAGAAAACTACTATAATTGTACAGTTTATAGATGGATTCTACTTAAAACGACCCTTTAGTTCAAAAAATAAAATTCACATTAACTGGGGAATAAACAGAACACTTACCTGATGCCCTTCTTTTCATCTCTTCATCTGCAGGTCCGTCATTTCCCGGATTCCACTTCTGCCATCCCCGATGTCCACACCGCTTCTTGGACTACCTGGTGCATTTTGCAATCCAAGACACTTCCTCTTTCCCTCTGGTTGGCCAGAAGTGGTCACTTGAACAGTGCTGGCCAATCCAAGATCAGGGCTGGACAAGTAGGAAGTAGTCTGGTCTACTGATGTCTGAGAAGCGGTGCGGCCATCTTGTATGGCAGAATTGAAGATTGAGAATTAGCGGATCTGCAACTAAATAGATAAAAAGGAGGCCAGAGGTCATCATTCAAGTCTTCTGTTCCTTCCCTAGTTATTTTTTTATGGAACGGATGGTCACATTAACTGGAGAATCAAGAGGACACTTACCTGGTGCCTGTTCACCTCATTGCTAAGGATCCACCAGTTCCTGATCTCCCCAATCTGTTATGCACTGTGAATTTGGTAGTCCAAGACATTTTCTTCTCCCCTCGAATTGGCCACTACTGGCCAATCCATGAGGAGCGCTGGAAAAGCAGGAAGTGTCTTGGACTACCAGTCCACTGTGTGCATCAGATAGCCTGAAAAGCGGTGTTGCCATTTTGGATGACAGAAGAGGAGCTCAGGAATCAGTAGATCTGCAGCTGAAAAGATGAAAAGGAGGTCACCAGGAAAGTGTTCTGTTCATCCTCCAGTGAATGTGATATTTTTATTTTTCTTGAACTGGAGGGTCACTTTAGAGAGTTGAACACATTGGGGTCCATTTCAATGGCAGATTTCTTGCCTGTAACAAGTATAGGTCGATGATACGGCATGTTGATTGGCACTTGTATAAGCTCCATTGTATAAGGCATGCTTCCTTTTGCACCTTCTATAGCTATACTCCAGAGTCTACACTATACTCCATACTACTCCACAGCTGCATTCATAATTCTGCAGGCTTCTGAGTTGAAATTACCCAGCATTCCCTGCTGGCTCATTGTCTGCGCAATGTGCATGTGCCATCTCTCTGGGCTTTTAATATTGATGAGCTATCCTCAGGATAGGTCATCAATATCAGATCGGCAGGGTGCAACACCGGGCACCCCGCCGATCAGCTGCATGAGGAGACAGTGTGCGCAATGTGCACGTGTCATCTCCCTTCTCTCTTCCTGCTCGCAGCTGCTGTCTATGGCAAAGCAGCAGCGAGCAGGAAGAAAGAAGGGAGACGGCACGTGCGCACTGCGCGCGCCATCTCCTCATACAGCTGATCTGATATACTGCCGATCTGAGGATAGGTCATCAATATTAAAATCCCGGACAACCCCTTTAATCTATCCAAGAATGCAACAACAACAGAGCACTGTATATATATATATAGATATAGATATATATATATATATATATATATATATATATATATATATATACACAAGCTCATCTGAGCTACTAAAGGGGTGCCTGTCATAAGCTGTTGACTGGTTCCAGTAGCAACCTGCAGAATTGTGAATACAGCTCTGGACTATTACTTAGGAGGAACCGTGCAAGATATGTAAATCAAAGTATTATATTATGTACTACGTATATTGAGGTCAATTTGCAAAATTACTCTTGGAAATCCAGGGTCAGTTTTTTTTCCAATTCTTACTGTGTTTTCAATACTGTGTGTACATGAACATTAGGGAATTGTTGTACAAGCGATTCCCTAATAACTGAAGGGTTTACACTTCAAGCCACAACTTGCTCAATAAGTGAACTACTAGTAATGTCATATATTCATCCGATGCCTTTAATAGTCTATACAATTACGAACACGTGAACATGTCACATTTTGAGCACTGATTCCACCGCTGATTTATTTTACATCAGAAAACGCTTTTGCCTTTGACATGGTTTTACTCATCACCAAAACAGATCAATCATTTTTTCCCTTACTGAAGCTGTAGGGGTTACGTCCTCCGGGTGAAGAAGCTTTAGGCAGCTTGTTGCAGCAATGATTTGTGCTCGGCTTATTAGTCATTAGCCCCCTCCTCCAGAAACAATGGTTGGATATCCCTATAAGCTCTTAATGAGATATTCCTGTCTGTGGTCATCTCACATCTCACACAGTGTTAATTATCATATACCATTCATTGCACATGGCATTACTAACACACTGATCAGGTATAGGATTCATTCCGAGTACCCATCTCTCACCGTGTGCACATAACACACTGACAGGTATAGGATTCATTACCCATCTCTCACCCATGTGCACACCGAAGCATCACTAAACTCACCCTACGGATATTTTTATTTATGACATTATAATTGGGTAAATGCAAAGCAGTTTCACTCAGATTAATGGGGTAGTTGCAGATTAGACAAAAGGGTCAAGAATACAAAATGATCCCCTTTCCACAGGATAGTGGATGAGCATCTGATCAGAGGGGATCTAGTCCCTGGGACCGCCCGCTGATCACGATTCCGGGGGTTCTGTGTCTTCATATAAATGGAGCAACAGGTCGAGCAAGTTCTGCATTCAGTGCTCAACTATTTTGGCAGTCCCAAAGGGAAAAATGGAGGGGCAGTCACATGAACCTGATGCTTCATATCAGGAAACGGGATCCTTGTTCTGGTGATCAGTGGGGATCCCAGCGATCAGACACTCTCACCAATCAGATACTTATCCCCAGTCCTCTGGATAGGGAAAAAGTTAAGAAAAACTTGAAATGGTTTTAAAGGGGTTTTACGGGACTTAGATATTGATAGTCTATCCTCAGGATAGGTCATCAGTATCAGATAGGTGGGAGTATGACATCTGGAACCCCCCACAGATCACGAGAATTGGGGTTCTGTGTCTTCATATAAATGGAGCAACAGGTCAAGCATGTTCGTTGCTGGTCCATTCAGTGCTCAACTATCTCTGCCAGTCCCAAAGAGAAAAAATGGAAGGGCCGTCACATCCACAACCTGATGCTCCATTCATATGAGGAAACGGGATCTTCGTTGTGGGGATCGGTGGGGATCCCAGAGATAAGACACCCACCGATCAGATACTTATTCCTTATCCTCTGGATAGGGAATGATAAGAAAAATTTGAAAGGGTTCTAAAGGGGTTTTCTGGGACTTAGATATTGATGGTCTATCCTGAGAATAGGTCATCAGTATCAGATAGGTGGGGGTCTGACCAATCAGCCGCCGCCACCACCGTAAACTATAGAGTGGATAGAAGGCTCCGTCCACCACACAGTGGGTGAAACCTTCTGCTTCTGGCTCCGTCCACTGTATAGCTTTCGGCGCCATCAGCAGGAAGTTAAAGAGCCAGGACAGGAAGAACAATACATGGAGTGATTTCAATAAATTGTATCTAGAAAACCATCCACCAATTTTTTATGTAATTTTTTTTATAAAGAATAGTTATATATAGTTTGTTAGTATGTGATAAAACATTTGATGGGTGTGTCCCCTTAGAGTGTATAATGACTCATACTACATAAATATGGATTAGACGGTGGCGGTCCAAAATGGTTACCATGTACACAGAAGCAACACTCTACCACTACTAAGTTACTATAAGGCCTCTTTCACAGGGTGCGATGCATGAAGCGAACGCATAACGTCCGGACTGAATCCTGAACCATTCACTTTAATGAATCTGTGCGGATGAGCCTCGTTTTTCACGCATCATCTCTGCATCCGGGAAAAATCACAGCACGTTCTATATTGTGCGTTTTTCACGCAGCCATGGCTCCATAGACGTGAAAGGGGCTTCAGTGAAAAACGGATTGCATCTGGATGCGATGCGTCTTTCACTGATGGTTGCTAGGAGATAAAGATTGCTATTCTTTAGTTTTTTCATGCGCGTGAAAAACGCATCAAAAACATATTGCACCGCGTGGAAAAAACTGAAACACTGAACACAGTCGCAGACAAAACTGACTGAACTTGCGTGCAAAACCATCCGTTTTTTCCTGCACAGACGCTGATTTATTCCTAAAGCTTGTATGAAAGAAACCTAAGGCCAGACACACACAATAATGATTTATAATGCTGTGTGACCCTGAGGCCTCTTTCACACAAGTATTATGGATTCTCTCAGGATCTGTTCAGGAAAAAAACGGATGGTTTTGCAGGCAAGTTCAGTCAGTTTTGTCTGCAATTGCGTTCAGTGTTTCATTTTTTTTTCCCCGCGCGCATGTGTAATCAGTTTTTGATGCATTTTTCCCATAAGTGAAAAAAAACTGAAGAATAAAAATCCACATCTCCTAGTAACCATCAGTGAAAAACGCATTACATCCGGATGCAATCTGTTTTCCACTGAAGCCCCATTTGCTTCTATGGAACCAGGCCTGCGTGAAAAGTAGAATATAGAAGATGCTGCGATTTTCCTGAACGCAGAAATGACGCGTGAAAAACATTGAAATGAATGGGTCAGGATTCAGTCCGGATGTAATGCGTTTGCTTCATACATCACAGCCGGACGGAAAACTCACTCGTGTGAAAGAGGCCTGAGAGTCCTGGAATCTATTGTATTATTTTTATGTCAGTGTAAGAGTCCATTCACACGTCTTCAACTGTTTTGCGGACCGCACGTGGCCGGCACTATAATAGAAATGCCTTTTCTTGTCCGTGTCTGCGGATAAGAATACGACATTCTATTTTTTTGCGGGGCCGCGAAATGAAGGTGCGGATGCGGACAGCACACTGTGTGCTGTCCGCATCTTTGCGGCCCCATTAAAAATGAATGGGTCTGTACCCGTTCCAGGACTATCAGAGAGGAGTCCCCTGGCTTTGGGCCTCGAACTTTAGTCCCTGATTAGTAATATATTGTAATCTTTTCTTGCATCGGTTGCACTCACCAGAGGACCCTTCATATAACACGTTTGGGGGTTCTCCTTTAAAATGTGTTCAGCGTTTTTACGCCTATCCCTTCCATGCCCTTACAGAACACGCGTAGCTGTGAAGTTCTGATTATTTAGCGTTATTTATTGAAGCCGATGTAAAGAATAAATTCCCCACTGCATTCGGGTAGAAGGTTAATGTCGGCCCCGTGCGTTGCACTATTCATTATGGATGCTATTGATTTCTGTGTTTCTCCAAGTCAAGTTCACATTACAGTCCGAGTTTAAAACTGAATGCGTAAGTGGCAGCTGTAGTGGAAGTGTTACTGGGTTATATCATTACTGCGCTAAATACCTGGCTGCATTGTGAATAATTACATTACATATCTGAACGGGAGACAAGGCAGCGTCCAGATTCTGGTGCATTAGTGCTGCAATTGTGAGCTGCACCATAACCCCCCCAACACACGTACATACACACACATAGACACATACAGGCACTCACATACATACATAGATATACACACATTTAAACGCGCATACATATACACATACATACACTCATAGACACACATACACATATAGACGCACACACATGCTCACATACATACACACTCATACACACAAACACACACATAAATACATACACGCATATATACACACTCATAGACACACACTCATACACATACATACATGTACACACACATATATACATACATACACACTCACATACATCTACATACATTTATCGGTTCAGGGTCCATTCACACGTCCGGAAAATGGGTCCGCAATTTTGCGGAACAGGTGCGGACCTATTCATTTTCAATGGGGCCGGAATGTGCTGTCAACATCCGCATTGGCGGATGCGCACTTCCGTTCCGTAAAAAATAGAACATGTCCTATTCTTGTCCGCAATTGCGGACAAGAAAAAGCATTTTCTATGACAGTGCCGGCGATGTGGGGTCCGCAAAATGCGGAACGCACATTGCCAGTATACGTTTTTTGCGGATCCGCAAAACACTTACGGACGTGTGAATGGACCCTAAGGCCACCGAGCAGTTAATGAAAATCTGGTTGTCAATTAGATTACAGGCACTCTCATCACTACCAACGTTAGGCTGGATAAGCACATACATTGGCTGTGTGCTGAATGCTCCACAGTCATCACTCCCAATTTCCCCATACACATGCATGCTTCACTGGCAGTGGCTTGTCTTCCCAAGAACAAAAGGATCAGGCGTGCTGTAATTCAGCTGCCCAATCCGTATCTCCTCTGACATCTGTGTAGGGGGAGAGTTGAGAGGCCTCCATATACATTAAATGGTTGGCCAATCCTATCAAAATTGGAAGGTTTGGCCGAAATACATAGGTATGGCCAGGGTTAGGGCTGGCTGTAGACATGAGATATTTATCTGCAGACCATTAGCAGATCCAGTTATCTTTAGTAGCATCAGCTGTTAATCTTAAACTGGCATATTATGGGGATTACAGACCGCCAAGTAGTCTTCTTGGATGACAATACCGTAAATTAAAACAACAAATCACTGAATTCTGCAGTGATCTGCCTAGTCTATCCTAGTCTGGGCTTCCGTTGATAGGATACAGAGCTGTTGTTAGAACGACTTATCAACTATGGCACTTGACAAAGGCCAAAAAAGATCCAACACAGCAGATCAGGTTTTGACAGATATCTGTCATTTGTCAGAATTTGTTACGCTTGTTCCTATCATAAAAAGTTGCCGAATGGTTGGCAGAACATCTCTAGTACATGGCCATCTTAATTTGTATGAGCACCACAGATACCAGATTGTCAGCAGATCTCTCAAATTTAGTTGGATCTCTCAATGGTCTGCAGATAAATATCTTAAGTCTATGGCTAGAGCATGAGACCATGCTGTTGGCCAACAGTTGTCTCTCCCGATCCTTCCATACATATATGCATACTTGGCTTAGCCGGTATATGTAGTAAATGAGAGAGAGAGGAGAAATCCTCCCCAAATAAAAAAAGATTGGGCATTGACATACAACATGTCCAATCCTTATCTCCCCTGATATCTATAGTTGGGTGATAGTTGGGAGAACGCCTTACACAATAGATGGTTGTCTGAACCCACTAAAATCGGTGGGTTTGGCTGATACATATCTAATGTGTATAACCAGCATTTCCTCTCCCCCTAATGAATACCCATGAAGTAGAAGATGCATGTATATGGTGGAAACAGCTATTGAATGTGTATGGCCAACTTTAGACAAGTAGTATAATTACAATATTTTCATAGTTGAGCATAGGTGTGCCAATCCCCAAATTGTAGAAAGTTTAGGCTTTGGCGTGAAATTTGTCCAAAGGTAGCCATAGTGAGCAGTCAATTATTAACTGGAATGATTTAATGCTTCCCAACATGGAGAATGTTTAGCATGACGCTCATCCCAGATGTATCTTCCCAAAAATAGCACCTCTCTGTGGACACCATAAAATATTTTAAGGGTTTCTTTTGTTCTCAATGCTAATGCCTATATCTGCATAGCTTGCCACAGAGGTCAGGATTTTCAGCTGTCCATTTGTTGTCCTTATTTCCAGATTCCAACCGCTCCTCCAAGTTACACTGGACGACATCTTTGGTGAAATGCATATAGGTTCCAGAGGGACAGGTTTTTCAGCCTCTGGCCCTGTCTTTTGTGAGGGAGGAATCAGTAGCAGGACACAGCCACACCACACTCAAGAGCTCTGGTAATCCTATCTAATAGGGTTTATCTATACAGGAACAGCTGTGAACTCTTGAAATAACTACTAAAGAAGGATGTTATCACCGCTAACTCGAAGGTGCTCCACACACCCAACAAGATTCACTTTTTACAGAACAACAACTGCGTTAAGATGGAAAATGCCACTTAAGTGAAGTGAACCCTGGTGGCTTATGGTGCACTTGCACTGTAAATCTAAATTCTAAACCCTAAGCATCACCACGGCTCTTCAGTAATAACAATTGGATTTCCATGGCTTAGAAGTTTAGGACAACATTTTGATCAACAATGAGGAATCCCAGTGCTGTTATGCAAGGGCCATATTGCTGTATAGAAGATATAAGTGTTTGGCAAGACAGAACTGCAATATGATTCACGCTATGACATTCTAAAGGACCTTGTGTTGGACTGGAGTTCCTTGGGCCCCCAGAGGAAAGTATTCTTGGGGGCTAACCCCATATCATCAATAAGATCTAATAGGTTTTGATTCAAAGAAACAGACCCTAATGGCAATGTCTTGTCTTCAAAGGCAGCTCCAAATGTTTTATTTGCTCCTGGACCTTTGGGGCCCACTATGGTATCAGAGCCTGGGCCCACAGGAGTATACTCTGGTACTGTAGTGGGCCAGTCCGACGCTGCAAATGTGTGAGGGACAGGTCTTCATAAAAAAAAGTTCTAAATCTATTTACTCCTGAACACTATCTGTAACTTTGTACATGCACTACAATACTTATTTTGTACTGATCCTGAGTTACAGTCTGTATTATAGACTAGAGCTGTATTAACAAATCTGTCGGCTTCAGAGCTCAATTCCCCCAGCATTCCTTGCTGACTGAATGTCTACACAGACCTTGTTCTTGTGGGCTTCATTCTGGGAAGTGTCCTCTTTACATCAGGTTCTGTACTTAAATGTTAAAAAAACCTAACTTCTTCCGGATTCCCCTGTAATTTAGTGGGGTGTTTGGCAACAAACTTATTATACCAACCTGGAGAATTGTGAATACAGCTTTGGGCTGTAATTCTAAATTTGTAAAAGGCAAGAATAATACAGATGACAAATGAGATCATTTTAAAACAGCATAGACTGTAATAAAAAAGTAACTTGCAAAACCGAGCCATAGGAATTTCTGTAATAACATGCATTCCCACCTAAATGAAAAAAGAAAATCCTTAGGCAATATGAATTCTATGGCAGTCTTCCACCAAGTGAATACAATTTCAGTTTAGTTGTTTCCTCGTTATATCTGTTTCTCAGAATTAGACTGACCACCAATATGGGTGACAATACCTTGGGATGGTGCCCATCTAATCTATCCGACAAAACCTGAGATATATGTGAGCATGGGATATATCACTACATAGTTAGGCAGATTTTATATTCAAGAGCCTGGAGAAGATGGGTGGCATCCTCTGTGGGAGATGCAATAGGGCCCATTGGTTGTCCCCTCAGATTTTTCAGAAACAAATATAATTAAGTAACAAAAGTCAAACTCTTGACAATTTGAAGGACACGGACAACCCAGAATCTTACATTGTTTGACCATCTTCGGTGAGAATGTTCCTTAAGACTTTTGCGTTAATATATGACACAAGGACAAGAGTTTTTTTTTTATGTTATGACTGGTGTAAATAGTAGACATTTTTGTTAGAAGCTGATTGGATAAAAAGGAGCTATGTCAATGAGATATTTTTGATGTAAAATGTAATTATAATAATGAATTGTACAGATGAGATGATGTCGTTTTTCAAAATTAACAACTAACGGTGTTTAGTGGGTGGGATATACATAGAAGAGATGTGGGGTACATAGAAAATATGAAAATGAGGACCCCTCCTACGGGTTGGTTCATGTCTCCCTTCCCCACCAGTATTAGAAAGGTACATCATGAAAATTGTAGTGAAAGTAATCTTCTTACCAGTGACTGTATTTGTGAGTTATAACCTCCCTTCAGATCCTCAGCTGTGTCATGTGACCAACTGACACAGGACAGGAAACAAGATTTTTGTGGACTCACCTGTAAAATCTCTTTCTCGCTGAGTTTCATTGGGAGACACAGGACTGTGGGCTTACTATTCCTGCTGCGATCCGTGGGCGGAGCGTCTTCTTTCCGGACTGAGGGCATCCAGACGATCCTCATTGCCCTAGAAGCAGGACGATGTCTGAGTATCACGCACAACGGGGCCAATCTGGGGCAATGAGGATCGTCTGGATGCCCTCCGTCCAGAAAGAAGCTCCGCCCACAGATCGCGGCGGGAATAGTAAGCCCACGGTCCTGTGTCCCCCAATGATAACGAGCGAGAAAGTCATTTACTTCTCTATTCATTCCTATGACACTGACATTGATGCTCCTATAGGAATACACAAAGAAACTGGCCTCCAGTCGACACATAAGATGCTGTGTTATTTGGAGAGTCAGAGCCTTGGTCACAGCTGAGGATCAGAAGGGAGGTTACAACTCACAAATTACCTTCACTACAGTCACAGAATAACATTTTTGTGGGAGTGCTTCTTTAAGAAGGGAAGGGCAACATAACCCTGGAGCCAGGTCCTCACCTTCACTTTTGCTAACATTGTAGGGAGTCATGGGCAGGCCATCAGTACTCATTTGGAAGTGGGATTGTGCCACTCTAAACTCAGACCCTTCTACCCATGGAGACCTTAGGGTTATCTCTATATATATTTTTGCTTGCAGGTATAACCACCTAAAACTGAGAATAATACCTACAATAATACCAACCCTAATAAATAAAAAAATAGATAAAATGCCAAGTGGATATAAGCAAATAAACTGAGGAATCTCCCTGGAGGAGTATTTTTACATACAGAGGAAGGGTGCAAGGGGGATATATTAAATCTATTTTACATCTCGTCATCATTCACACTCTCATAATGTTTCTGCAGCCCGTTTGTTGTTGTTTTTTACCATGGTTTCACCCCATTGAAGTCACACATTACTTTCTGGTCATTAGATTCACACATGGTCACTCACTTTCCCTGCGTTCCTAGGAAGAATAAAGTAGTGAATTGTTTGTTAGTTTCCTTATCCTACATTGTGAGATATTTGTTTGTAGCAGGAAATTAGTTGCCAAGGGCAAGAAAAGGCTTTGTGGTTAGAGGGACTGTAGAAGACCGTATCATGTGATGGGCATGGCAAGGCTAAATGGTTGTACACAACATTAAAAGTGAGCCTTTGTTCCTCCAAGAGATAAGGGTTTCTAGGGGTGACTGGCAACAGCTTATCTCCCTCACTTTAAGGGACCTTTACACGGGCTGAGAATCGCACAGATTATTGCTAACGAGTGTTCATACTAACACTCGTTAGCAATGATCGGGCAGAGTTAATGTACTGCCGATTACCCGATCAACGAGCGAAACGCCCAGTTCATCAGGTAAACCAATCGTTTGTGCGCATGCAAAAATTATCGTTTACCGGCAGCAGATTGTGCCGTGTAAACACGATCTCCTGCCGGCAAACAACGAGTCCTTATGGGGAAGAGCGATGGCATTAGTGATCACTGCTCCCCATACTCTGGATGAGATGGCTGCATGTAAATGTAGCGGTCTCCTCCACTAGCGTTCCGCAGATCTTTGGGCAGGAAAGCTTGATCGTTCCGATTTATGCTTGATCCATCAACAATCTGAGGTGTATGAGGGCTTCCTACATCTCTCCTGAATGTTTTATCTCCCTCTCCCCATAGAGTCAGGTGAGTGTGTTTATTGGCAGGTCATGGGAGATGGCAGACAACGATCCTATGTGTATGCACATCTTATGGTTTGCAAATCTCACCAAAATGTTATCTGATTTTCAATAAATATCTCATGCCTTTGGCTTGCTGATGTAAAGCTGGCCATCAATGTTAGGTGGCACCCACAGATTTTGGCCTCCTGGCAGCAGATGCCAGGGGACATAAGGTGTTGAATTTCAACATGCCCAATTCTTTTGGTCGAAAGAGTGATAAACCACCATCAGAGGTATCTGGTAAGAGCGGCAAGAGTTAATTTCCTGAATTGTTCCCTTGTCATCCAGGGAAGGACTGAAGAGTGAGGTTTAGCCAAGGGGCAGGCATAAGCAATCTTTATGTCCTGCTGCAGACTGAGCAGAAGATGGAGGCTCCTGCTGCAGACAGTTGTCTAAAAGAAAGACACAAGGCCGTGAGCAGGAGGAGGTGGGACCTGGCTGATTCCCTAGAAAGATTTCTTTATACAGTATATCTCTATAGTCTTAAAGGCTATGTACACCTTTGGGGGCAATTTTTTTTTATTTATTGCATTGTACAAATTTTTTCAATTGGTCTTTATTAAAAATATGGAGCCCTTTTTTCTGTACATAGCCTGAGATGCTGTCGTAGCAGCCTGTGGATTTTCTCTCTCTTCCGTCACTTGAGGAGCTGACGGGCTCCTTATCTCTGCTCCCTGACATTATAAACACTTATTATAGCTCAGTCCTTATCTTACTGATAAGAATGTGGCTTAAATAAGTGTTTATGTCCTCTTAGTAGTTTAGAGATAAGGTTTATTAGATGACCAAAGTGAAAGTACCAGTCACAGAGATAGAAAAACAGTTAACCCTTTGTGACAGAGCGGCTCAACATTTTTAATAGAGGCCAATTGAAAATATGATTTTTAGCTAAAAATGAGTAAAATGCAATCCTGAACAAAAATTGCCTCCAAAGGTCTAAATAGCCTTTAATTGTAATATGAAACAAAATAGGATCAAAGGAAAGAATTATATAATTTTTTGTGCATTTTCTGTTTAGTGTCCCTGCAAGAACACAAAATTAATTTTATCCAAAAACCCCTCTGCATTACAGGCGGTATTTAGACAGTCCATTGACAGACGAAAGACTGCTGCAAATGGCAGCCTGCAGTTTAAGAGATCTTAAGGACAACTGTGGTGAATAGGGAAATTCCCTGCCACCCAGGTTATTATATTGTATAATTTACTGTAATTGGCTGGTTTTAGAGCAGATTAGAAAAGAGTAGGGATGAGGTTACCCTGTTTTCCAGACGCCTTGTAATGTAGCTTGACATAGGTAGCTATACAGTTTTCCAATGCTCCCCTTTACAATTAAAGGAGATCAAATCTGTATATCTGCTGTACTTTGAAAAAAATATAATCTTCAGCATAAGACCATAATTTGGCTATTATATAGCTGCACACAAAATGTGGGTGCCTTAAAGCGATTGATAAACCCTGGCACACATTTACATTCATGGCCGTACGTTCAGTAGCACTTAAATCTATCCAAAGATGACAACGTTGCTTGCACTATAACTTCCCTGCTGCTCAGTGCCTACATATTAAAATTAACCATTCTTCCATATTCTAATAATATAATACAGAAATACCAACAGGAAGAACAGCGATGTGGGGGGGGGGGGGGGGGTCACATATCCACAGTGTAATTTGTGTCATGAGGCCACCAAAAATTTTGGTAATCATTCCAAATTTTTGCAAAGAATTTGAGCTGGATAAGGGCCTTCACATGGTACAAAAAACTTCCATCATTTTATAAGCTCCGCCCTTAAAGGGGTTGCTGTTGGATAGGGGTTTTTAAGACAACCCTGGGTACCTTTAATAAATAAACCAAATAATACCCCTTTCCAATATGCTTACCTTTCAAATTCTTCCACGGTAACCCACGATCCGGTGTAATGGCTAGGCTACCGTAGCGTTTTGAGCACAGTGACGGAATGTCATGTGATTACGTCCTCCAGTGGCCACCAGGGGAAAAAAAATCACTGACTCCAAGCGCCATTGGACGAGGAGCTCAAGTGATGCTGTCATGTGACAGGATGTTACATCGCTATCAACAAAATGGCAATGTTTCCTCGCTTCCAACATATTTTTCTGTGGCGCAGAGATTGATGCATGAACCCCAGCCAGTCTTATATTTTGGTGGACAAAAATAAATAAACTATTGGAAAAAAAATGCTGCTTACTTAACGGTGTTGTCCGAAATCATTCAAAATCTGGGACGAGCCCTGTAATAGCCTACAAATAAATAAAATAAATCATCTTGTACTCATCTCTTTTCTCCGTTGCTTCTTACAACTGCAGCAGCATGCCGGTATACGCTATGTAACTGCTGCAGCCAGTCACTGTACTCTAGTCTACTGGTGATTGGCTGCAGGGGTCATGTACCGTATCTTGACATGTTCCCACTGCAGTTTGTAAACAAGCAGCATCAGGAAGACCAGAGAGAACAGAGCTAAAGGAAAAGGGTGAGTACAATGTGATCAGGGGGCGTGTCAGAGATTTTTAATTATCTCATACACCCCTCTTAAAGTGTACCAATCATCTATACACAATAGGCCTCATTAATAAACGATCAGTATTGTTTAACCCATTCTATCCCGGGCCAGTTTTCACTGATGCTGGCGTATACAGCAGGGGCTCGTCTCTCAATGACTGCCGGGCCCCTGCTACTGATCGGGTGGCTGCAGATCCTGCACCCGTCCGATCAGCGCGGCGCACCTGTACGGCGCTGGGGTTTAAACCGCATCCTGCAGCACCGTACATGTACAGTGGAGGTCGGGAAGGGGTTAATAGAAAAACTGGCTTTGTTCCTGAGCCACCAATCACATTGCAGCTTTCTAGTTAAGAAATGAAACTGAGCTCTGATTGGTTGCTATGAACTGCAATGCCAATTTTCCCGTTAAAATGTGGGGCTCATGCATAAAAACGTATTTTTCTTCCGTTTCCGTTTATTTTACAGGTCCATATGCTGAACCATTCATTTCAATGGGGCTTGAAAAAAACCCCAGAAATGATTCCATGTGCATTTCGTGTCCGTATGTCCACATGTCCGTTCCGCAAAAAAGATAGAACATGTCCTATTCTTGTCCGTTTTGCAGACAAGGACAGGCATGGTTACAATGGATCCGCCCAAAAAATGGATGCAACACGTCCCACGGATGTCCTCCGTTTTTTTTTTGAGGACCGATAAATGCATACGGTCATGTGCATGAGCCCTAAATGAGGCTAATTTATGCATCCAAATATGAGTTAAGTCAATATATGCACTTATTCAGACACAATTCAAATGGAACGTAAACCTTTATACTTGCCAACAGTCCCTTGTGGTGTAGTTTATTTTTATTTGCATTAAAAGGGGCGTTTCTATTTGGGACAGGACTTGGTATTTTGCAATGGAATAGAGAGGATATGGATTGAATTATTCGGTTCTGTGGAAAATCTGTACCATATACATAGGCTTAGAATGGAAATTGCGTATAGATAGTTACGTATGCTACTCATTTACATATGTACTTGTATGGGAAGAGTTATTGACCTCAGTGACTTTGGTGATGCCTAGTTATGTGGTCACCCATGACCAGCCATGTCTTCCTGGTCTGTGGCTGAACAGTGGAACATGGCCCCTCCGTGGTCATCAGTGAAAAAGCAAGAGACTAGTATTATTAAATTCCTAAAAATCATGGCTGCTCACTTGTGAGTTCAGACATCTATCCATGTAGCATGGTCCATATCCTTCTGACTATAAACATGGCTACCGGAGAAACTCCTTCTTTGTACATAACTCATCTGAGCTTTCGGTTGTTAATTTCCCATTAAAGAGGACCTTTCACCTGAAAATGAAAGTTAAACTAAAGACATAGCGTTACTTACATGCCCCCGGTATTGCTTATTCATTCATTTTTCAATCTGTGCCCCCGTTTGTCCGCGCTGCCCCCCGGAATATTTGCCGCCTTGTATGCTAATGAGCCATTCGGCTCAACTGGGCGGGCCTTCAAAAGTTCTCCTGGGCGTGTCATTCTTCTCCCTGGCACGGAGCGCATCCAATCAGCGCGCTCCGCTCTTAGCCAGGGAGAAGACGCTCCAGTTCTCGCGAGACGGCGCCGGCTCCAGATGGATAAAATCGCTCTAGTTCTCGCGAATCTCGCGAGAACTGGAGCGTGATCTCCCTGGCTGATTGAATGCGCTCCGTGCCAGGGAGAAGAAAGACACGCCCAGGAGAACTTTTAAAGGCCCGCCCAGTTGAGCCGAATGGCTCATTAGCATACAAGGCGGAAAATATTCCGGGGGGCAGCGCAGACAAACGGGGGCACAGATTGAAAAATGAATGAATGAATAAGCAATACAGATTTAGTTTAACTTTCATTTTCAGGTGAAAGGTCCTCTTTAAATAATAGTTTCATGGCAACGCCGAATGCATTCGTACTTTGTTTTTTAATGTTTTGTATGATTATTTGCGTATAGCATACTAATGTGTTAGAGCACCTTCCCTGACTTGGAGGAGAGCCATCGACTCTCCTATTGCATCAACCTGCCATCTATTCCACCTGGACGGCAGAAGTAGGTGCTGTTTAGAGGTCTATATGGCCGGTTTGAAGGGTAGGTTCTGTTGGGTTGAGAGTTGCCTTGGCTAATTAAAGTACTTGTCTGAGATAATTTTTCCAGTGGTGACAGTGCCTGGTATTTTAGCTCAGCCTCATTCACTCACAGCTGCAATACCAAACACTTCCTTATGACAAGAGTGGCACTCTTTCTGGGGGAAAAAAAGTAGACCCAGCAATAATAGAGGGGTTGTTCAAACTGGACACCTCCTTTTATCACATAATTTTCCATCGATAACCTGCCTTACCAGATACCATCAGGACGCCTAGTGTCATGCAGCACATATGACCACAATGGGATATCAGATGATCTAGTAGCAAAATGAAGAGTAAGCTAAAGTGATCGTCCAAATACATTACCTTCTGTGCAAAACTGGCCACCTTTGAATGTGTTTTTGTTGCTTTGTGTCAGGATTAAAAAGATAACGCTTACAGGTCTAGCTGTCAGGCAGCTCCTCTGACAGATTTCACTGTGAAAGGGACTGAGCAGCCTGGAATGTATGTGAAAAGGGGCAGGCTTCAGTAGACAAATAGATGACATTTAAAAAAAAAATATTGTGTTCTTTTAGCCCAAAATAAGTATAGTAACAATACAAAATGCATTTACGGGTGTCCATAGCATTTAATGCAGATCGCTCCCATGTTTACAAGGGCCAATGATCAAGTATGAGCATTATTTTTATGAATACTTGATTGGGCAATAAATCGCCTGTGTAAAATGGGCTTGAAGGCTATGTAGACCTTCAGAGGCAAATTTTTTTTAATGATTGAATTTAACTCATTTTGATTTTTTTATTTTATTTTTTTTCAATTGGTCTTTATTAAAAAAAATATTGAGCTGTTCTGTCACAAAGGGTTAACTGTTTGTTTAGCTGTGTGAGTGGTACTTTTTACTTTCACTTTGTACTTGTCATCTAATAACCTTTTATTTCTAATTTACTAAGAGGTCATAAACACTAACCGTAATATAAGAACTGAGCTATAATGAGTGTTTATAATGTTAGAGAGCAGAGATAAGGCCATTTGAAAAAATGATTTTTAGCTAAAAATGAGTAAACTGCAATCATTAAAAAAATTGCTTCCGAAGGTGTACATAGCCTTTAAAGGGCTTCTGTCACCCCACTAAAGTCATTTTATTTTTTTGGGGCTAGTTAAATTCCTTATACTGCAATATATGAAAATATAATAGTGTCACTTACTTTCCTTCAGCAGTTTCTTATAAAAACAAACTTTTATAATATGTAAATCAGGTCTCTACCAGCAAGTAGGGCGTCTACTTACTGGTAGCCGAAGTAAAAAAACGCCCCCTCGTCGTGTTGATTGACAGGGCCAGCCGTGATCTCCTCCTCCGGCCGGCCCTGTCAGCATTTCAAAAATCGCGCGCCTCGGTTCATATGGCGCAGGCGCTCTGAGATGAGGAGGCTCGCCTCCTCAGAACTCCCTCAGTGCGCCTGCGCCGATGACATCACCGAAAGAGAAGACGTCATCGGCGCAGGCGCACTGAGGGAGTGCTGAGGAGGCGAGCCTCCTCATCTCAGAGCGCCTGCGCCGAATGAACACAGGCGCGCAATTTTTGAAATGCTGACAGGGCCGGCCGGAGGAGGAGATCGCGGCTGGCCCTGTCAATAAAGGCGACGAGGGGGCGTTTTTTTACGGTGGCTACCAGCAAGTAGACGCCCTACTTGCTGGTAGAGACCTAATTTACATATTATAAAAGTTTGTTTTTATAAGAAACTGCTGAAGGAAAGTAAGTAACACTATTATATTCTCATATATCGCAGTATAAGGAATTTAACTAGCCCCCCAAAAAAATATGACTTTAGTGGGGTGACAGAAGCCCTTTAAAAAGGTTTAACAGCTTTAGGCTGCTTTCACACTAGCGTTCGGGTTTCCGTTCGTGAGCTCCGTTTGAAGGAGCTCACGAGCGGACCCGAACGCAGCCGTCCAGCCCTGATGCAGTCTGAATGGAGGCGGATCCGCTCAGACTGCATCAGTCTGGTGGCGTTCAGCCTCCGCTCCGCTCGCCTCCGCACGGACAGGCGGACAGCTGAACGCTGCTTGCAGCGTTCGGGTGTCCGCCTGGCCGTGCGGAGGCGTGCGGATCCGTCCAGACTTACAATGTAAGTCAATGGGGACGGATCCGTTTGAAGATGCCACAATGTGGCTCAATCTTCAAGCGGATCCGTCCCCCATTGACTTTACATTGAAAGTCTGGACGGATCCGTCCCAGGCTATTTTCACACTTAGCTTTTTTTTGCTAATATAATGCAGACGGATCCGTTCTGAACGGAGCCTCCGTCTGCATTATTATGGGCGGATCCGTTCAGAACGGATCCGCCCGAACGCTAGTGTGAAAGTAGCCTAATCCAGCAATGTACATTTTATGCCTTGGATTCTTAGTCATCCTTTGCAACTATTCTTCAAGCTGTCATAACCAGAACATCAGTAAAAATAAGGTAGTAAACCTATCATTTTGGTATAAAAAGGAAATCACTAAATGATGGCAATTCCTCCCAGTTAAAGGGGTTATACAAAATAAATAAAAATAAAAGTCTGCTTTTCTGGTATTTTAGTTTATCCTCATTAAAATGGTTTCCAATCTTTCATTTACAGTCAAAAATAATTGGCTGGTGTCAATGTATATTTGTTAGGCTGGGTTCACATCTACTGTGTAGGTTCAGCTTAAGAGTTCTCTTTGAAGGGCTGTTTGATAGACCCTTATTTCAGGAAGGTGGGTGTTCTGCCATGCTTTCCGCATTACCATACTGACACTTAGGTTCCATCGTTGATTACGGAGGTTTAGATACACGAGCGATCATCTTGTCTTAAGGTCATGTGCATTAAGCGAAGGAGTTCCCTACTCCAGAAACCCCTTTATAAAGATCTGAAAACCAAAGTAATCTTTAAAGGCTATAGAAACCTTTGGGGCAATTATTTTTATGACTGCATTTTACCTAGTTTGAGCTAAATATTATTTACTAACTGGACATTATTAAAAATGTCTGGTGGTTTTGGTGATACATGCAGTTAAAAATCAGTCTATTAAGACTGTTCCTCCGGAGTTCCATCAGTGGAAGGCTCTTGTGAAGCCTTATCTCTGATCTCCTGACCTCATAAACTCTTATGAAACTGATAAGAATTAGAATGCAATGATAAAATAAATTCTCCCAAAGGTGTCCATAGCCTTTAATTCTCCAGTGGTTGATATGTTGCATATGTGGAAGTCGTGTTACATTGCTCCTAAATATATGATAACTGTTCATATGAATGGCAGTGGACGCAGATGTTACCCAGGTACCAGTTTGTAGCCAATGCGTGGCATGCCCTCGTTTTATAAGTACGGTAGACAGACTGATCTCTTTATTTTTGCATCCACAAAAGTGACAAGATGGTTTGTTAATGATAGAGATATATTTATTACCTGCATAATTGGGTGTTTTTCTATTGTGTTCTTTTGCTGCTGATTGTTAACTTACTGATGTTCCTTTAAAGGGGTTGTCTAAGATTAGAAAAAGGGTTCTGTTTTTTTTTTTTTGAGAAGCCACACCATTGAAAGGATGCCTCCAGGTTGCAGCTCATCCCCATTCAAATCAATGTGAATGAACTGCAATACCAGACACGACCTGAGGGCAAAGTGGCGTTGTTTGAAAAAAAACAAAAAACTTTTTTCTCATCCTGGAGATCCCTTTTAAGTCTGTTTGAACTTGCAGACAATCATAGATATTTCTGTAATAAGATGATCCTATATATATAAAGCAAAGGAAATATGAAAAGGTTGTATAGTATGGGAAATGGTTTATTTTCAATATGCTGTTAACAAAAATAAAGATTTTACCACAAATCTCTTTGTGGGTTTCTTTGTATTATTAGAACGGCTGAACACGTGCTGCAATGTCTGTGTCACACATAATTACCAATCAAAATCTTTTTCTCCGATGAACCGGATAGTAAAATACTACACTTGGTTGGGGAGGAATTTATTACATTCCGCTCACGCCAGAACCTAAAAAAGTGCAAACATCGTGTCTGTGACTTTTTAAACGCCATTGAGCCTAAATTTAGGCACAAGTGGCGTTTCTGCAATGCCCTTGCCACTTTCTCAAGAAGGGAGCGTGTGGAGGGAGGGTCCAGTGGCCCGGCTTATTTATTTTCTTTTACGTCGGTTTTCTGGTGTAAAAGAATACCGGAATCTACACCAGCTCTGAACTGGCAAAATTTCAGCTTAGGGGTACGGATTTCCGGAGGATGCGCATAAATTAGGTGCATTTTCTGGCAGCACAGCGGATATCATAGACTGGAGTAAAACACTGATTTATGATGGATTCCTCCTTTTGGTGTTTGCAGTTGTGAACCCATAATACAGTTAATTCTATGTCTGGCAGAAGGAACACTTGGGTCATGGTAAAAAAAAAATAGTTTTAGTCCTATACTTTAGTAAGTCTTCCATTCCTTCACCTTATAACGCCAGATTTCCCAGAAATAAGCAATTTTTCTATGGAACAAAGTAATATAATAATTAACAGTGCAGTAGTACAGCAAAAGTCCTGCCAGGATCAACTGGGTTTGACAGATGCAGGATTATCAAGCATTTCAGATGGATATATAAAAATATATTTTTTAAAACCCCATTCATGTGACTCATTGAAAGTATAGAGTCCAACAAAAAAGAACTCTAAAGGGGCTTTCCACCTTTTAGATATTGATGCCCTATCCTCCGAATCGGTGGGGTCTGACTCCCAACACCACCACTGATCAGCTGCTTGCAGCAGCCATCAGTGCCAGAATAAGGAAGCAGAAGGCTTCCTACACTGTGTAGTGGTTGTGCTGGGGTATTGGATCTGTGAAGGTGGAAAACCCCTTTAACTCCACTCAGAACTCGGCTCATGGGAACCTGTCCTGGAATGTGTTTTAGGTGCAACCATTTTTCATTTAAGAAAAACGGTTGCACCTAGTGGTTAATTTATTCCTACATTTACAGGACTCTACTGCAGAATTATTATTTCATGGGGAATACACATACGGTATTTACTAAAATAGACATGTTAGGAGACACTTTTAAAAGCGGTTTTCCCACAATCAAAATGTATTACCTATTCACACAAATGTCTGATCACTAGGGCCCCACTGATCACTTCAATTAGAGCCCTGCCCCCCCCCCCATTCCTCCTCAATGTATGACAGCAGTGAAAAAGTAGTTGAATGGTCAGATGGTTAAGCATGCTCCATCACCACTCCATTCAAAAGCTTAGGTGAAAAATGTCAACTGCGAGACAACCAACAGATACCAGTTTAATTAAAGGGGTTTTCCAGAAGAAAAAAAATAATGAATGAATCATCTTTACATCAAATAGTTAGGGGTCTGATCTTCTGGACCCTTCAATGATTAGTGGTACAAAGGTCTTGAGTGGAGCTGAGCTGCATTCTAAGGATAGGCCATCAATGGGTTTAGCCCAAAAATCTCTTCTATATCAATCACTGGTAGAGTATGAGGGGAATTGCAGTAACAATTGAATCAGTCAGATTTTTGGTTGAGGAAGCTGTAAAATATACTGCCATTCATAGTTTTAGTCAGACAAGTCCTCTTTTGGACCTCCGTGTCTCTTCCTACACGTGTCCAGATGTTCATGCCATTCTGTTCCTAGACAAAAACAGCAGCTCATTAGATACCAGATTCACTTAAATCCCTTTCACACATTAATGTCCATGATGACATCCATGACAAGATGGTCAGTGGTTTATCCATGAAGATGTCTATGAAGAATTCATGTTTGGTCCATGTGTTTATTTCTTGCCCTCCGTATGGCCATCTGTATTCCATGTACACTGCTAAGCTAAAAATTAGCTTCTAGAATCCAGCGAATCTCCTACCAACAGTTTGTGAAAATCCCTGACAGAACACGGATACCAGTGGTTTTCATGGACCGACAGACATTAATGAGGGTGTCTAGACCGCTTCACAGACCAAAGTAGTGCATGTCTTCATGATCACCCATGGTCAATGGAAAATCAATAATGTGTAAATAAAAACCGCAAAATCAGTGGTTACGTGTGCTGTCCATGCAGAACATGGGCAGCACACGTCCTGGGATTCACAGACGTGAAAGAGGCACTTGGTGCGAATAATTACTTTTTACTACCAGATGTCCAATGTACTTATATTTTTGTTGTGTTCTGAGATGTTGGTGACACCACATGAAAGGAGACTTTGGCACTGTTCAATGACGATCCTGGGTCCTCCAGATCCGCCGATTCTTTTTCCACTGCGAACAAGAGAGAAAAACAAACCAGGTCAGGTTTATGTGTTAAGCCTCGAGATTATTCTCTTGTTAAAAAGTCAAAATGATTTTATTGAGGCCAGAGCTTGGAGAACAAACTAAACAGGACGTCCTGTACCAGGAGGCACAATTATCCATGGACAAACCCTCCTCGTATATCCTGCAGCCAGCTATGGTATCTCGCTGAGACGGTGTACACATCGAAATAATGACCACGTCATGGTTTAATTCTATCCATCCACAATAAACTAAAGAGTTTAGTAAATGAGGCAGAAGTGGCAGACAATGCAAGCGCTTTCTGAACGTGATACTTTAGACAAGGTCAACAATGGAAATCCATTTGTGCACTGCCCTGTTTAAATAGTAGCTAAGCATCCTTTCAGTAATTCATTGGTTTGCTTTGGCAACACAAATCATAATTACAGATCTGCAATCACTCGTTCCTGCTTACGTACAAGATAAGTCAGTGCATGGTTACCATAAAGGGTTATTATATTACACTGTAATGTGATATTAATAGGCTTTTAAAATGGTATAGACGCAGAGTCCAACCCCAGTTGCTTAGGACATTCCATCAAAGTTTGATTTCTGGAATCCAACTGTTAGGACCTCAGATGACTAGCAGATCATCTCCCACATCCCTAACATCCCCTACTTCGTTTGCACAGACTAAGCACAGTACATATGAGTAAGCTCAGTCCAATTCACGTGAATAGAACTATGCTGCCGTACCAGGCACAACCTATAAAAAAAACTGTGAGGGGGACGCACCATTTGCACTCTGTTTGTTTTTAGATTTAGTTTTTGGTCAGATTAAGACCCAAGACCCCATTGCTGCAAGGTAAAAAATCAGCCAACACAAAATTGGTACCACATTTCATGCCCAAAGAAATCTGTTGATCGAAGTAAGCATCCACAAATATATTTGGTCTTGATAGACATTCAAAAACCATCTTTTAAGGTGTTTAAAGGATTTGGCAGAAAGTAAAGTTAGTAAGTTGTTATTATGTCTGCTAGAATAAGCCTTGTCATTTAGGAGAATGATTACATATTCAAAATACCATATAGTCAAAATTATCAATGAATTCTAACAATGAGCTGGCCAACCATGACCTAGTCAAGGAGCTTCTCCCACAGGAAAAGCTACAAAAATTGACAACCAATCAGGTTTAATCACAGGAGATTTGGGCTAACTGGCCCTGATATTTAGCCCCACTATAATATGGTTTTTCAACTGGCGAAATTTTGGGTGACCCTTTAAGTGCTCAGTGCTGTCACCCATATGTCGGAAATAGCTCTCAGGTGGCTCTTTATTATGTTTTCTGAAATATGCCTTGTAATTCTGGGGAATGATTATGACCATAATACCACATGGTCAACATTATCACTGAGCTGGCCTATGTGTGGAGCTTTACTCAACGGAGAGGCTACAAAACTGGCAACCAATTGGGTTCAGTCAAAGGAAAGATTTTGGCCAATTGGACCTGATATTTAGCCTCACTATGTTATGGTTTCTCGACTAGCGAGATACTATTCGAATGAAACCGGTACTAAATATTTCTCTACTTACCCTTCATACTAACCATTTAAAATAACAACTTCTCAAAAAGGCTAAACTGTTTTTTTCCAGAGATTATTGTACAAAAAGTAAAAGGCAAAACAAAATAAGCAGAGTCTAGAGGATTAGCTAGACCTCTTACTGCTGGAAGGAGACCAGCTAAGTAGAGTCCATATTACATGTACCAACATATGGTAAGAAGTCTGGAGGATGAGTTAAATTCAAGAGAGTAGAAGAATCCACGATCATTGCCCGTTCAGTCTGACAAACATTCTCAGCTGTCGCTGTCAGCCTCAACTTCCAGGGTCTCAAATATATTTAAGAAAACATGATATCTTGTATGGAATTCCATCAATTTATCATATTAATTGACACCTGTAACCACCCAGAAGTACTATGAATTTTAACAAAACCAAATTACAGTGAGTCTAGAACAAGTCTAGAAGTGATTTTGGCCCATGTGGCAGTGGTTATAGTAAACACATTAATAGCATTGCTGTGCCTTCTACTGTTTATTGTTCAAGGCAACAATGCTGCAAGGAAATCAAGAATTTATGTTGAGGCTCATAAACATCTAAAAGTTGATACCTGCCGTCAAGGCATATTCCCATCTGGATATTTATGCCGTTTCCACAGCATATGTCAAAAATGTCTGATAGGTGCTGGCCCCCACCTCTGGGACCTGCTCTTAACTCTTCTCATACCGCAGGAAAGGTAGCCACACAAGCATAGCTCTCTCCATTCACCTCTACGGCAGTTCTGAAAATAGCTATTTTCTGAAGTCCCATAGATGTGGATTGGAAACAGCTGTGCATGCGCAGTCACTTCTCCATTACCGAGAAAGGTGCGAGAAAGGGCCCCATCCCAGAGCTTGGATCCACACCTACTGGACATTTATTGCATATCTTATGGATATACCATAAAAGAACAGATGGCTCAGCCCGTTTAAGACTCCCCAAAATCATTTTCTTCAAGGAAGACACACAATATCAAAAGCGCTGTGCATATGCATCCCCCCCATCCCCGGGGGTGTGAGAAAGGGCCCTGTCCCAGAGTCCACAGGGACCCACACTTACCAGATATTTATGGCATATCCTGTAGACATGCCATAAATGTCCAGATGGGACAAACCTTTTCAGACCCCCCTCAACCATTTTCTTCAAGGAAGACTCTCAATATGGAAAGAAGTATGCATACACAGTCACCAGTGGGAGAATGGGTCCTGTCACAGTAGTGGGACCCACACCTACCGGACGTTTATAGCATATCCTGTGGACATGCCATAAATGTCCACATAGGACAACCCCTCTAAGACTCCTCATGATCATTTTCTTCAAAGAAGATT